>NC_062218.1:31780728-32090906 GCF_902686445.1 Sciurus carolinensis
CAAGCCAGTCATATAGAAGCAAGGGAGCCAAGCAACAAACTAGAAAGTATATCTCTATTAGTGATAAGTAGTTCCTCCACCAGTGTATGATTTCAAGGTAGAACACATCAGCTTTACCCTGGTTTTAACTTGATGATGCCTACACTCTAGAGCAGGTATGATAAATATTTCTCCCTTGTACTTCCCTCCACCTCTCACTGCAGAAATTTCTAATCAGTCTGTCTTGCTGAACTGTGATGCTTTCTTGGGGCTCAGAATTATATTCAACTTAATACTTTAGGCAGCTATTACCAGTTGATCAGAGTTGATGTATCAGATGAAACCTGTGTGCCACATCTGCCTAGAGACTCCTGTCAGTATTTGTGATTTTAAGCAGAATGCTTAGTTCCCTGGAAGGATGGGGAAGAGACTGAAGGTAACATAAATAAACATGCTCATACAGCATGCATAAACTTCGTCGCTATTCTCCTTGGGTTTAACAAGCCTATTGTTGGAGAACTGAATTCAATAATTAGTGTTTACAATACTGGTTTATTCTATCTCTGTAGGTTTGTGGTGTTAGATCATCAGAGTCTGTGGAATTTGTTGCTAAGTCATGGGTATAACTTAGCTATTAACTGATGACATTCTTGGTTACTCTATTCTGTAACACTTACTCAAAAGTTAACTTAACCCCCAAACCCTGCTCTCCATCAATAATATAAATGCTTTAACATGGTTCTGTTTTTTATCCAAATCTTAAATAAAGGTTGTTTTACAAACCTTAATTAATCTTGACGTTTACATAAAATCTTAGTACTGACTATTGAATACCATTTATTGAAATGTGCACTGTGTTTTAAATCCCAGAACCTTCCTGTTCTGTTTAGTAGCAAACTGAATTAATGTAAAAATCTTTAACTCTAGATAAATCTAAACTTCTGAATAGACAAAATGACTCAATTCCTAGACCCACAGAAAGACCCCCCCACAACATGATTCATTTGTAAAGTACAAGTTTTAATAGTCTTTTTAAATGAGGTAAATTATTTGTCATGGGGATTTGCTTCTAGCCTCTAGGAAACGACATAAAAAAGATGATGATAAAGCTTGGGAATATGAAGAGCGTGACAGAAGAAGTTCTGGGGATCATAGGAGAAGTGGCCACTCTCATGAAGGAAGAAGGAGTTCAGGTGGTGGTCGTTATCGAAACCGAAGTCCATCAGACTCTGACATGGAAGATTATTCACCTCCTCCCAGCCTTAGTGAGGGTAATTCATCAGTGTAAACGGCTTTCTTACATAAACTGATTTAAGTTTAGGGCTTTAGTTTTGAAGAATATTTTATATCTTGTTTCAAGTTAATTAACAACTTCTGATTTTAATTAAGACAAAAGTAAATATTTATGGATTTTTTATTATTGTTTAAAGTATTTAATTAATGTTAAGGAACAAAGTAGGAACAGAAATGGAAATGTTTTAAATTGTCATTCCCGCAGCTCAGTATTTCTTTTTGTTTATTTCAGTTGCTAGAAAAATGAAGAAAAAAGAAAAACAGAAGAAAAGGAAAGCTTATGAACCAAAACTAACACCCGAAGGTAACATTTTAGGGTTTGTTCTTTTTTGTTTCATTTTGTTTTTGCACTTCTTGTTTTTTTGCATTCAGCTTCATTTATCTACTTGGAATCTGGATATAAACATTTTTTTTCACTTGCAGAAATGATGGACTCTTCAACTTTTAAGAGATTCACAGCATCAATAGAGAATATTTTGGATAATTTGGAAGATATGGATTTCACTGCATTTGGTAAAATCAATTTAAAATATATTTATTTACCCCTAGTATATACCTAGCTTTTTGTCAATTACTCTAGAGCATATAGAGGCATGGTCCATGCTATCAAGACACTTAAAATCTGTTATAGAGTTAGATCTAGTCCATGTTATCAAGAAACTGAAAACTTTTATACAAAAATAAGGTACTAAATAAGCCAAGTCTTTTGGTAGGGGGGATCAAATCCAGGGCCTTTAGCCAGGCATAGCAGAACATGCCTGTAATCCCAGCAACTTGGGAAGCTGAGGAAGGAGGATCACAGGTTTAAAGCCAGCCTCAGCAACTTAGCAAGGCCCTGAGCAAACTTTGTGAGACCCTGTCTCAAAATAAAAAAGGCCTGGGGATGTGGCTTAATGGTTGAGCTCCCCTGGGTTCAATTCCCAGTACAAAAAAAAAAATTTTAAAGCAAAAACAAATCCAGGGCTTTCCGTATATATAACATACATAGTGCTGTACCATTGATTTACATCCCCGGTCCCCCAATTAGTTAAGTCTTGGTAGTCTCTCTAGAATCCTGAGAGTACAGCTACCATAATAGGTTAAAGGAATTAAGTCTTAATGCAGTTGAGGTTTGAGTAGGCCCTAGATAATAATAAGGAACAAAGATGCAGAAATAGGAATCTATTCATCTGTTCATTTATTGTAATGGTATTTATTGAATACTTACTGTACTGTGTGTTAAGTGCTTTACTTTTACAGTAGTATGTAAAGATCTCTATAAATATAAAAATGTGTTCATAAAAACACTGCTTAGAATAAATAGAGCTCTTCAAAAATCTTATGCTACCTTCAACTGATAAAAACACTAATACCTAATTTATTTGAAAACTGTATTTCATAGATTAAGTCTGGTATGAGTCCACCTACTTGAGAATGCCTTAAAAGTTATGTTGCTCTCTTTATTTTTTGTTTCGTTTTGTTTTGTTTTGATTTTTGGTACTGGGGATTGAACCCAGGGGCACTCAACCACTGAGCCACATCCCCAGCCTTTTTTATATTTTATTTAAAGACAGAATCTTGCCAAGTTGCTTAGAGCCTCACTAAGTTGCTGGGGCTGTCTTTGAACTTACATTCCTTCTGCCTCAACCTCCCCAGCCACTGGGATTACAGGCATGGTTCTCTTTATTTTAAAAGTATTTGTTTTGTGAAAATTAGTATAAGTAGCATTGTTTTCTCTGATTTTATAGAGTATCAGTTTCATCAACTTTGCAATTCTATACTGAGAAATTGTCTTTTAGGGTCTCAAAAGGAAAACAGAAGCACTCTCAAATTAGGATACTTTGAGTTGGAGTTATTTAAAAATAGATTAATTATGAAGATGAGGGAGAAGTAGTACCAGAACCCAGAGTTAACTGCCACAGACTGTTACCATCCCTACACCCAAATGAATGTGGTAAAGAGAAATCATAAGAACTCACTCAATAGGAAAAAATATTATAGAGCAGGTACAAAAGAAGCAGTATTTTTGGACAGATCCAGCCTGAGATCTCATAAGAAAGAAATCAGGGATATAAATAGCCTGACCTCACTCTCCTTCTCTTTGATCTTCTGACAGGGCACCCCACTGGCTGAACCCAAACAGAAGCCAGAGGGCATGGGAGACTATTGATGTAGTTCATACAGGTCAGCCTCTTGGGACAGAGAGCATGGTTGAGAAGGGTCAACAGTGTATCTGTCTACTACAGTAAAGACCAGATAGCTGTTTGTACTTCCCGCTTTAGTCAGAACTCTAATTTTACTCCTTTCCTTTTTCATTTAGGGTTTGCTTGAGGTTTACAGAGGCCTTTTAAGTTATTTGTTTAGTTTGTTTATATTTGTCTTTCTGGTCAAATTTTTTATTAAAAGTTAAATTTTACCTTTTTGAGCTATTTCTTTTACCTAAACTCTGTTTTTGTTTGTTTGGTTTTTCAGGTGATGATGATGAAATTCCTCAGGAACTGCTCTTGGGAAAACATCAGCTTAATGAACTTGGCAGTGAATCTGCTAAAATTAAAGCAATGGGTATAATGGATAAGGTATCTCAGTAAAGTAAAATTTATAAATTTCCTTAATAGATTACCTAGAAAATTAGTTTAAACTTTCAGGGTAAATTTATAAAGTTTACATAAATAATAAGGAAAACTCATTATTTAAAAAAAAACATTGAGTAAAAGTAGCATTCTATAGATTATTATAAGGAAAATCATATTATAGTGAAAGAACATGGGTCTTGAATTTCTTTTCACTTTCTCAAGTATTTAAATTATTAAATGCAGAAACACACTAAACTTTTCTTTGACTTTTGCTCATTTAGGGTTGTTAGAAAATAAAGGTACACTTTTAACATATTACTTCCCATGCTGTAAAATATTGCACTTTTAAAATTGTTATTAAATTCATAGCCTCATTGTTGTAGGCTTTTGTGAATTGTCTTTCCTGTGAGTGCCCTGTTACTAAGAAGTAGTTTCATTATGCTAACAAAATAGCAAATTATTTTATCAGTGATAACTGCCAACAGTGGTGGCAGCATCAAGAGTTAGTTTCCTGTAATCTTTCAGCTATCACTCACACCTTAAATTGCTGAATGATTGCTATACAAATATAATTTCAAGACAATTTCCCTCTTGTCTTCTAACACCATCTTTTTTGTAGAGCATTGTCACTGAGTCTTGAGCTTCCGGTCTATAATGTAGAACTAATTATTTAATCATCAGAAATACTTAAAGAATCAATAAAAAGGTTATGTTCACTTGTGGAATCAATTCCAAGGAATTTAAGCCTGTTTAACTTTTTTATTTTATAATTTTAAAGCAGTCTATAAAGTATTTTGATATTTTTATAAACCTAAAGTGTAATTGATTGTTCCTTTTTCATTTGTTTAAATATGCCCAAATTCCAAGTAATCATTGTGCCATAAATTTGATTTTTAAAGCCAGACATACCACAGTTAACAAAGAATTAATGCGATACTAGTTCACCAGAATTTCCATATATGGTTAGAGATATTGATGTATTTGTGTATGTCAAGAGTTTTTTGAGGTACCTGTGCTAGTCTTAGGTATTTCTTTTATAAGTTCCATAATTACATGTTAGTTAACATTTCTATTTATTTGAAAAGGCAAATTTGCTAAAATACAAAGTATAGATTTTTATGAAAAGTCTCAATAGTTTAATCTGTTATAAAATGAACTAAAGCAGTATTTGGGGGAACTTCTATACTACAGCATGAGTAATCAAACTGGATTTAGCATCAGTTACTCTATTGATCTCCTGTTGACTCCTCTGGCTGATTTGGTTGAATGTCCTGGCAGCATGCTAAGAACTGAATGGAGTACTATTAAATCAAAAGAATCTGAGTAAACAGTTACCACCTGATGGTACTAATTTTTTAAATAGAGGAAACATTTTTTAAAAAGAGGAAACATCCTTTGTAAACAGGAAACATTTGTAAAATGTTTATTTTACATTTGTAAATGTCTAATAACATTTGTAACATTTGTAAATGTCTAATACAGATTTCTAAATAAAGCCATGTTGCTTCATGTTCATAACTTCCATTATTCAAAATGCTATTTGGATTATAAACCTGCTGAGTAACAGAGTATGAAGCTAAGTAATAATTAAATCAGTGGGTGAGATCTTTAATATGTACATGTGTTCGTGTGCATATTCACTGTCACTTTCACAAAGGCAGAGGGTCCAGCATCAGAACACATGGAGTCTTAACTACATATGTGGCCATTGTGTTTGCTCAGATTATTTTCAGAAAAATGTGATTAATTCTTTACATAATGGAACTTGTTCTTTGAGTGGAAGTTATTTTTGCCCCACTCTTTAAGGTGATAATGTTATGTTTTCCATAGCCTAAAAGGATTATTGTATAGATTGTTTCTTAAATAATTCATAGTTTTTACCAGTGATTTATAAAAGAGTTTATATTCCCATTTTAGCTTTCAACTGACAAAACTGTGAAAGTTCTAAATATCTTGGAGAAAAATATTCAGGATGGATCAAAACTATCTACTTTGTTAAATCATGTAAGTGTAAGATTCATATTATTACTTTTACCCTTAATATTGTTAAGTTACAAATTTTTTAATAAGCAACTTTGATTTATAGGGAAAATTCCACATTTCATAATTTGAGCTTATTAATACAAATTACTAGTTACATATCTTAAGATTGCTAATAGAACTTCACTTTTAGTAATTCAAAATTAATGTTACACATTGTCCATTTCCACCTTTACCATGAAGTAAAATCATAAGGACAGAGATGAATTTATTTAGTTTAAAGGTGAATCTTAATTTTGCTCTTCCTTGTATATGTGTTTAAAAATTTCCTTTTATTTATGATGTAGTAATAAGTAGTAAGTCTTTTTGTTGATCTTCTTTAGAAAAAAGTTTGAAACCTTATGCTGATTTCCTAATGTATACCAAAGCATAAATCTTTTCTATGCCATTTTTATACCTAGTTCAAAGGTGGGTAGAAGGATTAAATGGATTAGTTCATGTAAAGTGCTTAAAACCATGTCTGGCACATTGTAACTACTCATTAAATGTTAGCTGTTACTACATTTTAATATGTTTATATCAAAAGCAGTTGGAACATGGTTGCAATGGTTTATGACTTGATCAAAGTACATTTTCAGACATCTACCTTTCTAGCATTGTAGCTGACTTTATAAATCACATGTGCATTCAAATTGATCTTGATATTTCTAACATCAATGAATACAAATATTAATGTTTATAGGAATTTAGTATAAGAGATAAAATTTGAGGAAGTTTTAAGTCAATGAATTTTCTTTTTAAAAAAGTCTAGGGGATGGGTTGAGGATATAACCCAGTGTCATACCACCTGCCTTACACAAAGGATGCCTGGTGCTGGGTTCTTTCCCTTGCACCACAAAAAGGAAAAGAAAAAGCACAGTGGGATGGGGAACTTGCATCTAGGTCAGCAATAGAGCACTTGCCTAGCATGCATAAGACCCTAGGTTCAATCCACAGCACCACAATTTAAGATGAAAAAGAAAAAAAACACCTGTAGAAAAGGTCGAAAACATAAAAAATTCATACTTTCATATAGCATTAGCCACTTTTAATATTTTTGAGATATGCACACACTTCCATTTCTGGATAGATATGTGGGTATATGTATTTTTAACACACTAGATTTTGTTTTATCTCAGAAGATAATTGTTCTTGGTGTTTTTAGAAACCACAGGTTTGCCAAGTATTCATACAGAATAAGACATGTAGAAAAATAATGTTAGGTGGTGGTTCTCTGGATTATTAAATGTATCTTTCTTTTTTTGAGGTTCTAGGGTTTGAACCTAGGGACACTCTACGACTGAGCCATCGCCCCAGCCCTTTTTATTTATTATTTCGACACAGGGTCTTAATAAATTGCCAAGGCTGGCCTCAGCCTTGTGATCCTCCTTTTCAAAACTTTTAAGTAACTGATATTATAGGTGTACCACCACACCTGGCCTATATCTATACTTTTTAATGCCCTCTTTTTAAACTAGTTTTGGCATTTTTTGTTGTAGTTTTGGTTTTTTGGTGCTGGGAAATGAACCAAGGGCCATGTGTGCGAGGTAAGCATTCTACCCACTGAGCTACATCCTCAGCCCCTTAACTAGTTTTTTAATCATATGAACAAAGGGCTAAAAGAAACTTGTAGTGGCAATCTATTCCATTGTTAGTCTATAAGTTACTTAAAACTTTGCCAAGAAATTATGGTAAACACCATCAAGAATCTAGAGTTCTGGGTCTGGCAGTGTAGCTCAGTTGTAAAGCACACACCTGCATTCACAAGGTCAAAAGTAATCCTATGACATGAAGTTTGTATTTCATAAAAAAGAATGTGATAAAAGTATGTACAGTTCTAAAAGTAAGCTTTAAAGCATTCCCTCCCAATTGTAATGTCAAGTTGCTAATGTATAAAGTAAAAGGAGGTCTTTTGTTGAATTACCTACTTTAGAAAATAAGTTAGATCTTCAGTAGTCTTTATAGCTCTACTTTGGAGGCAGGGAAGTTGCTGGTGTTTGATTCCAAGGCCTCATGCATGGTAATAAGCACATGCTCTACAATTCAGTTACACTACCAGTACTATGTATATTTCTCCTTTAATCTCAAGTTTCAGAAATACAGTATGGTTAAGAAATAGGTATTAGGAGTTTCCGAGTCAATAATATTTGACTACTTCCAAATAAAAACTCTTCCCAAGTTAATTTTTCCTTTTTTCTTACTTATTATTTTAATTATCACATTTATACCCACAACACAAAATAAATTTTTTTGCAGTGTAGTGTAGTAAGCTAAAATCTTAAATCTAGTACACAAAAAATAAAGGTAATTTATCACTCAAGTGTTGCCTAGTGGTGAAATTAAGAGGTAAGTATATTATATATGAAAATATTTATAACAATTTTTTTAAAAGAAAACCTTGCCTAAAGTAATATGAGTATTTGTGCTTCATTCCAGATATTCTTTCAGAGTATGTCCAACAAAATCCTGTGTTTTCCACCAGTGAAAATCAAATATATCAGAATTTTTTATTGATGTTGTAGACATATACTTATGTTTATTTCCACTTTATTAACTATGTGTTATTTTATAGAATAATGATACCGAAGAAGAAGAAAGATTATGGAGAGACCTTATTATGGAAAGAGTTACAAAATCAGCAGATGCCTGTCTTACAACTATCAACATTATGACATCACCTAACATGCCAAAAGCCGTATACATCGAAGATGTAATAGAAAGAGTTATACAGTACACTAAATTTCATTTGCAAAATACACTTTATCCTCAGTATGATCCTGTTTACAGATTAGATCCTCATGGAGGTTAGTTTGCCCATTTATATGGGTAGTTTTTAATATAATACCAAATTGTCTGTTATAAATTTTCCTTTGTAAAATGAGCCAGAATATATGATTGAAAATGGAACTAAAAATATTAGATTACAAAAATCATGCTAAACATTGACTTCGATTTTATATTTGAGCCGAATATAGACCTCTTAGTTAATATAGTGTTTGCTTAATTATGATTTTTTTTAGCACCTACAGTTTAGCACCCTAATCTGAAAATCTAAAATGCTCTGAAATCTGAAACTTTTATTTTTTAATTCGTGGGTTTTTTTTTTCCCCCTTTTGATATTAGTGCATTGTAATTATATATAATAGTTGGGTTCATTTTGCCAAAAGTATACATACATGGAATTCGATTTACTCCATTTCAGTCTCTCCAGTTCTACCACCCTCACCATCCCCACCCCCGATATCCGAAGCTTTTTGATCGTCATTATAATGCTCAAGAGATTTTGAATTTTGGAGTATTTCATATTGATAGATTAGGGATGCTCAACTAGTTAAGCCTATGCAAATATTCCAAAATCTGAATAACTTTGAAACATTTTGGTTCCAAAAATTAAAGGATACTTAACCTGACTGTATTTATATATAATTAAGTTTATTTTTACTAGTCAGAGAAAATTCCAAACATTAGGTCCTGGTTCTGTTATCACTTCTCCCTTATTTTACCCCAGGTAGTTTTCTCTTTTAATAAATAACAAGCTTTATTTGCCAGATTGTGTTTTCATGTAGCCAGAAACAAAATTCTATTCTTAATTCAGGAAAAATAATTTTAGTACTCTTTATGGAAAAATATTAAAAGTTGATATTTTCCTTATCTTGACATTTCTTTCATTTTAGGAGGGTTATTAAGTTCAAAAGCCAAACGGGCTAAATGTTCCACTCATAAGCAGAGAGTAATAGTAATGCTTTATAACAAAGTTTGTGACATTGTTAGCAGCTTATCAGAATTGCTAGAGATACAGCTTCTAACAGACACAACAATTCTTCAGGTAAGTTTGGTTTTTTTTTAAGCTTTTTGCAAATTTTTAGATGAAACAGCATAAGAATAGAGGATCTGATGAAGTCCTGTGTAATCTTGTTCACTCAGTAATAATGCTATTACCACATTAATTTTTCCCATTCAGACAATGGGAGCGTTTTAAAAAGAAATATTTTGGGCAGAAAAGAGATGAATGTAGTATAAATTTCAAACTCAGTTCTTTAAAAGATATTTCCTTTACAATATATCAGGATATTTTCACACAGGAAAATGAATGTTATTTGTTTTTTCATATTTGTGTGACATTTATTAATCTAAAAGATAGATATTAGGAAAATGGCAGCTATGAATTAAGGTAACTAATGTATGGATTAATGTCCTTGAGAGATGAAGGGGGGAACAGAGAGAAGGGAATAGATGCCGATAGGTGAGGGGTAAAGAAAATGCCCTCTGATTGTCTTCAGGTAAGTTAAGAATGTTATTGGAATACCATATACTAAGGTAAAATATTACTAAAACCAATTAAAGATATGTACTTATTTTTTCTATTCAGGTTTCATCCATGGGGATAACACCATTTTTTGTGGAAAATGTCAGTGAACTACAATTGTGTGCCATTAAGTTAGTCACTGCAGTAAGTATAATCAATTCGTATTTCTAGTTACTCACCAGTAGAATAATATTGACGTCATTTAATCCAGACTTGCAAAAATTAATGTAGATTTCTGGTTTTCAATAGATTAATTTTGTTGTCAGGCTATTTTAATGTGTCTTATTAGACTCTATGAACTAAGAATTCATCTTTCATGAATTTTTCCAATTTAAATATTCCAGCTAATAATTCCTTAATATTTATAATAAAATCAGAATGGTCTAAAGTCACTTAAACTTTGTCTTACGTTCATACCCAAAACATCATACTCCTCTAAATGAAACTAGATATTCTTTGGCTCCGTTTTTTTTTGTTTTTTTTTTAAGTTGTAGATGGATACAGTGCCTTTATTTTATTTTTATATGGTGCTGAGGATTGAACCCAGTGCAGCACATGGTAGGCAAGCACTCTCACTGAGCTACAACCCCAGCCCTATTCTTTGACTTCTAGAAGAATGTTTTAATTAATAACAGAAAATTCCAGCAAATTATCTTAAGATATTACCATTGAAGATGTTGAAAACATTTTGATTCTAAATAGATAATATTTTTATTACATGTATTGTATCATTTTTGCTTTGTTTTCTAGTATAATAGTTTAATTTAAAATCTTATGATTACTAAACAGGTATTCTCAAGATATGAAAAACATAGGCAGTTAATTTTGGAAGAAATTTTTACTTCACTTGCAAGATTACCAACCAGTAAGAGGAGTTTAAGGAACTTCAGGTAACTAATTATAGAAGTAGTCAAGTAATGACTACTTATTCATCATTTCTGTCTTATTTATATTTTAATGATTAAATAAAAGGCATTTTAGTCAGAATATCATGAAGAGTAGCTTAGATACAGGAAATCATATCACATATTTGGGGTACTCAAAAGTCAAGATCTTTGTCTGTATTTTTTAATTTTGGTTTTATTGACATTTTGTCAGGTAGGGCTGTCCTGTGCTTTGTAAGATGCTAAGCATCCTCCAACCTCTACCCACTAGATACCAGTCCTTTCTTCCAGTTTTGATAACCAAAATTATCATCAGTTACTGAAGGGTAATAGCATCCCTTATATGTAAGAAAAACAATAGAAAATATGACTCAAAAAGAGTGAGGTCTGCAACTTGGACTTAATTTTAGATAACTGTAAGCCATTAAATGTTTTAGAACTGAAAGATTACTCTTAACAGCAATATAGAGAATAGACATGAGGATCGAATACTTTTAAATCATTAAACACACTATAATTTAGGAATGTTATCCATTGCTATGTTATTATTGTCTTGCTATCAAAGGTAATTCTTGAGTGATTAAATATGTTGACCTGGGATATAGGTCTATTTTTAGATTACTTCGAAGGCTGCTATCTGTAAAATAATTACTTTTATCTTAATTTACTTTTGGACTCATTGTGTATTGATAAACATCTGTTATCTGTTAAACCTGAAAAAAATAACTGACAACATACAAAAGAACTCTTTTATTTATACAACCTCTGTAGAACAAAGCAGTTATCAATTGCGTTTTCATAATCTGTGCCACTGACCTTATATTCACAGATGATCAAGAGTTGACTGTGTATCAGATTTTTTTTTTTTAACTTTAGTTGTGGGTGGACACAATACCTTTATTTTATTTACTTTTTTTACGTGGTGCTCAGGATTGAATACAGTGCCTCATATATGCTAGGCAAGGCCCTACCACTGAGCCACACAGCCCTTTATCAGATTTTAATACCAGATGACCACCTCATTCAGCAGATGGAAACTGAAAGCTTTTATCATTTTCAAAATCATTTTGATACACATTCAGCAATTCTTCATTATTAATTTATCGGCAGTGTATATAAAATATAGAAATTTGTATTAAATACTGTATTTGTCCTCTGACTATTTTAATTATCTGAGCACATATTGCATTGGCATTTATTTGGTGTTTTTTCTAACTCATTAACAATAATTAGACCTAAGAACACTGTTATAAGAACTAAAGATTATACTTAGAAGTGTTAGTAAAACTGAAACTTTCAGATGATCGACTGACTTATTTTATAAGATTGTCTTCATACTCCATGTAATTCAAACCATTTCTTCTTCATTAAAGGTTAAATAGTAGTGATATGGATGGAGAACCTATGTATATTCAGATGGTTACAGCACTGGTTTTACAACTTATTCAGTGTGTAGTACACTTACCATCATCAGAGAAGGACTCTAATTCAGAAGAAGACTCAAATAAAAAAGTAAGGAAATATTTTAAGGTTTTGTAACTTTGTACTTTGACAGAAACATGTGTATTCTCTGTAATTCCTACAAAACTAAGTTCCTTTTTTTTTTTTTTTTTTTTTTGCGGTGCTGGGATTTGAACCCAGGGCCTTGTGCTTGCAAGGCGAACATATCCCCAGCCCCAAAACTAAGTTCTTAATTAGGGTTTCATGACTGGCCTTTTGGTTCTTTTAGAGCATTGGATAAAGTTTTAGGAAATTTGAGTTCTGGTCCTAACTCATATCTACAGGTCATAATACATGAAAATCTTTTTGATCATTTTGGGTTTGCTTCTCCAGCTATAAAATGAGAATGATAATACTTAATAGGCCTACTACCCCAGATTGTGAAACTCAAGTGAGATATTGAATATGAAAGTGAATATAATAACTATAACATGTAACATATATGTGTAATACATAATTGATATGGAATTCATATGGAAATGTGTTTATGCCCTCCCAGATGGGTAACTCATTGCTAAGGTTTTCTCTTGGTTTTGGTTTGTTTGTTTGTTGTTTTGTTTGTTGCTGTGCTGTGAATTGAAGCAGGGCCTTTCTTTCCATTGCTAGGCAAGTACTCTACCACTGGGCTATACCCCCAGCCCTTTTTTGTTTTTAATACCTTCAGTTGACACTTAGGCTCTTCCAAGTTCTATAGTTTTACCCCAACAAAAGTTCAAGAAACAGAAATATTTTTATTTCTCTATTCTAACTAAATACTAGTATGTGTGTGTTACTAATAAATATGAAATCGTAATAAAATTAATATTGTCCAAAAAAGTTGAAATCCTCTGTTTCTCTCCTTTCTTTTCTTTTTTTTTTTTTAAATACCATTATTTTATTTGTTTATTTTTATGTGGTGGTGAGGACTAAACCCAGTGCCTCACACGTACCAGGCGAGTGCTCTACCACTGAGCCACAGCCTCTTCTCTCTTCTTTTGATCCCGTTGTTTTGTCTCTGATCTTCCCTTCCTTACCTTAGAGGACCAGCGTCATGAGTATGTTTATCTTCTTCCATTAATATTTTTATCATTGTAGATTTCAATAGGGCTATTTTGTTTTTAAAATTTACATAAATGATAGTGATATATACAGTTAATATTCTAACTTGTTTTTAATACATATAACTCACTTTTTTAGTTGTTAATAAAGCTATAATTTAATGATATAACTTAAAGCAAACGCTTTTTAGATATACTTAGCAGTATAATTATTAAATTATAGAATATATATATGAATTTCACTGGATACTGTTAATTTGCTCACCAAAATGGTGTTTTAGTTTATATTCGTGCATTTTTATTTTACCTCTTATGGTCATTGTGAAATTATATTATGTATTATTCATGTTTTCCTGATTAATATTGGTGAGTTTGAGCCCCTTTCCCTATATTTATTTAACACTTGGAATTATTCTGTTATGAATCGAATGTTTATATCCTAATCTTTTAAATTTGTAATGAACTTGCTGAATTTTCATTTGGGTTATATTCCATTGTTTCATAAACTTTGAGGATGGAATAGTCTATCGTTGGTTTTTGTTTTACTTTTGTTTTTGTTTTGTTTTGTTTTGTTGTTGCAATGCTGAGGACAAACCCCAAGGCCTCATGCATACTACATATGTATGCGTATGTTACCACTGAGTTACACCCTCAGCCAGGGAAAATTCTTTTTGTACTTTCAATCCATACCTTCTTATCCTGACCTGTATTGCGATAAGCAACGACTTATACTACATTTTTTAATTACATTTCTCACTCTTAAATATGTTAACAAACTCTACCACTATTTTTTGTTTTTACAGTTTTAAAATTTGTTTAGTGTACTGTGGCTTCTCTCTTTTTCTAGGAAAGAATAAGCATTTAGTATAAATGTATTTGTTACCTTTGTGTAGTAATAACATGGTAGTAGCAACAATAACTTGTTTTTTATTTATGTTTTTATAAATTCATTTTTCTCACTGTAGGTTGACCAGGATGTTGTCATTACCAACTCTTATGAAACAGCTATGCGAACAGCCCAAAACTTCCTTTCCATCTTCCTTAAAAAGTGAGTAAAATTGACATGTCTGATTTTTATTTTCTACAGTATGTAGTTTATTTAGAAAAAAGATAAACTCCATTTTCTGCATAATCTGAACCTTGGGTACATCTCCCTAGTCCTTGTTCTCCTGCTCTTTAAAATGAGGTAGTTATTAACAGTCCAAAATTTTTTAAATTTCTCATGTTGGACCTTAAATTAAAGTACTAGAGTGAAGTTCTATAATTTTTCTTCACTAAATTTTGAGATATTCTATTAAAATAAGAAGTTTGTAGAGAGAGGTTACTTAGCCTCATAATTTATCATGATAATTATGTAGAGAGAAAAACAATGGTCATTTTTTAATAGTTGTTATACTTGACAGAGAATAATGTTAATTTTCGTTAATAAGTGAATTCCCTATACTGGGGGGAAAAGATGGAATTTGAGAAATAGATCTATAGACCATATTTTGTTTAATGCCCTCCCATATGGTTTGTTTCTAAATAAAGAGAAAAAATAACTTAGTTAACAAGTTTAATTGTGTTAGTAGACATGTTATCTAAATTAACACCCTTTTCATTATTTGTCTTTGAACAGATGTGGTAGTAAGCAAGGTGAAGAAGATTATAGACCACTCTTCGAAAATTTCGTTCAAGACCTTCTTTCAACAGTCAATAAGCCTGAATGGCCAGCTGCTGAACTACTCCTTAGTTTGTTAGGGAGACTGTTGGTAAGAGTATAGCATTTAAAGATTATTAGATTTCTAGAAGACAACATAATGAGGATGTACTCTGATTCACAGATGATGAATTCTTTAAAAATGTGTAAGGAAATATGAATGTTGCATCTCTAATTTTGCATGTGTATAACTGTACACTGTATTGCCAGTACTTTGTGGAAAACTTTAAAACTTGAATTTTAGTATTTTCATTTCATTTCATAAGATAACAATGCCTTAACTTTTTTAATTGGGTTTGATTTGGTTTGGGGGTGTTAACATTGTTAGTTTAAAATATCTCAACAGTGAGCCACAAGTTATTGTAATTACTCATTTCAAAGCATGAAACTAATGTGAAACCTTCATCATCTCTAAGAGTATTTCTGAAACTATATGGCACCTTTTAGTTCTCCAGAAATAAAATAGGAAAATTAAAAGAAATATGATTTCTCTTTTTACTTTTAAAGTACACTTGGATTTGTACAACATAAATCGTTGCAAAACTTTTGTGAACTGGAAAATATGTTAATATTATTTTGAAATTATAATAATGTTTCAAATGCATCAGAGTTCAACCCCTAAGAAATTCTTACTCAGTAACATTTTATACAAATAAACAATTGAGTCTGCACTTTAAAAAAGTGACTATATTCTTAAGAAAGTTTAATCTGTAAGGTTTTTTAGCAAATAAAAATGTTCAGATTCCAGAAAATCATAAAGCAAAAATCACTTTATGGACAGTACACAAGGAAAAAAAGTTTGAATTCCAAATAGTACAACACAGATTTGGAATTTATATGATAAAGTTCCGATGAAGGTTATTAAATATAAAATGTTATAAATCAAATTAAATATAAAATCATTTTATTTTTATATTTAGGTTCATCAGTTCAGTAATAAGTCTACAGAAATGGCTCTAAGAGTGGCATCTCTTGATTATCTTGGAACCGTTGCTGCACGACTAAGGAAAGATGCTGTTACAAGCAAAATGGATCAAGGCTCTATTGAACGGATTTTAAAACAGGTATTGAGATAAAGATTTAAAATTATAGAGATAAATAATAGTTAATTTCTTTAGATATTCTTACATTAGTGTTTCATTTTATTTTGTAGTTTCAAGATAATATTTATACTTCCAAAAGTGAACTTTTCAAAGTCCCAAAGATGAATTTAATACTTCAGAGTGAATTATATAAAGTCCTTAGTTTACTGTCTTTATATCCTTAGTTTACTTTCTTTTTTTTGAGCAACTATTGTAAATGTATAGTACTATTTTATATTTGGTTTAACTGGAGATGGTAGCTCAGTGGTAGAGTGCTTACCTAGCATGCTTAAAGCCCAGAGTTCATCCTTAACGCCCCCAAAACAAAAAAAACTGTGTTTGGTTTGACATTTAATTCTTTGATTTACTGAGATGGTGATGTAGCATGGCACATTCAGAGTATTTTGTATCTTTGAATGTTGTACATCTTCTTAAATAGGGGAGGGTTGAAGAGGGCTTCTTTTCATATTATTACATTACACAGTGTTCATCTTAGGGAAAAAGTGTTTTATTGCTTCTTATATTCTTTTCCTTAAATTATGGATAAAAAATTAATTTTCTGGTCTTTTTTTTTTTAAATAAATTTGTTATTAGTTATTGCAGTTCTGTGTGTTTGTGTGTGGTGCTTGGATTGAACCCAGGACTTTGTGCATACTCTACCAACTGAGCTATACCGCCAGTCATGTTCAGAACTGTGTCCACATTGATAGAAATGCCTCTGATTCTTCTCATTATAGTTTGTGTTTTGAAATAATTTCAACCTTATAGATTAAGTGGTTAAGAACAGTACAAAAATTACCATAAATTTTTCACCCAGATTCCTTAATTTTTGACAACTTGTGATGTTTGCTTTATCGTTCTTTCTCAAAGTATACACACATTTTTTTTTTGTGGTACTGTGATGGAACAGAGGGCACTCTACTACTGAGTTGTGTCCCCAGTCCTTTTCTTTATTTTGAGAAAGGGTCTCACTAAGTTGCCAAGGCTGACCTTGAACTTGGAATCCTCCTGCCCCCTCAACCTCCCGAGTCTTGGGGATTACAGGTGTGCACCACCACACTTGGCTTGTATATGCACTTATTTTTTTTTTTTTATCTTTTCTGAACCATTCATGGTTAAGTTACAGACATAATGCCCCTATTATCCCTACTGTATTCTCCAGAACAATGGTTTTCAAAATGTGATCCCTGTCAAGCAGCACCATTATTGATATGACATGAGAACTTCTTAGAAATATGAATTTTTAGATCCTTCACTTTATGTTTATTGAATGAGAAATTCCCAAGAGTATGACAGTCAACCCTCCAGGTGATTGTAACAAATGCTAAGGTTTGAGAGCCACTGTTTAGTGTATATTTCTGCAAATAAGAGCTATCACTTAAATATCCATAGTATAGTTATGCCCCAGCCCTGCCCTGGGATCAGCCATTCCTCTAAAGACTTTTACTCCTTTTTAATGAATGGTAATGTGAAAACCAAGATGTAGGTTGACCTTCAGTATTTCCTAGAGAAGCCCTAGAACCTGATATGCCACATATGGCTATGTAGATTGTTCACTCAAGGGAAGGTATCATTTGGGGGAAAAATTTTTTTTTGTAAATATCATACATAAATATGAAAGCATACTTTCAGATTGCTTTTAGAAGTTTACAGTATAACAGTTCATAGTGCTGTGACCAATTTCTGGATGTTTCCATTTCACCACACTCCTAGATCATGGGTCATCTTAATCTTTGCTTTCTTCTTAGATTTAGTCTAAGGTATATGTTTGGCATTTCAGTGTTAAAGCTAGAACTGGTAAAGGACTAACTGTGGACAAAAACATCAACTCACAATTAATTTCTGACTCTTTAATTCTTGACAAAAACTAAACATTTAGTCCCTTTCTGCACCTGAATCGGTAAACAGCTCACCTGTTATCTAATGTCCTACATGAACTAAAGTAATATTGTCATAATACTCATAAGAAAAAAATATTTCCCTCCTCAATGTTCTTTTTAAATGTCTCAAAGAAATCTATAATGCTTACTAATACAGATGATAACAATTTCCATTTACCAATTTAAAAGTTTGGAGACCTGGGTCTTCCTATGTCTGCAGATTTAACAGATTGTTCTGATAACTTTTATGTCAACTACCTGTGAGCTTTTTAAAAGAAATATGACACATAGTTCATAAAAATAAAAGTTGAAGCTCATCTATTACATTTTAAGAAATCACATTTTTCTGTTCCTTTCTTTATAATTGTATTTTCACTTTTAATATTAATGTTTCTTCTCTCAGATTTGTGTTTATATCTAGACAGTTTGCTAAAACACACCAGTAATATCTTTTTGGTTCCTAATTGATTTATTTTATAGGTTTCTGGAGGAGAAGATGAAATCCAGCAGTTGCAAAAAGCATTGCTTGATTACTTGGATGAGAACACTGAAACTGACCCTTCACTAGTGGTAAGATTCTTTTTCTTTTTTATTTAAATTTGATCTAAAGAAACTTTGGAGTTGACATGAAGAGGAAAACTTAAGTTGTTTTAGAATATTGATTTTGAAATAAAGAATTAGAATTACTTGATCTTTTAAACAGCAAAGAATGGTTAACTGTTGATTTATATGGAATTCTGGTTACAATTACTGTAAGATAAAAAAAAGATGAACTTGTGTGATAAGGGGGATATTTGGACTGGGCACAGTGGTGCATACCTGTAATCCCGGCTCTTGTGAGGCTAAGGCAGGAGGATCATGACTTCAAAGATAGTCTCAGCAATTTAGCAAAGCCCTAAGCAACTAATATCCTGTCTCTCTAATTAAAAAGGACTGGGGATGTGGCTGAGTGAGTGGGTAAGCACTCCTGGGGTTCTATCCCTGGTATTTAAAAAAACAAAGAGAGAGAGAAAATATTTGGAAATCTCATTGGTTATCTTTGAATCTAGGTTAGGTTGTTCGTGCTCACAATAGGATAGACCTTGTGATAGATACAATGATCTCTTCACATTATTTTTTATATTATTAGATTTTATATATAATTGTTTTTAAATAAAATCTTTGTTTTTATGAATGTTATATGAACTATCTAAATTCTTAGTATAATATGCCATGTATAAAATTTGTAAAGTATATTAAAGAACAGAATGTGGATATTGGGGTGTTATTTTATTTTATTTTTTGCTGAATGAGATTGGAGACCACCAGATTATTCCACCAACTGCTGCAGGTTTTCAGTTTGTGTTCATAGAACAGATTTATAGGTATGCCTCCATGTTAAACAGTTGCAATGATTATTGACCTTTGTATTTCTTGAAAAAGTAAAACAAGGTTTGAAAACAGATGGGAGTCTTCTACCTTTAGTATTTTATTCATTTGTTCTAAACTTCTCTAGTTGACCCATAACCTATCTAATTTGACTGAGTCATGTGATATGTCCTTGGTTAAATACTTGATAGTAGTATTTTATATTTAATACAGATGTGTTATCTTTTGACCTCATTAGTATTTTATCAAGTCTAATAATAATGTTTTCTATCATCTAGGATATTCCCAATTTTCTGCTGCTCTTAAAATTGGATATTGTGTGGTATAAGTTGGTTTATAGTAATCCTGAATACTTGTATTTCTGATTGTGAACACTCTAACTGTCTTAATGACTGGAAATGTTGTTACTAATTTGATAAGCTTAAATCTATTTAATTTCTTTCCAGTTTTCTCGTAAATTCTATATAGCCCAGTGGTTTCGTGATACAACTCTGGAAACAGAGAAAGCAATGAAATCACAAAAAGATGAAGAATCTTCTGAAGGAACACATCATGCTAAAGAAATTGAGACAACTGGTCAAATTATGCATCGAGCTGAAAACCGGAAAAAGTTTCTTAGAAGCATCATCAAAACCACACCTTCTCAGTTCAGCACATTAAAGTAAGATCCAAGGAGAAAATGTATTAGACATGTAGATCTCTTTGATACCTATTTACAAAAAAATAAATAAATAAATAAAATTTTTAATGACTTTTTGTTGCAGGATGAACTCTGATACTGTGGACTATGATGATGCTTGCTTGATTGTTCGATACTTGGCCTCCATGAGGCCGTTTGCCCAGAGCTTTGATATTTATTTGACACAGGTAAACTGGGCCAGAATTCCCTATACAGTGATGTTGATTTTTCTGATTCTGGAAGCTTATGGAGTAACATATAATAACTGTTTATTGTTGATCACAGATATTTCAAAGATAATGAAAGTAGGATTTGATGTAATATTCTGTTTGCTAAGATACATTTGTTGTTGTACATGCCCTTTACATATTGATTGTTATGTTCTACAGATACATGCATATTTATCTGTATGAACCCAGAGTATAGGTTGTGACATTGTAAAAAATTAGTTATCAAATTATGTTTGAATGAGCCTAAATATTCTTTATTAAATTTATACATAACAAGATTTTAGTGGGACTACACATTCTCAAAAGGAAATGTAGCAGTGTTTAATTGAGAATGCTAAACTGAAAGAGACCCTGAAGTACAGAATGCTACACTTGCAACATGTACTGATCTTTTAAAGTTTTGGATCAGTAAGATAATGGATCTTTTACTAAAACACAAATCAAAAGGAGATAAATCATAGATTGTTTTCTATGGTGTGTTTTCATGCTATGCTTTGTTACATTTTATGTATTTTAAAGTTTGCAAAATGTCACATTTCTTTTTGGCAGATACTTCGAGTTCTTGGTGAAAACGCAATTGCCGTTCGAACAAAAGCCATGAAGTGTTTATCCGAAGTTGTTGCTGTAGACCCCAGTATTCTAGCAAGGGTAAAGAGGGCAAAAATAATTTTTCTTCCTCGTGTTTTCTAGTCAAAATATTAACTCTATTTAGTATAAATTACAATTTCTTTTTTTCTTCAGCTTGATATGCAGCGAGGAGTTCATGGACGATTGATGGACAATTCCACTAGTGTTCGAGAAGCAGCAGTAGAATTACTAGGTCGATTTGTCCTTTGTCGACCTCAACTTGCTGAACAGTATTATGATATGCTAATTGAAAGAATATTGGTATGTTTGTTTTGCCATTTTTATAATGAATTCAATTTTGTCTTTCAAATATCACAATTTTTAAAATAGTAAGCTAGAAAAGAGACTACTCAGTATCATAAAGCAAATCATTGGCAAAAATTGTATTCCCATTTTCATTCACTGCAATGGCAATTTCTAGTGAGTAAATGATATGAACTCCATGGGATAATTATTTTTGGACAGTCATCTAGAGTAGTTATATATTTAAACATATATGTATATATGTAAACAAGAAGAGTTATTTCAATGAGAGACATAGAACATTGATATGTGAGAATATTTTTGGATCCTATACATATATCTGCATGTTTCCTTAGAGCCAAATTATGGCAAGTTAAACCAGAAAGTTACTTGAAGTTTAAGATTGAGTAAACTTAAGAAATACTGTTCTAAGATACTCATTCCTTCATATCATGGAATTTTCTGGCCCCGAAAGATTTTCCTGGAAAAGAAAAGAAAACATTGGCATTCAGAAATGACTGTATTCTTCTTACCACCCATTTCAGGCACATTGACTTCTTTTTGTAAAATTCAATATTAATGCACAAGATCAGGTATGCCTATAGTGAGAAGTATTTATTATATTAGTAAAGTATCAAAATATTGTGTGACTGAGCATTATAGAGTAGTTTTCAGCTTCAACTAGGCATTAGTTTATTTTCATTGAATAGGGTAGGGTAAAAGAATTTTTTCCATTTTTGTGCCTCCATCTTTTCTCAAGAGTAAAGGATATAATTAACAGAATTCTCAAATATCTAATGAACTCCAAGATAATTAATCGTAGCACAATATCCTAAAATGTTTTTAGGACTGCTGAACTGTATATAGGAAATTAATAATTTTGTATGGTAAGCATCTGGTGTTTTTAATCTTTTTTTTTTTTTTTTTTTAACTTTTAGAGTTAAGGTGAAGATGTAGCTCACCTACCGTGCATGAGTCCTGGGTTCTATCCCAAGTACCCCCACACACATCAACACACAAAACAAATTAATATGAAAATGTATAAAATTTAAAATAATAATAAAATGCACCTTCTATTTCACATGTATTTTTGCCAGATTATTTTAAATTAAATAATAGACATTTTACTACTTTTCCCAAAGATACCTCAGCTTGTATTGCCAAAAAATATGGATACTAGAAATAACATCTTACCTAACCAAGCTAACACTCCCTAACATCATCTGATAACCAGTTCATATTCAGATCTTCCTATTGTGCCCGAAATGTCTTTTCCAGTTTTGTGGTGTGTGTGTATGTGTGTGTGTGTGTGTGTGTGTGTGTGTGTGTGTGTGCGTGCACACATTCATTTAAAGCTTCAGATAGCACACTGCATTTGGGAATCTTAAAATGAACTCCTTTTTTTATATCCTTTCCCATGATGTTGAATAATTTAAAAGACCAGGAGTTTTTATTATTTTCCCATGATTTAATATAATTTGCTCCTTTGCTTCTTGTATTTTCTATGAGCCTAAATTAGGTAGTGTCAAAGGTTTTATTAGGTTCAGTTTAAAATTTTTTGTTAATTCTGCTGTGTAGATGTTACCTAATATGCTGCTTACCTGCCAGACACAGTTCTAAAAACTTTTGTGTTTTTTGTCACCTTTAACTGTCAAGCTTGTATCCAGTACTAAACTATAGAAAATGTTTCCATTTCACAGGTATCAATTTAAAAGTACAGACAATATCATAAAATTATCCATATTTGTAATAACATTAATAAGAAAGCATTTAAAGAATAAACGTGCCAGGAGTGGTGGCACATGCCTGTAATCCCAGTAGCTCAGGACGCTAATGTAGGAGAATCCAAAATTCAAAGCCAGCCAGCAACTTAGTGAGGCTCTAAGCAACTTAAAGACTCTGTCTGTAAATGAAATGTAAAAAGGGCTGGGGATGTGGCTCAGTGGTTAAGTGCCCAGGGTTCAATCCCCATACCAAAAATAAAAGAGTAAATGTATGGACCATGTTTATCATGTTAACAAATAATGAATATGATGCTTTTTGATATATACTTATTTTATCAAATTTCATTTACCTGAAGCATTTGAAAATTTTCTAACATTTGAAAATACCTTTCTGTTCTTAGGATACTGGTATCAGCGTCAGGAAAAGGGTAATAAAGATTCTAAGAGACATCTGTATTGAACAACCAACATTTCCAAAAATTACAGAAATGTGTGTAAAAATGATTCGCAGAGTCAATGATGAAGAAGGCATTAAGGTAAGATGAAATATTGATTAATGTAAAATTTATTTTTGTTTGAAATGATGCATGTTTATTGCATCTAAATTTTGTTGCTTTCAATGTAAACTTTACAAGTGAATCAACATTTTTGGTTTCTAAACTTAAGAAAAAGACACGTTAATACTTTTTTAATTTCTAGATTTTATATTAAATTAATAAAATCTGATCTTTCCCATTCACTTCAGCAATTATAATATTTTTGTCATTGTAGAGATTGCATTCTATTGAGATTATTTTTAAATCATATGTGCTTGGTCTTCTAAATAGTGAATAGATTCTTTTTTTTAATTTCTTTCTCTGCTACTGGCAAGTGAAGCTGGAGTGCTTTATCCCCAGTCCTTTTTATTTTTTATTTTGAGACAAGGTCTTGCTAAGTCACTGAGGTTGGCCTTGAACTTGCAATTCTCTTGCCTCAGCCTCCCAGATCACTGGGATTATGGGTGTGCACCCATACAGTTAGCTTAAATACTTTATTAAAATCTGAATCCTAAGTTCTTCAGTGAATTTCCATATATATTTGTACATGTATGTGTGTGTATACATATATACACACACACACACACACACACACACATATATATATATATATATATTTTTTTTTTTTTTTTTTTGTCCTTGGTTTTTTAAGTTGGGCAAGCACTGTAAAAATGTCTTTCTTAAAAGCAGTAAAAATAGCCATACACAGAGGTGCACATCTATAATTCCAGTGACTCAGGAGGCTGAGGCAGGAGGATCAAAGTTCAGAGTCAACCACAACAATTTAATGAAGCCCCAAGCATGGTGAGACCTGTCTCAAAATTTAAGAAAAATGAAAAGACTGGAGATGTGGCTCAGTGGTTAAGCACCCCTGGGTTCAGTCCCTAAAACGAAAAAAAAAAAAGGCAGGAAAAGTACCTTTTTAGTTTGATCAAAAATATTTGTATACTAAGCATAGGTTCTAGGCTAGGCATAGTATCCCAAATTTATTTAAAATCTTTACCAAAATGAAAAGTTTATAATTTTGAAAAATTATTGGTGATTTTAAATATAAGGAAATTCATACCAGAAACTCATGAGAATTTATGTTTTGACTAGATATGCTTTGTGTTGGACCTAATGAGACTTTGGGGTTGAATTTTTGCCTTATTTGTTTTAGTTACTTAATTTGAAATTTGTTTTCTTCTAGAAATTAGTAAATGAAACATTCCAAAAACTCTGGTTTACTCCAACTCCACACAATGACAAAGAAGCAATGACAAGGAAAATTTTAAACATCACTGATGTGGTAAGAAGGACAGTGTGTGGTCACTCTGAGTCCAAACCTAACTGAGACCCACTTTATCTTACCAAGGGGGAGAAACAATGTGATGAGATATTTGGTTAATCTTTACGTTTAGTGCTACTTCCTGCATATTTCTGAAGTTCTTCAACAGATGCAAGTAAGATGAGGTTGATGTCTACAAATACCACAACTTCTTAGCATTTGTTAGTGTAAACTCTTATTGATCTTCTTGTCCTCCAACAATTGAAATCAGAGAGAGGCAAAAAGTAAAATACAGTAGCCAAGGGGTAGCAACATACAATTCAGAAAATATGAATTTAGTTTCCTTTTGATTTTAAGCTATAATTTTTGACTCTAAATAATGTTCATGTTTTGAATATAAGAAATTTTATATACTCATTCAGTATTCATGTTTTAAATATAAGGAATTTTTTAGACTTAGCTTCATGATCCATCTACATTTTCACTGATATCTTTAAATCTACCATATAGAAGATTAAGAAATAAATATCTTTTTTTGTGGTGCTGGAGATCAAAATCCAGGGCCTTGGGCATGCTAGGCAAGCTGTACCTGTGAGATACATCCCCAGGCCCCAAAAGTATGTTTTTTAAAATAAATTTCTAACTTTGATAGTTTCACCACCAATTATTCCCCCCTAGGTTGCAGCATGCAGAGATACTGGATATGACTGGTTTGAGCAACTCCTTCAAAATGTGAGTATTATTTTGACTTCTGATGATATGAAATTTATAGAAGGTGGTTCTTTATAGACTTTATGATCTTAAAAAATTTTTTTTAGTTATTTTGTTAAACATTTGTCTTTTGATGTGGGACATTTATTTCAGTAAGCTTGACTGTTTTTAATTTCCCTATCTATTATTCTAATCAATTATTCTGTTGCTTATTTTCTGAACCACTAATGGCAAGTCTTTATTTCCATCTTTCCAGATTCATTTTTTCTTGTCCCATTAATCTAGTAATAGACATGAGATATACAAATAGATATACAGATTGCCTATGTTCCTTGTCACGTTATAAAATACATAGAATTTTCTTTAGTGGTATAGATATAACAAAAATTAGTTTAGTGAATGGAAATGTTTGTCTCCCTACAAATTTTAAATCATTTTTTTAATTTCAGAAATTTTCAAATAAAAATATTCATCACTCAGCTTCAAAAGTTAGCATTTTTTCAGTCTTGTTTTGTCTCTCCTCCCATCTTTTTTTTTTCTTTTTCTTCCCTTTATTTTTTTTGCCCCCCTATAATATTGTTTAAACAAATCTCAGGCTTTATATTCATTCCAACCATAAACACACTTATACTATCTCTAATAGGTAATGACTTTGGGGGATGGGTGTCATCTCTATCAAAGAAAATAGTATGGGCTGGGGAGACACTCAGTTGGTAGAGTGGTAGAGTGCTTGCCTTGCAAGCACAAAGCCCTGGGTTCGATCCCCAGCACCAAAAAAAAAAAAAAAAAAATAGTATATTGTTCCCCATTACCTAATATCTATCCAGTGTTCACATTTCTCCAACTATCTCAATGTATATTTATAGTTAGTTTACAGTGGGGTTTTTTTAAATACAACTCTGATTTATTAATAATAGTTAATCCTTGTCCCCCCCTTTTTTTTTATGCCATTATGGATATTCCTGTAGATTGTCCCACATTCTGTACTTTATAGATTTCCTCTAGTGTCATTGAAGTTTCCATCCAACATTTTTCCTTTAAACACTCGGCTAGATTTAGAGGCTTAAGTAAGATTGAAGTTCAGTGTTTAGGGTAAGGACACAAATACTTCATAGGCACTGCTGAATATTGCATCATATCAAAAAGCATATAATGTCTAGTCCTGTTTTTAGTGATTGATCTTTGAGTTTAGGTGTTGTCAGCCTGATGCATTATTATGAAGTCTTTCAGACTGTTTTTTATGATCATTACCCAGATGCATTATTTCTTTCATTCCTTATGTGTTAATTAGGTGGAACTTTTCTTTAAAAGTAAATTTTTAGTCCAGATGCAGAGGTGTACACATGCAATCCCAGCAACTCAGGATGCTAAGGCAGGAGGATCACAAATTTAAGGCCAGCCTCAGCAACTTGGCAAGACCCTGTCTCAAAATAAAAACAAAAAGGACTGAGGATGTACCTTAGTGGTTTTCTGTTTTTTTGTTTTTTTGTTTTTTAAAAAGTACCCCTGCTTTCAATTCTGAGGCCAAAACCAATAAAGGGAATTTAAAATGTTTAAGTTTTATTCCTGATTAATTGTTTGGTTACTGTGAAATACAATTTGTACAGAAACCGTAGGAAAAATAATTGTTTTATATTATCAGTGTTCAGAATGAGTTTTATCAACCTTCAGAGGTGTTTTTTTAATCAATGTGAACTAATAGATTATGTATATTAGGTGTATTTGTAATCATGACTCATTTTGAATCTCAAATTGTCCCATCTTTGCCCAGTAGTATTCTGTTCAAGTTTATCCTGCACACTTTTTTTTTTTCCTTTGAATGGGGATGGTACTGGGATTTGAATCCAGGGCCTTGAACACACTAGGCAACTGCTCTATCACTGAGCTACAATCCCCCACCCTGGTCCTGTGTACTTTTTTTGTTGTGGTTGTTACTTTAGCTTGAACCCAGAGGTACTTTACTACAGAAACCCTCTCTTCTTTCTCCAATAATTAAGGAGATACTGGACAAGGTGTAATGGGGGTTAAAGAAACGACAGACAGACACAAATGTCTTCATTTGTGAAATGCTGGGGAGAAAATGCTGGGGCCAGGTGGGTAGCCAAGCCTGGTGAGGCTTTACTAACTCCAGAGCTAGCTCAGCAAGCTTATTATATAGGTTTCATTAAAAGGTTATTTGTGGGGGCTGGGAAGATAGCTCAGTCGGTAGAGTGCTTGCCTTGCAAGCACAGGGCCCTGGGTTCGATCCCTAGCACCACAAAGAAAGAAAGAAAAAAAAGGTTATTTGTGGGGAAGTTTCAGCAAAGCAGGCGATCAGAAGGATGCAGGACTGGTGAGACATTAGGGTCATCTTGTTTTGCTCAGAATTCACTATCCCTGAGAGAAGGTGCTGAACTGAAGGCCTCAACTGATAAAGCCAGGCAAAAACTTTACACATAGCCAACCCTGACCAGTGTTAACAGTAGCAACTGGGGCATCTTGATCGGCACCTTTGTACCAGCAGCTCCCAGCACAAATGCAGCCATGAGAGTCAGACAGGCCATGATTTAGATCACCACTCTACACCACCACTGAGTCTTTTTTCTTTTCTTTTTTTTTTTTTTTTTTTTCCATACAGGGTCTCACTAAGTTCCTGAGGCTGTCCTCAAACCTATCTCAGCTTCCCAAGTCACTGGGATCATAGGTGTGCGCCCCAACACCCAGTTTGTTTTATATTTTTCTCATAATAATCTTTCACTTCATATTTTTACAAGAAGTATTTGGCATCATTTCATTCCTAAATAGTTTTGTTTCACAGAGCCTTATAACTTCCTTAGTCAAGTTTAAGTCCACAATTCCAAAGGGGATATAAAAAACTTTACAACTACATTTTTATCTGATAATTATAGTAAATCTTAAGTAAGAATTAAGTGTAGCTTGCTGGTGATGGTGACATACACCTGTAATCCCAGGCTGAGGAAGGAGGATCACAAGTCCAAGGCCAGCCTCAGCAACTTAACAAGACCCTCTCTCAAAATAAAAAGAGCTGGGGATGTAGCTCAACAAAAGAGTGCTTCTGGGTTTAATCCCCAGCACTGCAGAAATAAAAAATAAAAAGAATTAAATGTAAGTATAAGATGTCATTATTTAGAATTACTAAAAAAAAAAAATCTAAAATAATATCACTGTGTATTGTGGGCAAGTTAGAAGCAAAGGGGAGATGTCCAGATTCATATAATCTCTTAACAGTGGTAGTTTTATTTTATTTTATTTTATTTTATTTTATTTTATTTTTACTTGTAGATGGACACAATATCCTTTTTTTTTTTATTATTGTGGTACTGAGGATGGAACTCAGTGCCTCACACATGCTAGGCAAATGCTCACCCCTGATCTACAACCCCATCTCTGGTTTTATTCTTTTATTTTTTGTATCTTTGCTCTCTAGTCCTATTTATTTAGATATCTAATTAATAGTCGTCCATTCAGTTCATGCCTCCTATGTTTTCTTATTTTTAGTTTCTACCAGCAATTTAGTTTCCAGTGATATTCTTTGTGCTATAGTTTCTTTTATAAACAGAGTTTGGTTTGATAGAAATAAGCTCAGAAGTATTTATGAAAAATACATTTGACAGACATAACCACCCTTAGTAATTTTAACAATATGTATGCATTAATTTTAAGAGGAGCTAGGAAGAATAATAAACAATGGACTATTGGAGTTATTGGAAATTCTTGAGTAGGGAATAATTAGTACATTCTGTGTTTCCATATGTTCATACATATTTAAACATTCCACTCAGTAAAATTTCAGATATTTCTAATTTTTGGTTTTGGATTGAGTTCTTTTCTTATAGATCAGTGATTTCCCATTTATAGAATTAACCTCTTGGGGAATCTTGAAGTACTACCTCACTAAATAGCTTGAAATTCATTTATGCACCAAGTTCTGCCCATTGACTAAGTATTTATGTTAAAATATCACTTTAAAAAGATCCGTGGAGCAGACAAAGGGGAATAAAGGGAAGGGAGGAGAGATGGGATTAGGAAAGATAGTGGAATGAATCTGACCTAACATTCCTGTGTACATATAGGAATATACACAGTGAATCCCACCATCATGTACATCCACAAGAACTAATTTAAAAAACAATTGTAAGTAAATAACAGAAAGATCAGTAGAATAGAGGGAAGGGAACAGAGAGTAGAAGGAAGGAGAAGAGGAAGTATGGGGGACAGAATTAAAGCAAATTTTATTCCATGCTTTTATAATTTTGTCAAATGAAATCTATTATGTATAACTAAAAACACCAATAAAATAAAATATCACTTTTAAATGTGTGGAACTTAGTGGTGCATGCCTGTAATCCTAGTGACTAGGGAGGTGGAAGCAGGAATTTTAGAATTCAAAACCAGTCTCAGCAACTTAAGGAGACCCTGCCTCAAAAATAAAATATAAAAAGGGCTGGGGATGTGGTTCAGTGGTTAAGGGTCCCTGGTTCAATCCTCAGTACCAAAAACAAAAAAGAAAAGAATAAGAAGAAAAGAAAAAAATGTATGGAGCTACCGTTTCCTTTAAAAATCTTAAATGAATGAATTCATATTTGAGTTTTGTGCCATATTTAAGTAGTATGTGAAAGAAAAACTTACAATGTTCACATATTATTTCTAAATAATATTCTAATTAGTTTAACCACTACCATGAATTTAGTACATTTCTAAGAAGCTCTATATTTACAACCTTCAAAAACCTTCATCATAGCCCTATGATAGGTACACCAACACTGAATTGATTTTACAGTGCCATTCATTTTAATTAGCTTATAATCCAAAACTGGTTCACTTTTAGTGTATGAAGAAAATACGGACAATGAAAAAAATTAAGGCTATCCCATGTTTCATCTCTTCCTGGGTAATGTGATCCACCATATGATCTTCTTGAAGTTAACAATTAAACACTATCTCCATCCACCAGTGAATGAATGAATAAACTGTGATGATTCTATACAATGTAATAGTACTCTACACCAAAAAGGAACAAAACTATTAATATATACAACATAGATGACCAGTAAAACAGAATGAAAGAAGACTTACCAAGGAGTGTATGTTATGATTCCATTTATATAAAATTATAGAAGAAACCAATCTGTATTGGGAAAAAAAATTCAGAAGAGTGGTTGAAGGGAGCTGGGGATTGGGAAAAGATAAGAGAATTTTCAGGGATTATAATAATGCTCTAGGTCAGTATTTCTAAAAGTTGTATCAGAATTATTTGAGGAATTCTTAGAAGTGCAAATTCTCATGCCCTACCCCAGACTTAATGAATCAGTAACTCTGAGGGTAGGGCCCATCATTCTATACTTTAACAGTCTCTCCAAATGATTCTGATGAAAGGTTAAAATTGAGATTTCTGTTTTATCTTGGTGCAGGGGTTTGTGAGGTATAATGGTGAATCTGACAAAAGTGAGCAAAGGTACACTGAAGATTTATGCATTTTATTACATATACATTTTATCTCAAAGGGAAAAGAGGGGGCATATATTGATGTTTGCAAGTTACTTTGAAATGCATCAAAAGTAAAATAGAAGGAACTGCAGGTTTAGCTCGGTGGTAGCGTGTGTGTTTAGTATGCTCCATTCTCGGTTCAATCCCTAGCACTTTTTAAAAAAAAGTATAAAATGGATAGAGCTGCATGTGTGTATGCAGAATACATGTGTGTATACATACACACACACACACACACACATATGCTGTGTGTTTGCATATATTCATCCCAGTATAGTAAAAGATTAGTGGTAAAATCTAAAGGGTGATTAGAGTATTCATGGTAATAAAAATTCTTAACTTATTTTTATGCTCAAATTTTCATAATAAAATATTACTATGGTATGAAAAAAGTATATCGTTTAGTATGTTGGTACTTTTAAAACATATCGTAGCTAGGCAAAATACAGTAATAGAACATTTTATGTATCTTGATTAATGAGTATGTTGTGAGTGCGCAGCTAGTGTATGTGCATGTGATTAACATTAAAGGAAAAGAAATTATTTCAGAGGATACAAGAAAAATTTTTATAAAATTTAATACCTTTGAATAATAAAAAGGATAAAATATGAATTCCTTAATCTGACAGAGAATAAATTACAAAAATCTAAAAGATAAAAATAATGCAAAATGAAACTGTTAAGAGATTTTATCAAAATCAAGAGTAAAAATATTCATCATTTATGCCAAGATGTGGAAATGTAAAGGCAAACAAAAACTACTAAACCACTTATGAAAAACTGTTAGAACTTATTTGTAAAGATACAGTAATTAAGTTATAACAATAATAAATAGATCAATACTAAACACACCAGTGGAACAAGATAGAAACTAGAGAGCCCAGACCTATGCATATTTGCTATTAAGACATGGCAGATTATGGACTAAAGATGAATTTTTCACTAAATGAGGTTGGAGCAACTGACTGTCCATCAGGAGTTTTTTTTAAAAAAACAATTCCTACTGGAAATCAAAAATCAACTCCATATAGATTAAAAAAATCTTTGAAACTTTTAGCAGAAAATAATAGGTGAGTACATTTAAAAAAAAAAAACTTTTTGTAGGGACTGATTTAAACAAGTCATAAAAAAAACAAACATTAAAAGATTGAAGGGTTTGGGACTGGGGTTGTAGCTCAGTTCATAGAGTGCTTGCCTGTCAAGCACAAGGCCCTGGGTTCAATCCCCAGCACCACAACAAAAAGAAAAAAAAAAAAAGATTGAAAAGTTTCACTGCTTAAAATGAAGAACATTTATAAATCAAAAGACATCTTAAAAGGAGAAAACAAGTTAGAAAATATACTTGACATACACATAACCATCAAAGGATTAATATTGAAGAATATATATAGAATTTCTCTGTTAAAAAGCAATGTAATAGTCCCAGTAGGAAAATAGGGAAAAGGCTTAAACTCCATTTCACAGAAGAAATGGTATGAATAGCCTATAAGGTGTTCAACCCCATTAGTTGTTTGAGAAATACAAATTAAGTTCACATTTTACATCATTTAGTTGGCAAAACTTGAGAAGTCAGATAATAACAAGTGATGAAAAGGAAAGAATTAAGTAGTTATCTGTTAATACTGCTAATAATTGAAAAATATTAAAAAGATTGAACATCTCAAAACTCAAAACACAAAATCCAAAATGCTCCACAATCTAAAACTTTTTGAGTGCCAAAGAGATTCCACAAGTGAAGAATTAAATGCCTAAACTCTTGTGACAGCTTGCAGTTAAAACCCAAGACATAGGAAAATTTCTTTCAGGCTAGGAGGTGTATAGATAGATAGGAAACATGTATAAATTTCATGTTTAGACTTAGGTCCCATCCCCAAGGTATCTCATTTTGTTATATGCAAATATTTCAAAATCCACAACACTTATAGTCTCTGACAGTTTGAAATAAGGAAGACTCAAACCTCTACAATCACTTTGAAACAAGATTATTTCACAAAATTGTCTTATGAAGTTGAATATTCTTACATGCAATGACTCAGAAGTTTCACTTCAAGGAATATATACCAGAAAATCTTGTATGTGTGTGCCAGGAGACATACAAGACATAATTTTATGCCACTAAAATTGAAACTAACATATATATGAATGAGTAAATGAATTGTGGTATATAAACACAGACTGTTATACAGCAGTACAAATGAACAAAATACAGCTTCAGGCAACAACCTGGATTATATTTAGTGGCATAATGTGTGAAAAAGCAAGTCCCAAAAGATTGATCAAGTATGCTACCTTATTCAAAAGTTGAAAATCAAAGAAAACTATAAACAGTATATCAGCTCAGACATGTCTTTAAACCAGGACATGGCAAAATTTCTTGAGCATGAAATGGGAAGCACATTGAAAGAGATAAATTATTGGAAATATTTTTCTTCTTGAGTTGGGTTCGTAGTCTATCATTTATAATTAGTAAATTTAAAGGGTGCATAATAGTCAGTGATGATGGTGTCATGAATTAGAATTTACAGTTCATTTGTGTGTACCTAAAATCTTGGAGAGCAAAAAGAAAAAACAGGAATGAGGAGATACTTTTCTACTCCTGCTTTAAAAAGACCAAGCTAAATGTGATTGATGTTGAAGGCTACTTCAGGAAATAAGTTATGGAATGGGACAAGGAAGATTTGTAGTTCAAAGTTGAACCCTGATAAAGTGAAGCTGTCTGCTTTATTTGATTAAATTTTTTTAATTGGTAAAGGAAACAGTGCATATGTTGCATTAGTCTGATTGCTGTCAGTTCATTTTAATCTTCTGTGCTTCTTGTAATAAAAATGTAGGACTGGAGATGTAGTTCAAGTGGTAAAGTGCTTGCCTAGCATGTCTGAGGCCCCAAGTTTGATCCCCAGCAATGCAAAAAAAAAGTTCTAACTTGTGCTGTTTCAATACTAGCCACATGCATTTTTGAAAACTTAAATTAATTTGAATTTTTAATCTTAGTGTCTCAGTCACACAAACTAGTGTTTAAAAGTCACTCATGACTCCTGGCAACCATATTAGACAGCACAGATATAGGACATTTGCATTACTATTAAAGTTTTAATCCGACAGCACTGGAATTCTTCATAGAAATAAAATATAAATTTTGATTTTTTTAGTATCTCCAGAATTGTATTAAGTAATCATTATTAACAAAAACAGATAGACCTTAAATGTTTTTTCCATGAACCTATGATTATGAAAGATTGGATTGATTTTATTTTTTGGCTAAACTTAGAACTGATCTCTATTCTCATCTCATTATTCATAATATTCTTAGCATTTTTTATAAATGATTTAGTAAAGGATAACAGAAGAAATATGTTTTATATTTGTAAAATTTGAGATGTAATTCACATGCGTATAGTTATTAATTATTTAATTCAATTACTACTGAATGATGCTCCTCGTATTTGGTTGAGGTAACAAAGAAAAGGAAAGTCATCTTTCCTGTATGTCTCATGTTCTTCTACAGGTCCTACATACAGCATAGTAAAATTGTTTGACAGTATTTGTAAATTACTGGTTTAAGTATGTTATATATTTTTGTTTCATTAATTTGCACTTTCAATATCTGTTAATGACAAATTGAAAAGCATATTACAGACACGTTTAATGTGTTTATTATTATTGTCTAATGAATAATTATACTGGGATTTTTTTTTATATATATACGTATATAGTTGTTGAAGTCCGAAGAGGATTCCTCATATAAACCTGTGAAGAAAGCTTGTACTCAACTTGTTGATAACCTAGTTGAGCACATTCTTAAATATGAGGAATCTCTAGCTGGTAAGACATTTTATATATTGGTCCTTAAGTTTGATATTATAAGATATTTTAAAATACATTGGACACATTTCTCATTTTTGCCTCTGGCTCTGCTTGCCTAATAATTGACTGCTTTACTTTTCAGTGAAGTTTCTTTTTCATTGTATAAATATCTGTTTGATGTTACATTCTGCATTATATTGTTAGAGATAACTAAAATTATCTAGCACAATGTGGTAAAAGTGTAAGCCTCATCTTGTCTACATGTCTTTTGTTGGTATCTACTTTTAGCTTTCATATTGAACAGGAATAAAAGTCCAGGGTCTGATATGTATTTAGGTAATGGCACTTATCACAAAACTATTTGATATATTTTAAATCATATAAAATTTTCTCTCAAGTAAAATTATTTTAATATTTTATATTATCATGCTGTTTACTAGTTACAAATCTGACATTTTCATTAGTTGTAAGTGAATATATAAAAAATATGAGAGTTATGATTGATACCCAGTAGCTGAAAGCGTGTAAGATAAATGTTCCTTTCCATGTCCTAAAGCACGTTAAGGAGAAACAAACATCAGCCTCAGTCATTCTCCATGCTAGGGACAGATAGTCTCTTAATGGAGATACCATTTATGGCACCTAAGGAAATTGTTGGTATCCTTTATATTTTTATAGCATTTTTTTCCTTTAATTTTTTTTCCATTTTCCATGTGTACCTCTTTTCTCCTTTAATCTCCTTGTTCTATTCTTTTCTATTTTCCCCATCCTATATTTTAATAGTGATACTGATGTCCTTCCTGCCCTTTCATGTTAAAATTTGCTAATTCTCTCAAAAAAATAATTTGTTTCCTATAAGCCAGTGTATCTCCTAATTAGCATCATTTCTTCCCACCTGAAGAGCATTTCGTTTAGCATTTATTTAACATTATTCAACTACAGCATCATCAGCATTTTTCCCCCAGTACCCCTTAAACACAATATCACCTTAGCTAAATTGTTTTTATCCCCCTTTGCTAACTTCTTTTGCCTATTCACGTCCATTTTTAGTCATAACGAGCACCGCCTTTATTCTCAAAAGCCTATCCCTTGACTTCCCAAAATACATTTTACTTTTTAACTTCAGTCCTAGTCCTTAGTGTGAAACTTGCCTTTCATAGCGATGTCTCTGTCCTTTAACTTCAGTGTATTTAATGTCTACAACGGAAAAAAACAAAAAATGCAGAAAGTCTAGTATCATAAGAAATGCTAGTCTATTTTATTGAGACTATCCTGAATCTATTCAAGACTAATATTGAATAATTTAAATAATATTCTGTATTATTCCACTGTTTTGTTATATTTTAGTATCTTATTTCTCTGTTTTTTCAGACTCTGACAATAAAGGTGTGAATTCTGGAAGATTGGTAGCTTGCATAACCACTTTATTCTTATTCAGCAAAATAAGACCACAACTCATGGTTAAACATGCCATGACTATGCAACCATACCTTACCACTAAATGTAGTGTAAGTATAAAGTTATCTTAATTTTCTTTCCTACATAAAACTTCGAGAATTTTAAATTTAGAATTCACATTTGTCACCACATTCTCACTAACAGATCAACTATGTCATTTACTTAAATATACATTCTAATATTGGAAGCAAGCATATTTTAAATAAAATTTAGGCTCCATTTCTCTTTAAGTTCCTCAAGGTAAATCCTCAGTAATTGCATACTAAATGTAGCTATTGTTAAAACTGCAAAGGTGAGTGAAACAGAGTTCCTGTCTTTGAGAAACTTATATCTTGGATTCTGAGTTTGCTTTTCCTTCATTTGTCATTTATAATATATTTTATATTCATAATTTTATAGCAGAAGAATATTGAATGTGAAAGATCTAGTATCACACCAGAGATATTAGGCTGATATTTTATGTCAATATTAACACTGTTTTCCAAAATAAAATTCAAAAATTAAACACTTACATAAAGCAGTCCAGCAAATAAAGTGAGATTTTTTTTAAAAATATAAGATAGCATTGTGGATGTGTGGTCTGTTACAAATGCTATATTTTAAAATACTAAAATAAGTTGAATTTACATATGTAAATGATTATTCACATATTGTGTTTTCAGTATTTCCAAGGAGTTAATTTTAACTATTTCTCTACTATATTTGTTTTACTGCTATATTTAATAATTAAATTATAAGTGAAGGTGAAAACCTTAGAACTAGAGTATTTTAAGAACTGAAAAGAGTAGCAGAGGATAAGAAATACACTAAAAACAACGTATATTACTTCTAAGATACCAGTTCCATCTTTATAGACTTTTATTAGATCCAGAAATAAATTGGTTAATATGTAATCTGTGGCTAATAATAGCTCATTTATTAAACACAATTATTAGGCACTTTGAAGAGTTTTGCATGCATTGTCTCCTTTGCTTGTTAAAGTTGGCACTGTCAGTTATCATAGTTTTACAGATTAGGAAATTAAAACAATATAAGTAACAGTATAAGTTACAACATAAGTAACTTACTCCTTATCACATAGCTATCTATTCCCAATGTTAGAATTCAGTTCTGTGTCTATCTCCTATCTGGAATCCAGACTATAACATAACTTGTATACATTTCTTGCATGATTTTTTAAGCCAAGTTTTTGGTTTTGTTTGGTTTGTTGGTTGGTTGGTTTTCAGTACTGGGGATTGAACCCAGGGGCATTTTACCACTGAGCTTCATCCCCAACCCTTTTTATTTTTTATTTTGAGGACAGGGTCTCACTAAGTTGCTAAGGACCTTGCTAAGTTGCTGAGGCTGGTCTTGAACCTGCAATCCTCCTACCTCAGCCTCCTGAGTCACTGAGATTCCAGGTGTGTGCCACCATGCCCAGCAAGCCAGTATTATTTTTAAAGCAAGATCATTTTTTCAGACATTTTGTACATTTTTTATGTATGTATATATACAAATATAAAGTTTTATTTAAATAAGACCATCTAGGACTAGTAGTACAGCTCAGTGGTAAAGACCTTGCCTAGCATGTGCAAGGACCTGATTTCAATCCCCAGGATTACAAAAAAAGAAAAGAAAAAAGACCATCAGTTATATGATAGGCACATTTTTTTTTAATTTATTTTTATTGTAAACAAATGGGATACATCTTGTTTAGGCACATTTTTAAATGTTTTATTTGATGTCCTCTTCCTGCTTTTATCCTCCTCTTAGGGTATACAGACTGGATTATCATTGCATACTTTTCATTCATCTCTAATCATAGATAACACAAACATAAGTGGTTGACCAGGGTTTTTTAAGAATTAAATCATGTCTCTCTCCCTCTCTCTCTCTCTCTATATATATATATATATATTAGGTTTATTTGCTAATATCACATAACCCAGTATGTCCTTTTTTTTTTTTTTTTTTTTTTTTTTTTTTTTGGGTGATGGTGGTGCTGGGATCAAACACAGAACCTTGTATGTTAGTCAAATGCTCTTCCACTGAGCTATATCCCCATTCCCTCATTCATTTTTTTTACATGACTCTATATTATCCATTTCATTGATGTCCTACAATTTAATTTAATCATTTCCCTATTTGGCAAGTATTTACATTATTTCTCATTGATTGCCACTACATACAATTCCTTAATAAACATTTCTATTGTTGTTAATCAGCTTTCTGTCACTGTGACAAAAATTCCTGAGATAAACAGATTAAAAGGAGGAAAGATTTATTTTGGCTCAAGGTTTCAGTCCATGGTCACTTGGCCCTGTTGCCTTTGGACCTGTGACACGGCAGTTCAGCTTGGTGGGGAGTGTGTGGTGAAGGAGTTGTCTTACCTCATGGCCACTGTGAAGCAAAGAGAGAGAAAACCTGGCCAGAGTCCCAGTGTCTCCTTCAAGGACATACCTCCAATGTCCTAACTTCCTTCTACTAGGCTCCACCTCCTAAAAGTTCTACCACCTTGTTTGAGTCAGCTTTTTTCCTGCTGTGACTAAAAGACCTGACAAGAACAATTTTGGGGGAGGAAAAGTTTATTTAGGGGCTCAGGGTTTCAAAGGTTTCAGTCCATAAAAGGCTGGCTCCATTTCTCAGGGCTTGGGGTAAGACAACATCATGGCAGAAGAGTGAGGCAAAGGGAAGCAGCTGACATGATGATCAGGAAGCAGAAAGAGAGACTCCACTCACCAGATACAAAATATATACTGGAGTATACACCTCTAAAGACCCCCCTCCTCCAGCCACATCCTACCCCCTTTAGTTTCCACTCAGTTAATCCCATCACAGGATTAGTTCTCTGATTGGATTAAGGCTCTCATAACTCGATCATTTCTCCTGTAGACCTTCTTGCATTTTCTCACACATGAGCTTTTGAGAGACACCTCATATCCAAACTGTAACACACCTCCCAATATAGTGCCACCTCCAGTAGTGATCAAGCATTCATAACCCAAACCATAACACTTTATTTTATTTTATTTTATTTTATTTTTGGCATTAGGGATTGAACCCTCTACCACTGGGGAGCCACATCCCCAGCCCTTTTTGTATTTCATTTAGACACAGGGTCTCATTGAGTTACTCAGGGTATCACTAAGTTGCTGAGTCTGGCTTTGAATTTGCCCTCTTCCTGCCTCAGCCTCCCAAATTGCTGAGATTAAGGTGTGCACTATGGCACCCCATAACACTGTTCCTATACATTAAAACACTGCTGCTTTTATTCCAGTGGGACAGATTTTTAGGACTGGGCTTGCTAGGCAGAGAATGTGTTTTTTTAGTTTTTGACTTTTGAATAGATCTTGCCAGATTGCTGAGGGTATGTTTTATAACCTTTTCAAAATACATATGATGATCAATGTCATTAGTTTTGTATTCTTTACCAGTCTAACAGATACAAAGGAATAATTCATTGTTGCTTTAGTTGCTGTCTCTGATTTCCAGGAGGGTTAAACTTTTAAAATATTGAACAGCTGGACTAGTTTTTCTGTAAATTCACTATTCATATATTTGGCTCATTTTACCTTTGAATTGTGGTCCTTTTTTCAGATTTTGAAAGCTCTTTATATATATAACTGTTAGACCACTTTACATTATATGTAATACACATTATTACATTATTACATAATAAATAATACATATTATTTATTTCAGATATATTTTCCTTATGTTTTCTGCTGCTCTTTATCATCATGATCACCATCATTCTTTAAGTTTTTTTTTTTTATTGTAAACAAATGGGATACATGTTGTTTCTCTGTACATGGAGTAAAGGCGTACCATTTGTGTTATCATAAATTTACATAGGGTAATGTTGTTTGATTCATTCTGTTATTTTTCCCTTCCCCTCTCCCCTCCCACCCCTCTTTTCCCTCCATTCTTGCCTCCCTCCCTAACTCTAACCCTAACAGTAACCCCTCCCACCCCCCATTATGTGTCATCATCCACTTATCAGTGATACCATTTGTCCTTTGGTTTTTTGAGATTGGCTTATCTCACTTAGCATGATATTCTCCAATTTCATCCATTTGCCTGCAAATGCCATCATTTTATCATTCTTTAAGTTTTTATTTTAGATTAAAGATATTTCACTTACCTGGTTTTTTCACACTGGTATTTAAACAAGTTCCAGAAAATGCTATTATTTTTTTTTTTCTTTGAAGTACAATGTTAGCAGTGGTTCTCAAATGAATTTATATTACCCAACAAAAACACTTGTATACTCAGACCTACTTTAACTTAACTCCTTTTACTTTAAGGAGTTAAGAGTGAAATATGAGGAAATGATAGGATTCCTATGTTACTTAGAAAGAAGTATTTATCTTATTTTTTTTTAATTTTTTTTCTAATTTATTTATTTAGTTCTGTGTGGAATCCTGAAAGGAAGGATGAATGTAAGGAAAGAAAGTTTTTAAGCTTAAAAAGTCCAAATGAGGGTGGGTAATCAGTTGCTAAAAATGAGGAATGGTAGCGTGGCTAGATTAAAAGCATACATTAAAAACCTCATCCACAAAAAAAAGTTTTTTTAAAGTGACTTATGGTCACCTTTAGGGAAAGGAACTGTTTGACTAGAAAACAGATAGGAGAGACTATCATAAATCCTTTAGTACTTTTTTCAATGTTTGTCTTAGTGTTCCATCTTTTTTTTAAACGTGCTTGTTATTTTTTTAATCAAAGAAAAACATTTAAGTTTAAAATAAAGAAGACTTATGCCTAGTTTTGGGGTTATACATTTTTATCACAAAGTTTAACACAGGATTTGCTATTCTCAGCACTATTGACAGAGCAGTATTATTCATTGTTAGAGATTCCAATATTCTTTGCATTGTTAGGATGTTTAGCAGCATCCCTGACCTCTGTCCACTAGATGACAGCTGTGCTCCCTTCATGACAAGCAAAAATATCTATAGACATTGCCAAAAACTCCTGACTGGGGAGTGAAGAGCCAACTCACCCCCAGTTGAGAACTATTGGGTTAACATACCCCAGTTTGAAAAATACTGATCTCAAAAACTATACCAGTCTTTATAAAATGCCTTGTTAATGTTTAAATACTTTGTTACCCTATGTACATGTATAATTGCACAAATGATGTGACTGCATTGTGTACAGCCAGAGAAATGAGAAGTTGTACTCCATATGTGTACAATGAGTTGAAATGCATTCTACTGTCTTGTATAACTAATTAGAACAAAACTTTTTTAAAAAATTTTTTTAAAGAATTGACTTGTCTCTCATTATAGGGGAAAAAAAATTAACTAGCAGTATGGTTAAGTGACCCAAGGTCACATGGTAAGTTAGTATTAGAACTAGAATACAGATTTCTGCTTCTCTGTCTGTGATTCCCTTCCATACTTTAGCACAAGCTCTTTTCTAGGTAGACCTTTTTATTTTTAACTGAAATTTTGTATACATTATATCCCACCCCTACCTCCAAATACATAAAGTTGTGTATAGTTTCATTTTAGGTTTTGAATATTTATATATTAATTTTATTCTTTTAGACACAAAATGATTTCATGGTTATCTGCAATGTTGCAAAAATCCTAGAACTAGTTGTACCACTGATGGAGCATCCAAGTGAAACTTTCCTTGCCACTATTGAAGAAGATCTAATGAAGCTTATCATCAAATATGGCATGACTGTAAGTATTAGTTTACTACCTCTGTATTGATTAATATATAATTTGCAGGTGATAATTTATAAAATATTATGTCAGATTAACTTCCAGTGTATTTTATATTTTTATAAAGCAAATATATATATAAAAAGGAAAAATTACTGATAGTAGATTTTAACTTCATCTTTAACTTTTACCTAAACAGTAACACTTTGTTTATCTTTTAGGTAGTGCAGCATTGTGTGAGCTGTCTTGGAGCTGTAGTAAATAAAGTGACACAAAATTTTAAGTTTGTGTGGGCCTGTTTCAATAGATACTATGGTAAGTTTAATGCCTGAGCTTTAAAATTATTCTGTTAGGTCCTACTAGTGTGTCCAGCTCATTTTTAACACAACTGATAGAGGGCAGCATCAAGAGATTTATAACCAGTGTGATTTTCCTCCATGTTTCACAATCAGAAGCAGTGTTTTCTATTATTTTTTGTATCCCTTAAAACCCCTCTAGTATTAGTTCAGAAATTTGTCTCCTTATAAAAAAAAGCTGATAAATTTTCTGACCACTATGTAAAGTAGAATTTAAGTATTTTTTCCTACATTAATTTTTTTACCCTTTAAGGAATATACCTCTATTTCTAGACATATATAATTATTGGAACCATTGCTAAAAATTAATTGTAATTTTTTAGTAATTATTTGAACCTCATAATTTAAGTATAATGGGTTTATTGCAGATAAATTTTATTCTTCTTTATTAGGTGCCATTTCAAAATTAAAAAGTCAACACCAAGAAGACCCAAATAACACTTCGCTTCTAACAAATAAACCAGCACTGCTTAGATCTCTTTTTACTGTTGGAGCACTGTGTCGGCATTTTGATTTTGACCTAGAGGATTTTAAAGGCAACAGTAAGGTAAAGATCATATTACTCATTGTGCTGTAAAATAGTCCTATGTGACTGTGTGAGTGAGAATGACTTTAGTGACTATGGATGAAGGCAGTATTAGAGCAGTCAGGTTTAATGAGAATTCTGAAGACAGCACTACTCAAAGCAGGGTGGTCAAACTTGCTTCTGATCCATAAACTGTTGGTTATTGTTCTATGTTTGTCTTTGGTCTGTGACAAGTTATAAAATTTCCACCAAAAATTGTATCAGCTCTTTAATAGGCACACTGCTTATAGTGATAGCTTTTGAGTTTTGCCCCTCTATTTTCTCAATGAAAGGAGTAGTGCATTGATCTACATAAGTTCTTTGTCACAATCTCATACTTTGAATGTGACTGTTCTAAAATAAATGGAATTGGGGTTTATTTATTCGTGGCATTGGGGGTTGAACCCAGGGCCTTTGAGCAAGTAGGCAAGCACTCTACCACTGTCCCTAACCCAGTTTATTTTATTCTTTTAAAATTCACATGTAGAAATGCTCATTGTTTTTAGGCATTTTTTTTTTACTTAATATTTAAAAATTGATCTAAATTACTCCTCTTGAATACTTTAATATGGTTTTTCCCCCCCTTAGGTTAACATAAAGGACAAAGTACTTGAACTGTTAATGTATTTTACAAAACATTCAGATGAAGAAGTACAAACAAAAGCCATCATTGGTCTAGGTAAGTTAAGACTAAATTTATTTATAGTTTTTAGCTCTTTTAAGAGTGGAGTAAACTTTTGAATATTGTGAATCTAAATTATTAGTTTATTTAAATATGTTTCCATTGGCAATGGTGGTATGTAGAATGAAGGACTGGGGTTTAAAACACCTGGATTCTATTCATGCCTCAGCCAGTGACTTTGCGTGGCCTTAAGAAAGCTACTCAACTTCTCAGCTCACCAGTTTGTTCATTAGTAAAATACAGATAACATACTATCTCCCACCCCTACTTCCTAGAGTATCTTAAAATATTCATCTCATCTTGGTGAATACACCTGTATTCCCAGCAACTCAGGAGGTTGAGGCACAAGGATCTCAAGTTCAAGGCCAGCCTTGGCAATTAGGAGAACTTTTTTCAAAATAAAAAATAAAAATGACTGGATGTGGCTCAGTGGTGGAGTGCCCCTGGGTGCAATCCTCAGTACAAGGGAAAACACACACACATATTCATTATAGCACTTTGATAAAGAAGATAGTGTATAGGATCTTGGTGGTGTTTGCATATCTTGTTATTTTTCATTGCAAAACTTAATCATTACAAATAACTACCACTTCAAGTTAAAACACTGGTCAGTGTACACAGCCTCATAGAAGCACATGGTAACCAATCCAAAAGGAACAATTTAACTACATACATTTTCCATGTTATTTTTCCAGGAGCACTGATTTTAAAAAAAATATGATCTGCAGACAGGTCTATGTGGCTTATCTGGAAAGAAGTTAGAATATAAGAGATAAGAGAATAGTATTAAATGAATTGTATACTCTTAAAAAATACAAGAAGTCTAAAACTTTCATGCCTTAAGCATATACTAAATTTTCTCTTGTTTATAAAATAAAATTACAAGAAGAGCAGTTTGTTCAGTTTTTGGTTTTTGTTAATGTTTTATGCAAATTCATGTAAAGCTACCTAGTAAGGTTAAAAAATATTTTTATTTATTTAGAAATAGTAGTTTGGTAGCATTGTCAAGGTTTATAATTTACTGGTGTGCATGGGTAATCATTTAAATGAGACTTTTGAGAGAAGTTAATAATAAGATTCTGAGTTACCTACACCTTTTTAAATTGTGTTTATGATATCTGTAAATAAACTTAAATCTTATTACCTTATTCTTCCTCCATTCCTTTCAGAAAATTATTTATAGCAAGTGTAGTAAAAATCTAAACATCATTTACTAGGAAGTTATATTGATGTAATATTGCTTTTAAGCCAATGTATACCATTAAGCCTTCAGTCTGAATATAAGTTACATGGAATGGCAAAACCAATTGTGTTACAACTAATTCAGAAAACAAAGTTTTAACTTAAAGAAGCAATACTATCCAGAAAATCGAGACTTTAGGCAAGTTAATAAAAGACATCTTGCCTGGACCATAGTTATTCTGTGTCTTATGGCTTCGTGCTTTGAGTTTGGTTGGTTGTTTGGCATCACTTCTTGCTATCATAAAGGGTCATCATTTTTTTCTCAAATAAACATATGTAAATATTGATAATAGTATTTTGCTACTTATTAATTAGTAGTTACAGAATTCAGCATTGTGGCTTCATTTTAATGCTATATGAGAAAGAAATGGAAGATATTTTTAGCTCTAGTTTATTTAGAAGTTTTTCTGTTTCATATAATGGATATATTTTAATATATTTTTAAAATAATGTCAATGTAGTGCCTTCTGCTAGGGATCTGAAAAATGTTTGCAGACATTACTTCTTAAATCCTGAAAACATCCCTTTGAGGTAGGTGGGTGGTAAATATTATTGTCCCCATTTTACAGATGGAGAATTGAGGCACAGAGAGATTGTGTGACTCACCCAGGGTCACAGTACAAGTCAGTGGTGGAGCCAGGAATAGAACCCAAGACTCCTGACTCCTAATCCACTCCCCTAGCCACTAGGCCCTGCTCCCTCCTCAAGGTTTCCTCTTGTGTGAAATTCTCCTTTGAAATGCAATTTCTTGTTTTTAATTCATGGGGAAAGAAGTACCTGCTCTAATACTGCTCTAGGTAAGGCCACCAGCATATTCTTCCAGTCTAAGTTTTAAATTTTTGAAATAAGGAGCTCTTTATATAATTTAACATTTGCAGTAAATGTCACTTTTAATAAGAACATATGAAGAGATTTTTTTCCCCTCTTTCTTAGGATTTGCCTTTATTCAACATCCAAGTCTAATGTTTGAGCAAGAAGTGAAGAATCTATATAATAATATTTTATCTGATAAGAACTCCTCAGTAAACTTAAAAATACAAGTGTTAAAAAACCTCCAGACCTATCTACAAGAAGAAGATACACGTATGCAACAAGCAGATAGAGACTGTAAGTGAAAATATATTTTTAAATTTCACAGTACAGTTACAGTTACGATATTATGTAACTTATTTCCTTTAACCCAGATATCTAAATTTCCTGATCTGTTAGATGAAGGAATTCAATTAAATAGGAGTCCTTGGGCTGAGTTTTATCTCTAGACTTTGGAATATTCTTAAAATCCCTAAAATAGTTGTATCGTTTATATGTATGTAAACATTAATATTTTGAAGCAAGAGAAGGAAAAACAGTTCTCAGTGGGGTCTCAAAGGGACCTCTGACACAGGGAAGAAACATTTTGCAGTTCAAGTTGTAGCCTAAGTTTGTAGTTACCGTTAGTATGCTCTTACTCTGGTTTACCGTTTGCTTCCTTTTGTAGGGAAGAAAGTTGCAAAACAGGAAGACTTAAAAGAAATGGGTGATGTTTCCTCAGGGATGAGTAGTTCCATCATGCAGCTTTACCTCAAACAGGTGCTTGAGGCGTTTTTTCACACCCAGTCAAGTGTACGCCACTTTGCCCTAAATGTCATTGCATTGACTCTAAACCAAGGTCTTATTCATCCTGTTCAGGTAAGCAGGTTTCAAAGTAGTAGTACTCAAAAAAAGCCAGATTGTCATTTGGTGACATTGTGATTAGAGAATCAAGTAGTTCTTGATTCCTCTTATTCTTCTTTTTCCTAAACTCTTCTTTTCTTTTTTTAGGAGTTAAGAGTCTTGTTATATTGCTTAGGCTATCCTCAAATTCTTGAATTCAAGTGCTCCTTCTGCCTCAGCCTCCTGAGTTGTCCTAAACTCTTTAAGAATCTTAAGTTTTGGACAGTCTCTTAGGTTTTAATTACTGTAAAATACCCATATATTCTTTTTTTTTTATTATTATAAACAAATGGGATACATTTTGTTTCTCTATTTGTACATGGAGTCAAGGCATACCATTTGTGTAATCATAAATTTACATAGGGTAATGATAGAACATGAACTCAAATCTTTTTTTTTTTTTTTTTTTTTTTTTGGGTGCTGAGGATCGAACTCAGGGCCTTGTGCTTACAAGGCAAGCACTCTACTGACTAAGCTATCTCCCCAGCCCCTCAAATCATTTTTAAGTAGGCATGATAAAAATTATTTTAATCTATATTTTACCCTTACCCCCATTATTCAACAATGTGATACTAATACTCAAGAGAATTAACTGGGTTTAAGAGTGTATGTTCTGGGCTGGGGATATAGCTCAGTTGGTACGAGGCCCTGGGTTCAATCCCCAGTACTGAAAAAAAAAAAAAAAAAAGAGTGTATGTTCTGGGTTTGGGGTTATGGCTCAGTAGTAGAGTGCTTGCCTAGCACATGTGAGGCATTGGGTTTGATCCTTAGCACCACATAAAAATAAATAAATAAAGGTGTCTGTCTACAATTAAAAAATATTTTTTTTAAAAAAAGAGTTTATGTTTAGTAGGGTAGAATTTTTAAACATAGGAAAGTAAATTCTATAATCTGAACTTAGTGTTTGCCTTTTTAATTTGAAGGTGACATTAGCTGTCCAACGTGTTAAAGCATTGATGTGAGGATGAGATGATGTGATAAAGGACTGGGGTGCAGTTCATTGGTAGAGTGCTTGCCTAGTATGTACTAGACCCTGGGTTCAGTCCCCAGCACCACAAAAGAAAGAGAGGAGGAGAGGCAACAGGGGGGATGTAATAGACATATTAGTATTGCTGAGGATTGACAGCCAAAACTAAGGTAATAACTTGTGCTCAGGAGAACGCCATAGACTACAAAAGGAAATTTGTCGAATTGTCAAAGTCTGTACCCTTTAAAATTTTTTATTGTTTCTTTGCTTTCTTGGATTTTGGATTTTGGGTTTTTTTCATGGAACTTTTACTAAAATATTCTATATTTAAATATAATGTGTTCTTCCCTGTGTTCTGAACAAAACACTTTGACAGATATTTAGTCTGTTTTTCCTGCCTCACCACTGTCATCATCAAGACTACTTATCACAATGTACAGCAGTATGTTAAAAATTTCACCTTTTGCAAAGTTCAGTGCCTTTATTATTATACAGCTTGAGAATCGCTTATCTGAAATATTTGGAACCACAAGTGTTATATTTTATAATTTTTTGTAATTTGGAATAATTGCTTAAATTTTACCAGTTAAGCATTCCTAATTTGAAAATATGAAATGCTCCAAAATTCAAAATTTTCTGTTGGGCAAAAGATTTCAGATTTTCAGATTAGAGATATTCAGCAAGTATCTGCTTTTTTTAAAGATGTTAATAGACCTTTATTTTATTCATTTATTTATATATGGTGCCTCACACTTGCTAGGCAAGTGCTCTACCACTGAGCCACAACCCCAAACCCTAGTATCTGCTTTTTTAAACCTTTTGTTTCATTTGTTTGTTTTGTGATACTGGGTTTTAAACCCAGGGGTACTCTACCACTGAGCTAAACCCACAAACCTTTTTATTTCTTTTTTAATTTTTTTAATTTATTTTTATTCATTGTACACAAATGGGGTACAACTGTTGTTTCTCTGGTTGTATACAAAGTAGAGTCGCACCAATTGTGTAATCACACATGTACATAGGATAATGATGTTTGTCTCATTCTGTTATTTTTCCTCCCCCCCCCTTTTTCCTCTGTATAATCCATACTTCCTCCATTCTTGCCTCCCTCCCACCCACCCCCCATTATGTATCATCATCCACTTATCAGAGAGATCATTCGGCCTTTGTTTTTTTTTGAGATTGGTTTATCTTACTTAGCATAATATTCCCTAGCTGCATCCATTTACCTACAAAAGCCATAATTTTATTCTTCTTTATGGCTAAGTAATATTCCATTGTGTATATATACCACAGTTTCTTTACCCATTCATTAATTGAAGAGCACCTCGGTTGGTTCCACAATCTAGCTATTGTGAATTGAGCAACTATGAATATTAATGTGGCTGCATCACTGTAGTATGCTGATTTTAAGTCCTTTGGGTATAGGCCAAGGAGTGGGATAGCTGGGTCAAATGGTGGTTTCATTCCAAGTTTTCTAAGGACTCTCCACACTGCTTTCCAGAGTGGCTGCGCTAATTTGCAACCCCACCAGCAATGTAATGCCTTTTTATTTTTTGAGACAGAGTCTCACTGTGTTCCTGAGACTGGCTTTGAATTTGTGATCCTCCTACCTTGCCTCCTAAGTCACTGGTATTACAGACATGTGCCACCATACCTGGCTTGCTTTTCACAAAAAGAAATTGCAAGAGTGGTACAATAAATTGCTTTATACTTTTCACCTATATTTACCATATGTAACATTTTACCACATTTGTTTTTATCTGTCTTCTTACATCTGCTTTCTTCTGAATCCTTTGATAGTAAATTTCAGATGTTGTGGTTCTTTACTGCTAAACACGTCAGCACATATCTTTAAGAACAAGGGCATTGTCCCTATGCAATCATCAAATTTAGGAAATTTAAAGTTGATATAATACTGTGTAATAAATGGTCCATTTTCAAATTTCTGCTAGCCAATCCTATGGTGTTCTTTATAGACTTTCTCATTTCCTGGTCTAGGATTTAACCCATGATCACCCATTTCATTTATTATCTGTATTTTAAAGTAGTTTTATGTATGTTGTTTTTCTGACCTTCTCAATGCTATCTGATTCAGATTCATTTAACATAGCAATGGTGTATCTTAGGATTTAACCCAGCACTTACCTAGCATGCATGAGGCCCTGGATTCCATCTCTAGCAACAGCCAAAAAAAAAAAATTACAAACTATCTGAATATTTAGATCACATCTAAAATCAGCTGAGTGAAAAAATTACATTTTCCTAGTTTTTGAGTATGGGGAAACATTACTTTTTGCCCTTTATTATCTTTACATAGCAAATTCGGTTAAGCTTGAAGAATTATTGAATTATACATTTGTAGTGTATTGTATATGATAATTTTAAATGGATAGATAGTCTTAGTGTGGGAGTACTTTAAAGACTTTAAATTTACTTTGAAATTATTTAAATTTCACATCAATATTTTGCTAATGCTTTCTTAATTTAAATCAGAAGAAAAATTTCTCATCTTAAAAAAGAACATTAAAGTACAGCATTTATAGAAAAGTCTAAAGCTAAATTTATATATCCCAGATATACAAATTTTGACATGTGTTGAGATACATATCGTATTTTTCCACTGTAATGTCTTATAAATACTTTATTTTTATTTCCAGTGTGTTCCATACTTAATTGCTATGGGCACAGACCCAGAACCTGCTATGCGGAACAAGGCTGATCAGCAGCTTGTGGAAATAGACAAAAAATATGCTGGATTCATTCATGTACGTATTTTTTTTTTCCTCTTTTCACATTTTTTTGTTGTTGGTGGTGTGTTATAGTTGCATATAGTGATGAGATTTATAGTTATAGTTTGCACATACATTCAATTTATTTGGTCATCATCACCCCCAGCACTTCCCCATCACTACCCGAATCATATCCCCTGGTCCCTTTCCTGCACTAATAATCTCCCTTTGATTTTCATGAGATCCCCACCCACCCTCCACCTTTCTTTTCATTTTTTCTTTGTAGCTTCCACATATGAGAGAAAATATATGACCCTTGACTTTCTGAGTTTGGCTTATTTTGCTTAACATAATTGTCTCTAGTTCTATTTATTTTTTTCTGCAAATGACATAATTTTATTTTTTTATGGTCAAATAAAACTTCATTGTGGATATATGCCATCTTTTCTTTATTCTTCCATTGATGAATACCAAGGCTGGTTCCATAGTTTGACTATTGTGCACATATATTTTTTTTAATAGAATAACCTGAATTTAAACATCTCTCTTTAGCAAACAGGTTATTTATGTTAGGATAAAGTGTTTTGCTTAATACTTACCTTTTGAACATCGAACTAAGTTTGTCCCCCAAAGTGTTTATTCTAGTTTAAAATTAACTCTTAAGATAGGTCTGGCAAGCACACTGAACTGAAAATCAGGAAGCATTAGTTCTAGAACCTACTCTGTGAACATGGCAGCAAAGACTTCCAGGCCTTAGTTTTTTCTTTTATAAGATGAGGGATGTCTAACATTCCTTCCAGCCTTTCATTCTGCAAATTGTATTTTTAATAAGAAAACCAAATAACAAAGTTAGTCTCAAAATGTTATGCTCAATGTATGCTTTCAATTTAACTCTTTTAATTAACTTGACAAAAATGAGACTTTTATTGATTTCAGATGAAAGCAGTGGCTGGCATGAAGATGTCCTACCAAGTACAACAGGCAATCAATACGTGTCTAAAAGATCCTGTAAGGGGTTTCAGACAAGATGAGTCCTCTAGTGCTTTGTGCTCACACCTTTACTCCATGATCCGTGGAAATCGCCAACACAGACGAGCCTTTCTTATTTCTTTACTTAACCTCTTTGATGACACAGCAGTAAGTATAGAAACTTGTTATTTTAAGAATATAAATGTTCTAGAAATTTTATGCCTCAAGTAGTCAAAACTTTTAAAATCTTGGCATTTTAGCAAGTTTAGTAACTATTATTTTCTTAATCTGCTTTTATAATTAATATAGTCAAAACTGAAGGGAAAATTTTATATGAGAATAAATGTAATGAATAAAGTATAATTGTTCCTCCATCCTGAGTATCTTAGAAACGTTGGTAATAGTTCCTATAAGCATATCTTCAAGTAAGCTACATGATGAAACTATCACTTTGGGAACAGATTACCTAAATAAATAAATAAATTAGATGACTTTTCTGTAGAACTCAAATATTGTTAGAGCATAACTATTCTAGATTTTTGCTCAGATCTCTAGTTGTTCATCTTGACTATCTTAATGAAGAGAGTGTAATTACAATTTGGACCCTTTTGAGTATTGTACAAGTTGGATTGGTCAGGACCATTAGCCAGGAAATTAGAAAATTCTATTCTTTAGATTTGCCTTTTAATTTATTCATTCATTTTATTTGTACTTATTCAGTACCTGCTGTCATATCAGTCATTGTATATAAGATTATAGGATAAAATAGTACAGACCAATGTGGTATCTGCTCACTTAGAGCTTACAGACCAGTCTATGTGTATAGTAGCTTTAAAAGAGAATCTTCTAAATCTCTAAAAGTAAATCTTTTTTTCTAATTTTAACCACTTGTTAGTTTAACACAAATTTTTCACAATAAAGCAGAATTATAATTACTAGAGTAGAGATACTTCACTAGACCTTTTCCTCTTACAGTGCTACAAAAAATTTTGCTTCATATGATCTAGAAAATAAATATTACAAACATCTGTTTCAGAATTGCCTGGGATATAGTTTTTATCACCACCATCATCATTATATCATCATCAGTATTCTCCTATCATTGTATGTAGGACACTGCTTAGAATGCAAAACGGCATGATATAGTGTTTCTGCCCTTAGAGGATTTTACCTCTAGTTAAGGAGGTAGAACACAAAATAAAGAGAATAGTGATTAAGGATAGCGTATTCTGAGTGCTTGGTGGTTTGTATTGATGCTGTTATTCCAGTCCTTGTCTCTCTGATGAACTTAATTCCTGTGTGGTTTCACTGCCTGCTCTGTGTTATCCACTGGACATTTCTGTCATCTCAGCATTTGAAACTGAAATCCAGCTCTCATGTGCAGTGTCTTCTTCTAAGTACTTCCAGCAAAGGTTGTCAGGAGGAGCAGATCAGTGAAAGCCTAAAGGAATTAGATGAGTCAAATCTATTCTATAAACCAGAAGAGGAAGATGTTTTTACCCCCAGGCAGGGGTACTACAAATAAGAATATGTGGCAAATAAATAAATAGATTGTCTTTTGATGGGCTGGAAGGTTGTATTGAAACATAGTATATAGAGGATCCTATACAATGGAGGATTGTTGAAAATGTTTAAATAAAATGATGAGAACAAGTGCCAAAGAGCATTTTTAAAGCATGATTTTTTTCATCATTGTGTTCACAATGGAGTTCAGTAAAGAATTAACTTATTTTAATGATAGTAAGGAAAAAAGAATGGGTAGTAGGAAAAGAAAGGGAAAAAAACGTGAGGAAGAAATAAACGAGACTGTGTAAGAAAAATTAGGCAAACAATAACTGGAATATATTTGTCCTGAGCACCAAAGAGAATAATGGGACTGTTACTAATACAAACTTGAAAAGAAGTTGACTTGAGGAGGACATGTAAGGTATAGTCAAAGAGTTAGGAAGAGAAAACTGAGGAAGGTTTCAGGAAAGAAAATATGGGTAATAGTATCAGATGCTACTGAGAAGTCAAGGAGAATAGAGGTAAAAAAAAATAAATAAAAATAGGGTGGGATGATTGGTGAACCTGGTAGTCAGAAACAATCAGTGAGGTACAAGCTAGATTTTAATTAAAGAGTAGTAGAGAAGGTATGGAGAGCAGTCTAGACTCTTAAAAGCTATTATGTCCCATCATGCTATACAAAAATGAAAATTTGAGACTTAATAGGTTAAGACGTTTTATTTTGAAAGGAAGGAGCAGTATAGGACTTCTGTGACAAAAGTTGGAGAATTTCAAGCTTTCTTTTTGCTTTTTTCATCTTTGAACTATAAGTATATAGAAGGAATTTGAATAATATCATGCCCTTCTATTTGTATTTTATATGATCTTGAAATGATGGAAATTTGTTTTTTTTTTTTAATTTTTAACAGTGTTTTGGATGTTGATTTACCTTTACTTTATTCACTTATTTATATATGGTGCTGAGGATTGAACCCACTCCCTCACACATGCTAGGCAAGCACTCCACCACTGAGCCACGATTCCAGCCCTATTTACTTTTTTTAACCAAAAACTAGTGATAACTATAATTTTTCTCTTTAAGTTTTGCCTACTCAGAGTTTTTAATGTGAAAACTGGAAACACTGTCAAAATAACTCTTGACATTTTAAATTACAGATACATAGAAAACTGACATATTTTATTAGGACATGAATTTGGGCTTTTTTTTTTTTTAACCCCATGTATTAGTACTATAATTAGCACTTGTTTTTGAGGGCAGAATAGTAACTGTGTGTAACTGATCTCCATGAGTTAAACTCTTAGAAGCACAATGACAAATAATTATGAATTCATATGTACGTTTTCTGATGCACTATGGATTTATCATAAAGATCACATAAACTCTAGAAGAAAACTTCAAGGATTTTCATTTGGGTGCACTAAAAACATTCACCTCTTCCCTCTTAAGTTAGTATGGTGTAAGTCATTATAAAATCTCCTAAAATAGGTGTAAGATTATTTTATAAACTGTTTCTGTCCCCTTTTTTTTTTTTTAACGTACTTTTCTTTCTCTTTCCCTCTCCCTTCCTTCTTCCTCCTCTCTCTCTCTTTTTAATCTATCCCCTCTTTTATTTCTCTTTGTCTCTCTCTAATATAAACTGAGGTGAAAGTGCCCTGTAATATTTTTTCTAAAACGTTTTTTTGGATGGGTTTTTAGATTATCCACTAAACATGTGTGCCTTTTTTTAAAATTTACAGAAAACAGAAGTGACTATGCTCTTGTATATAGCAGACAATCTAGCCTGTTTTCCATACCAGACACAGGAAGAGCCGTTGTTCATAATGCATCATATAGACATTACACTCTCAGTTTCTGGTAGTAACCTACTGCAGTCATTCAAGGAGGTAAGTTACACACATTACTATTCTTAATGCATCTGTCAAAATACAGGCATGCTGTTTTCATTGTTCTGTTTTTCATTCTTCCCTTTCACAGGTATTAAAATCTTTCTAAGTGAATTTATTGAAATCTGGGCAGTCCGTGAATTGGGACAGGAAATGGGTTACCATTTTATTTCTATTCAAAAAGATCTAAAACCATTCTATTTCTAGATCCCTTAGGTGATCTTTTTATACATACATGGATTATTCTGATAAGCCATCCCACATCTTTATTTCTCTCATTTTAAACAACCTTAAGTGTTTCGTGTTCATTCATATATCCATTTAAACCCCATTTTAGAATATTTGTAAATCTTGTGCTGTAGGTCATAACAGTATACATTAAGATATTCATATATAGGTATAGAGAAACATAAAATTCATATTACCATTGAACTCCTTGTCAGTCAACAGTGGCATCATAATGGAGTTAGCATATTATGTGCCCCAAATCTGCTAAATTTCTTATAAACTTTGTCTTTTTTCTTAGGACTTTAAGGAGGAAATTTTAATTAAGGTTGTAAAAACAACCTTATATAGCACTAGGCACATATTTAAGCATCAGTAAATTCTTTAAAAGTTGAATATTTTCATGTGCTCAATAATGCAAATAAGATCTCATTTTACAATTGTGCTCAAAACTTAGCCTTATCAAACCAGTAAGTTAGGGAAATTATTTAAGCTACCTTAAATAATATCTAAGAACTAGAATTAAAGAGGTCTTTAAACCTTTGCTAAATTAAGTGTGAACCTTAGACTAGAAGCACTAGCCTCACCCAAGAGCTTATTGGAGCTGCAAAACCTCAGACCCTACCCTAGACCTGCTGAAATACCCATCTGTGTTTTTAACAAAATCCATAGGTTATTAATATGCTCTAGTGTGTGAGAACTTAATTTTACAGAAATTTTAGCCATAATGCTTATTTTACTCTGCTTACTTTTGTAGATATGATTATAAACATTTTTTCCTATTTTGTTTCTTGTTGGAGGGCAGGGGTACACTACCACTGAACTATATCCCCAGCCCTTTTTATTTTTAATTTTGAGACATAAGTTGCCGAGGCTGCCTTGAACTCACCATCCTCCTTTGCCTTCAGAGTCACTGGTATTGCAGACCTGTACCACCAAACCCAGCCTATTTTATTTCTTAGCAGTTAACATTTTGAATAATTACTTTTGTAATTGTTATCCTCCCTATTCCCCCATCTAAACCCAGTTGACTTAGTTTCTTTTAAAGACCTAACATTTTCAAAAAATACAGAGAAGCAAGATTTAAGTTTTCAGAGAAAGTTGCATGTTATCTTGCTGAAAATTCTTGAAAGGAATAGTTTCCTAGATGCTGAAGATGTTTAAGCCTACTATATTCTCATTTATATTATAATTGATTTTCCTCTATAATGGCATGCCTCTGACCAAATTGATACTTTTATAAAACTATCTTTCATTACTTTTATGAGAAAATTGTTTTTCTTCTAATGATATTTCAGAGGGGTATTTTGAAAGAGTGGTTGCAGGGGTGAGGGCGGGTATTTTATGTGATTTTACTTGTAAGTCTTGGGACCTAACTTTTCCCCAAGACATACATATCCAGTTGTTTATAGGAAGTCACAAGTTTTATAAAATATTAGTTTAGGGAAGTTTTTTGAAGCTGTTGAATGGAACATACATACATCTGTTAGTGGTAATTTATTTTTACTATTTTTCAAACGGAAGAATTTCCTCTTTCTTTCAGTCTATGGTAAAGGACAAAAGGAAAGAGAGAAAATCATCACCTAGTAAGGAAAATGAGTCAAGTGAGAGTGAAGAAGAAATTTCCAGGCCTCGGAAGTCACGGAAACGTGTAGATTCGGACTCAGATTCAGATTCAGAAGATGATATAAATTCAGTGATGAAGTGTTTGCCAGAAAATTCAGCTCCTTTAATTGAATTTGCAAATGTCTCCCAGGGTATTTTATTGCTTCTTATGTTAAAACAACATTTAAAGAATCTCTGTGGATTTTCTGATAGGTAAGTTTACATAAGCAGTGAGGGGAAACAAAAAATTCACTCTGTTCAAATAATAAAGAAGTATAAAACCTGGTTTTAATTGCATGCTCATTTTAATATTGGAATTAGTTTTGTTAAAAAATGCATGAAGACAGGTGCAATGATGCATGCCTGTAAAGCCCAGTGACTCAGAAGGCTAAGACCAGAGGATCACTAAATCAAGGTCATCCTGGGCAACTTAGAAGCTCTCTCAAAATAAAAAGGATTGGGGATGTAGCTCAGTGGTAAAATACCCCTGAGTTCAACCCCAGTACCAAAAATAAATTAATTAATTGAAATTTAAAAATAAAAAATGTACAAATTGCCATGCATGGTGGCTTGTGTGTGTGACCCCAGCTACTTGGGATGCTAAGTCAGAAGAATCACAAGTTCAAGTCCAACCTGGGCAACATTGAGTTCCTGTCTCAAAAAATTTAAATAAATACACAAATATATAAATCAATCACATGATCCTGAATTAAACCCCAGTACCAAAAAGAGGGAGTGGTACTTTTTATTATTCCCTAATATTCCACTGTGTAATACATTATAATTTGTCTATTTTCTTACAGTATTGAAAGAAGAAAAACATTCCTTTTTATGTTTGTTTTTGGTGACAATGCATTATGAATAAAAGAATTTATTATGTCCATTTCCTTTAAAGGGCTTTCCTAGAGACCCAGTGTCATCTTACAATAGACGACGAGTTTAAATTTATAAAGAGCTATGAAATCAAAATAGATGTAAATCAACTAGGCTGAGCTCCAACAGATCCCCCCCCCAACCCCAAACCACCTCCCCCCCACATCTAGTCTTCATGTGTGCATGCACGCTTTTGTTCTACTGGGTATTCTGGGGAATGAACACAGGGGTGTTCAACCATGAGCCTACATCCCCAGTCCTTCTTATTTATTTTGAGATGAGGGCTTCTAAAGTTGCTGGGGCTGGCCTCCAACTTGTGATCCTCCTGCCTTGGCCTTCAAAGTTGCTGGGATTAATGGTATGTGTAACCATACCCAGCTCCCAAATAATCTTTATAAAGTAAGAGATAGAGAAAGTGCTAATTATTGTGAACATTATTATTAGTCACATAAGGTAGCTCTCTTTTACCTAAACCCTTGGTATTTTGGACGTCTTACAGTCATTGAAAGCTTAGATTAGGAATCAAAAATTCAAATTTAATAGGGGACAAGTAATAAAATAAGTAAAGTGGACCTGCTCAGTGGGACAGTTGGAAAGAGTATATTTCATGAAAAAGGATCTCTTAAGTGGATATTTTTAGGGCTTGGAGGTATAACTCAGTGGTAGCATGTGGAACGCCCTAGGTTTGATTCCTAGCACCTAAAAAAAGAAAAAGAAAAAAAAAAAAAAAAAGCCACAGAAGATAATGGTAAGTACAGAATGAAAGTGGGTAGAGTTCCTACTTTTTCAAGAGAAAAAGTAGAAAAATTCTAGAAATTTAAACTTTTTTTTAACACAATGCTGCAAATTGAACCCAGAGTCTTCACACACACTAAGCATATGCTCTACCAAGCTTTAGAAATTCAGATTTTTGTGAGAAATATCTTGATATTAAATGTTAGCAACTAATCTGAGTAACTTAAAACCTTATAAGTTCTTGGCATTAAGAAGGAACTGGAAGGATTTTTAATCAGAGTTGCTAATAATCTCAAACAAGTTTATGAACAGTCATTCTGGCTGCTGTGCAAAGAATGAATAGGCAGGAGGCAAACCAGCTCGATGTTATTAGTCACAGTATAGTCACAGTATTACAAAATAGACATGAGAAACTAATTTCATTAAAAGAATGCTTCTTACCTGTAATTAGATTTCTCCAAATTTAGTGCTCCCTTAGATCCAGGTATTTTTTTTCTCCATTCCCATCCTTTCGATGCTTCTATTTAAGACAAACACTGATAGAAACAAGATATAATTATTCTTCTCAGTTTTTACTTTTATGTCTTTATATTTTTGGTGTCCAAGTTCACTGGTTGAAATCTATGTAATAAAAATTTTGTTAGTAAATAAAATGTAACTTGAATCAGTTTAAATGTAAGCACCTGAAAATTTTTTTAAGCTTTTGGTTTTGTTTTTCCAAAACAGTAAAATTCAGAAATACTCTCCATCCGAATCTGCAAAAGTATACGATAAAGCAATTAACAGAAAAACAGGAGTTCATTTTCATCCCAAACAAACACTGGACTTCCTGCGGAGTGATATGGCTAATTCCAAAATCACTGAAGATGTGAAGAGGAGTATAGTAAAACAGTATCTAGATGTGAGTAGTAAAACTGAAAATATTTCTAACTCATAATGACTCCTTTGGAAAGTACATTTTCAGGAGAGAGATAACTATCTCATGTACATAGAATGTAAGCTTCGTGAACTATCAAAATTTCTTCTTTGTATAGTTTTAATAAAGTACTTTAAGTGCAACTTTCCTATTGCACCCACTACATCATAACTATTGTTTCTTAGGAAACAACAGTTCACAGATAATATTAACAAAATATGAAAGATTATAGTAAAGGTATGTGTATTTTTAACTCAATGGATTATATGTTATATTTCATAAAGGAACAACTGTGAACAATTATCCCTTATCTTCTTTGACTGTTCTGTTCTCCGTTCTGACAACCAATATTACTTTTTCATGTCTTCTTACATGAATAATATGTTATATATTTATATGTCTATATATACTTATTTACCAAATATGTGAAAGAGTGGGTGCATAAAATGTACTTCAGTGTCTTTAAGCATTTAAATTCATAGACACAGAAAGTAAAATCCTAGGAGCAGGAATGAATGGAGTATAGAGTTTGTGTTTAGAATGATAAAAAGGCTATAGAAATGGATAATAGTGGTAGTTGTACAACATTGTGAATGTACTTAATGTCAGTGAATTGTACACTCAAAATTATTAAAATAAATTTTATGTTAAATATTTTACCATGATAAAAAATTTTCTAAATGTTTTTAGAATATTTAAGAGTAAAGTCTACACAGTGGTTTTCATGTTATCCACACAACTTTATAAATCTTATAATCTGAATTTTTTAAATATTTTAGTTCTCATTTAAAATTCTTCACCATTCTTTGTTTCCTCTTGTATTTTCTTACCTTAGCAGAGAGCAAAGAAGGCAAAGAACTAAAAAGATGTCTATCAGTAATTATCACCACCTTGAGTACTAGTTGACTTGAACCAGGAGTTAGCAAACTATGGCTTATGGGCCAAATCTGACCCTTTGCCTGTTTGTTGTTGTTGTTGTTTATTTGTTTTTGTTTTTATTTTGTTTTGTTTTAGTGAAGTTTTAGTGAAACAGCCATGCTCAGTCTATAGTTGCTTTCCAAACAACAGTAGTAAAGTTGCATAATAGTGACATTTGGTTTGCAAACCCAGAAATGTTTATCTGGCTCTGTTTACTAACACTTATTTTGAACAGTAACTGTTGTCTTTTCACCCACTACTGCCATAAGATACATTTAGGAATTTGACAATCTTGTTTGAATATATTTACTTAAAACTCTGAATTAATATCTATTTTTTGTAGTTCAAACTTCTCATGGAACATCTAGACCCTGATGAAGAAGAGGAAGAAGGAGAGGTGTCAGCTAGCACAAATGCTCGGAACAAAGCAATTACCTCGCTGCTTGGAGGAGGCAGCCCTAAAAATAATACAGCAGAGACAGAAGATGATGAAAGTGATGGGGAGGATAGAGGAGGAGGCACTTCAGGGGTGAGGCGGAGGAGGAGTCAACGTATTTCGCAGCGTATTACGTAAAATGATTTTTATGTGCTTATATATGTCAGTCTATTAAATGTACACCAAGTAATGTAATACTTATAAGAGAAAACATTTTGTAGATAGAGATTCTCTACCTAACCATTTATACATCCTTTTGTAGAAAGTTTAACATAAAAGATAATAAAAAAAAGAAATGAGATTTATGCAGCAAAAAGGGTTATTAATTTTTCTTTGAATTGTATTAACGTGTGTTATCCTTTTTATTGTTGCTAAGTTTTATGTAGCTTTATGGTTCATATGTATATATAATTTTATATCAAGAGTAAAGACACGGGTACAAATTAAGAGTTATATGGTTTTACAAGTATATGTTAACCCCTTGGCGCTGGCGGTCACGGTGCGTCTCATTGCCGGCAATGGAAGTGTGCTGGGAAATCCCAACTCCCGGCGTCAAGGGATTAAAAGCAATAAAAACAATAATTTCACTAAAATTCTTTTGTGTAACACTTCGTCTTTTTTCCCCCCCTCCCAATGTTTTAGTCATTGAGAAGGTCAAAACGAAATTCAGACTCTACGGAGTTGGCAGCACAGATGAATGAAAGTGTTGACGTCATGGATGTCATCGCTATTTGCTGTCCAAAGTACAAAGATCGACCACAAATTGCAAGAGTAGTACAGAAAACCAGCAATGGCTTCAGTGTTCAGTGGATGGCAGGCTCCTACAGTGGCTCCTGGACTGAGGCTAAGCGCCGTGATGGCCGCAAACTGGTGCCTTGGGTAGACACTATTAAAGAGTCAGACATTATTTACAAAAAAATTGCTCTAACGAGTGCTAATAAGCTGACTAATAAAGTTGTTCAGACTTTACGATCCCTGTATGCCGCCAAGGATGGGACTTCCAGCTAATGAATTTGTACATGCAGCCAAATTTACAGGAATTTTTTAAAAGGCAGAAAAACTTGAAATATCAACATTCTGGCAAAAAAAAAAAAAAAAAAAAAAATCAGTTTTTTGAAGAGTAAGAGTGGAACCTGGGATGCAGGAACAAAAGAAGGAAATGTTGGGCAAACATTTTTGTGGGAGCTCCCTTCGCTGTTGTGCAGCAGAAACAGATTCTCAGTTCATTTTTACTCCCACTGTATTATAGTTTAACAAAAATTGTTTATATCTTGGAAAAAAACTTTCTGTTTAAAAAAAAATAAACAAGTGAATGTTGGAAATTAGTCTGTTAATGTTCTTAATAAAGTGTTCTTGGAGTTTAACCTAGCAGCGGATGGCTTTCTTTAGCTTAGCCCAGTTTCCAGGGAAGCATTGTTTTTTCCAGGCTGTAAAATGGCAGAATCTCCTGGATATATAATTTATTCTGTTGAGAAAAAAAAAAAAAAAAAAAAAAAAAAAAGCATGCAGTATCTATGACCTATCTGCAGAAGGAGTTTTTGTAAATGTAGATTTTGTTGTATTAGGTCACCCTGAAAACAATACAAGAAAAGGGATCCCCAGGCAATCTGGTGGAGCGAATACTGCAATAAATTTTTTTACTTCTCTTTGTTACTTGTCTGTTTCCATTTGAATTTCTTATTGTAAAGATCTGTTTAAATCCATTTATATTATTTTGCAGTCTTTTATGTAAAATTTATTATATCACTGGTTTTCAAAGCAAAACATAAAATATTGTTTATACAGTTTGTATAGGCTGACTTCTGAATAATTGGTATCTTATTATTTTCATTCCCATAAGAGGGTGTAAACAATTAACTCCAGGGTTTTATTGTATCCTGCAATATTTAGTATTAACTATATATGATTTAGCACTGTGCCAAACACATTTTCAAGAGTACATTTTGATATAAAAAGAAACTATAGTTTATTCCTTGTATGCTTCAATTTCTTTCTAGTGATGTCATGATGTTAATATTTATTTTTTAAACCTTGGGGAAAGGTAACAATTCTGCTATTTTGGAAAAACAGCGTTTCTCTTAAAATGATGCCATGTTATTTTAGAAATAGAATTAAGATAAATATGACACTTCATAATTACACACATTTTTCACAGATTATTTTTTAATGATGAAAGAGTAATTTTACTAGTTGAAATATCTCTTCATTTTCTATTCTAAACATTTTATCATACATTTTGGGGGAGTAAATGTCATTTATACATTAGTTACTACACAAATACCTTGACTAAATTGGGAGAAGGGTATTTATTTAGCCTTAGATTTGCATCATTGATACTCAAAAATAGTAATGTCTAAATTTTACAGTGGATGAGGTCTCTTTCAAGCTTATTTTTTTAAAATGTGTACTTATTTTTAAATCACTTTGAAAAAAATTGACTTAGCTCTAAAATGCTAAGTTTCATGAATCTGGCAAGTAAATGAAGGTATTCCACTTGTGAGGAAGAATGACTGCCACAAAATATCTTTTTGTGAACACCTATTAAACCACTGTGAAAAGAACTTTTCAGGATCTATTTCCTATGTGGAATTCTTGAAGGAAGTGTTTGCATTTTTCCCCATAATTGTATGTTCCCTTCCCTTTTACTGTGAACTCTTTGTGACAAAACTAGATTGGGTTTTTCCCCCTCAGAGTTTGTCATTTTATATTAACAATGAATTTGAGGTAGCTTATGAAAACAATAATATCAATAAGAGTAAAATACCAGTTAGAGAAAATATAAAGTTTAGCCTACAGAGTACTAAAGAATAAAAATGTGAGTAAAAAAGCCAATTTTCAGTCCTATGTGTTTGATAGTAATGCATGTTGTCATGTAATTCTCACAGAACCCCTACTAATTAAAACATTTTATCCCCAATTTGTACATGAGGAAAATAGGTTCAGAGAATTCAGTAATTTGCTATCTAATGTCAATAGTAATTTAAATCTGGAATTGGAACAATTGTGTCTCACTACTTTAATTGAACACCAAACAAACATTAAGATAGGGTATCCTTACTGAAAGTAAACCTGTTCTTAAAGGATCCTTGTATAGCATGTCTACTTAGGAAACCTATTTAAAGTAAACTTTGGGAAGTGGATTTCACAGTAGTAAGTCTTCTGTTGCCTCCATTGGTTATAAGCGAATTGCTGTGTTTACTGTTAATTGAAATTTTAGGAATTGGAAGGCTTGACATTTTATGTATTAATATAGGCTGAATGTTGAGATAATGCATAGGACTTGACTCTAAATGTATAACCAAAGTTTTTAGAAGATTCCTCAAAGATGATATTTAAGGGCTAAGAATGTAGTCTGGTGGTAGAACACTTGCTTAGTATGCTTGGGGCCCTGGGTTTAACCCATAGTACTACCAAAAAAAAAAAGACTTTTATATGTCTTTAAAGTGAAGACCTTAGAAATGTTCCAGTATTACGTGTGTGTGTGTGTGTGTGTGTGTGTGTGTGATATGAAATTTGTTTTCTTATTCAATTTGTCTTATTTTAACAATGTCTAGTTTTTAAAGACATTCATACCAAAATACACATGGCAGAAAATTCAAAGATCTATAGAATTTTCTAGAATAGCAATGCTGAGCTTTTAGAGAAACACCATATATATAATGAAGACAGGTAAGTCAAGTTGTGGCTAATGGGTTTCATAATCAGCAAGCACATTTATCATATATTCATATCATTTTCATTTAGAAAGTAAACCAAACCAGGGAAATACAAGGTTCTATACAACATACACTTTTATTTGCATAAAAAACATCCTGATATCCAGGTGGTCTGCATCTTCAGAACTACTAATACGGAATAAGCTAACTTGGGCAAATGTAAAAGTCATCAGATTGCCCACTTAATACCATTTGTAGCACTCAATTTTTGCTCTACAAAAAAATCCTCTACTTGTTGGTGTGGTTGTAGCTCAGTGATAGAGTACATGCTCAGCATGCATGAGGCTCTGGGTTCAATCCCTAGCATCACCAAAAAAACCTTTTTGCCATTTATTGTACTCATTTTTTTCATCCCCTGATTTTTTCTCATACATTGATTCTACTCATTTCATTTATTTCTGTTTTTTCCTAAATATATTCTTTGCTTTATTGATCCTTTCTGAGACAAAAAGAAAAATACAAATTTAGTATAATATAAAGATAACTGACCAAAGAAATTCCAGTTTATGGGCTGGCGTGTAGCTCTGTGTTAAAGCACTTACTTTGCATGCAGGAAGCCCAGGTTTCAATCCTCAGATTTAAAATTTAAAAAAAAAATCTAATTTCTGTTATCATAAAAATGCTGTAATTTTGCAATGTGGGTATCACCAAACCATTCTTTTTAAGACCTCATTGTACGTGGCTTCATTGTTCAGAGTGGTGTACTGTGTACAGTTTTTCCTGAGAATTTAAAATCTCTAACTTTGTTATGGGAACACTTAATCTTATGTACCCATCGCTCCATTTTGGTCATTCTGAATTTCTGACCATCATTTTTAAGGCTGTACCGTGTGCATTCCCCTCCCCCATATTTTGTAAAACAAACCCCAGGCGTCATACTGTTTCATCTATAAATTTGTTACATAAATATTAATGCTCCCTTGATATCAAATATTTTCTAAGTGTTCAAATTTCCAGTTTTCCTGCCAGGTGTGCACCTGTAGCCTAGGCTTTTGGGAAGGCTAAGGCAGGAGGATAACGTGAGATCAGAAGTTGAAAACAAACATGGGCAACACAGTAAGACCCCACCTCAAAAAAAAAAAATTGTCTCTAGTGTTATATATTTTTAGATGGCATTATATAGGTTTCTTCATCTGTCTTGTTTTCTTGCAAAGGTTTTCATGAAAAAATTGTTTTTCTTTGGTTCTTAAGAAAATAAATGGAAAAGACTATAGTTCAATTCTGGGTTTTATCCCTTTTTACCTGAATTATAGATTTGAGCAATACTGGATCTTCATATTCAATCATTTTTAAAGTGCAAAATCATAATAATGAGATCAGAGAAATCATTCAATCCAGATGCTCTTAATTTTGGAATTCATGAACTCCTTTGACAATCTAATGAAAATCTTCCCTCAGAAAATGAAATGAAATCACACCCAGAGTTGTGCATACAATCTCGGGGGATTATTCATGGTTGTCCCTACTCCATTTCCATATATGACTTGTCATGAAAATTGACTACACATTTAGCAGTCCTGTTCAAACACTTCTTTCTGTAAAGGGAAATTGAGGCTCAGGAGGTGAACGGACACCCACAAGCTATAGACCTTATTAGTACAAGAGTCAAGAATAACTCCAGGTTCTTCCTTATGAGCTGCTTTTATAATGAAGATTACATCTCAGAAATTCTTCGCTAGGTCTCCTGATAAGATCTAAATATAGACTACATAATGACTAATTTTTGTTGATTTGATTCTTAGGGTTTCTGAAGACTACCATTCTATTAGATAAATGGAGAATGGAAAATAAGATATTTTATCATGTATTTTTATTTTAATTGTTTACTGCATTACCTCTCGATGTACAAGATTAAAACTTAATTGGTTAAAAGAGCATTTTAAAATCAGAAGAGAGTCTGCAGCCATGTGTTTCTGAAATGGAGGGTAAAATGAAGTTTGGTAAATAACTTAGCACCTTAGATGAAAGCTTATTTAAAGGAATCATAGCTATTTTTATGTTTTCATGTATGTAAATCATCTGAATGTTAGGTGGGGAGATGGAGAATAGAACCCCGCCTTCAGGTGGGAACAGCAGTAGAGTAGAGGAACTGAGATGCATATACAATATCAAAAGACAAAGCTATACAAAGGAGGGGTAAGTATGCAATTTTGATAACTTTAATAATGTAATTTGTTTTAATGTGTAGGCATTGAAGGGCTTTAAGGTGTTAATGAAAGCTAACTATGCAGAGGAGAGATTTGAGAGTGACACTGAGGCCGTGGTCTCAGCAACTGCACTAGGATGATGATGACGGTAGGGATGAAGATACTGGAGTGATTATAGGTGAATCTAGGAAATAAAAATAGGACGTGACAGTTGATTGGGGTAAACGCACACAGAGGTGTCACGGATAGTGTCAGGTTTCTAGCTTAAGTGACTAGGTTAAATTGTTTAAATATTGAAACAACCCGGGAGACATTCAGGCGATGTGCAGAAGGAAGGAATAGACACAGGAGTGATACTTTCAGAGGGGAAACCGGTCTGGGCTACATCTGAGAGTCATCAGCATGTGAGCCGTAGAGTAAGAACAGCAGAGAGCCAAAGGAGGACTTTGGAGCCGCCAACATATGAAGTATGAAGGCAGAAAATTAATTCCTGGAGGGATCTGGGTAGAATGCAAAGAGGTTCAAGACAGAGCTGGGTGCTGTGGTACATACCTATAATCCTGGTGACTGACTGGGAGACTGAGGCAAGAGGATTATAAATTCCAGGCCACCCTCGGCAATTTAGTGAGAACTTGTCTCAAAAAATTAAAAAGAGCTGGGGATGTGACTCAGTGATATAGTACCCCAGGGTTCAATCCCCAGTGCCACAAAAAAAGAAGAGAAGTGGAAATAGAAAACATAGCAGTGAGACCAAGACTGGAAAATGTGAGATCTGCCATCAGGGTGTATATTTCAACCTTCAGGAGAGTAATATCAGAGGCTATGAGAAAGAAGCCTGATTGTAGCTGAATTGGAATTGGAAAATGAATGAGACTCTTGGGGTCAGTGGCAGACCAGGAAAGGAGATAATAAGAGTACTGAAATTGTGAGAAGTACAGCTGGGGAGGAAAGCTGATAAAGGATTTAGCATGCCACATTCAAGGATTGGGAAGGATTTTTAAATGTTTTTAAGTAAAATATTTTGGCAGTACTTCGAACAGTTTGAAATGCTCAGTGCATTAATCACTAGCTGCAGTGGACAGCATGGTAGTGATGCCAAACTGTGATTGTTTTATTTCTCTGCATCAGTGGTCAGCATCCTGACAGAGTGATTTGTCATTGAGCCAGGTTTGGGAGGAGGTGTAGTTGAAGAGTAAAACTGAGAGAAAATGGGAGGCTCAATGTTCAGAGGTCTACATGAAGTGAAAGAGCAAGTATAATAGAAACAACAGACAAGGAATAATGGAACTATAGAGTCAGGGAAAGAGGTATATGAAATTTCTGAGCAAGTGGTTCTGGAGGCAAGGCACAGTGTGACCTTGGGAATGAGTCAAGTGAGGAGATGGAAGTCTGGCACTGAAGAAATCAAACTGCATTCCGCACTCCTCTCCTGAGCTAACACACCTTGGCTTATTCTTTCCAGTCACACTAACCAATTGTCCTGGAGATTATTAGGTATTGACATTCATCATTTGACAAGTACTTACTTGAGTACTTGTGGACCCATTGGCAATAAGCCTGCATTCTAGTGGAAGATAGGAAATTACTACAAAGCATACAATTATTTCATTACAACTGAGGTGAATGAAAAGAAAAATAATAGCAGTCAAACAAGTATGTAGTGCTAAAGTAGTCTGGAGGGCTGGGGGAGATCAGAAAGTCTTCCTTCTCCAAGTAAAATTGTCCTCAGATAACACCTGACATATAATGGACATAATAGATACCAAATAATGTTGGTTGACTATTGAGATAGAAGAAGTCACTTTTTTCTCTCAGCAATTCATTACTAAGGGAAAAAGAACAAGTGAAGGGAGGTGTTATGGTTGAGATCATATGGTCCTCTGAGGGCACACATGTTGAAGTCTTGGTCCCCAGCTGGTGACACTGTTGGGAGGTGGTAAAACCTTTAAGAATTGGGGTTAGGTCATTAGGGACATGCACTTGACAGGAATACTGGAAACTTGGCCCCGTCCTCTCTCTTTTCACTTCCTGGATGTCACAAGCTCCTGCTATGATGTGCTGCTAAGCCACAGACCCAAAGTAACAGGACCAAGAGACCATGTACTGAAACCATGAGCCGAAATAAACCTTTCTCCTTTGTTTATTTTAGGTATTTTTGTCACAGTGATGGAAAGCTGACTAACCCAGGAGGAGAGCAAGGAGAGTGTTCCAAACAGATGGCAAGACCTGGGCAATGGTCCTGAAGAAAGGAACACATGGCCTTCGGAAGATTGGCAGTTCCTAGGAGTGGCAGGAAACAAATGGAAGAACGAGGAGACTGATGAAGAAAGAAGGGTCAACTCATGCTTCTGCAAGCCATGTTAAGGATGTCCCATGAACCACGAGGAGCCACGCAAGAGGTTAAGATGGGTGGGAGTGAGAAAGTGATTTACATTTGTGAGCTTCCAATTTGCATATTTTAAAGACAACTGACTACAGCTGGGCGCTGTGGTGCATGTCTGTTATCCTTGCAACTCAGGAGACTGTGGCAGGAGAATCACAAGTTGGAGGCCAACCTCAACAACTTAGTGAGGCTCTAAGCAACTTACCAAGACCCTATCTCAAAATAACAAATAAAAAGGACTGGAGAAGTAGCTCAGGGGTAAAGTGCCCCTGGATTAAGTCCCCAGTACCTAAAATATTTTTAAAATTCTAAAAATACCACTACAATTTGGGAATGATTGGGGGCCTTGCTGGTGGTCCATATAAGAGGTGATGAAGACTTAGGCTGGAGTGATAGTGGTAGAACAGTAGTGGCCTCATTTAGAGACTGTTCATGGAGTTATATCAGTCACATTGTTTTGGTTGGTTATTTAAATTGTAATGAGATAACTAGTGTAAATTTCCTTGGGAAGGTTAGGGTATGTATCCAAATAGAAGATAAACTGACATACCCCTTGGTTCATCTAGAGTACAGCCCAGGAATAATAACCATGATTTGAAAAGAAGAAAGAAGTTAAAAAATAATGTTATCCAGAAGGGAGAAAAGTCTTGGTGAGTTTCTGCATAACTTCAAACAACCAATTACACCTCTTCAAGATCTTGCCTTTTATATAATTCAAAGTAGTTTCAAGATATAAACTATGAGTAGACAGGATTTTAACTCAGTATTAAAGTTTATATTACTTGCCAGGGATGGTGGTGCATGCCTGTAATCCCAGCAGCTCAGGAGGCTGAAACAAGGATCACGAGTTCAAAGCCAGCCTCAGCAAGGGCGAGGCCCTAAGCAACTCAGTGAGACCCTGTCTCTAACTTTAAAAAAAAAATGTGGCTCAGTGGTTGAATGCCCAAGTTCAATCCCTGGTACCCACCCGCCCCCCAAAAAAGTTTATATTACTTAATACTTTAATATTTCTAACTAAACTTAGGGAAATAATGCCTGTCCCACGTCTCCCCATCCAGTCCAGTCCTTGTCCATAGTGATAACCATTTTGAACCCTTAGCTCTTTCTTTTTTTAATATTTTTAAATTGTTGGTGGACGTTTATTTTCTTTATTTATGAATTTGCAGTGCCTACACATGGTAGGCAAGTGCTCTACCCACTGAGCACAACACCAGGTCCCTTGGCTCTTTCTTTGGGTCATTACATCTATATTTCTAAAGAATACATTCTTATAATTTATTAATTTGAAACCTTATATATTGAATTATTGTTGACTTTTTATGATGGAGAAGGAGTTGGCTCTCATACTTCCCCTCTCCTCAATATGGGTATCAACATATTTAATAAGCATTTAAGTAATATAAAACTATGTAAATATTGTTCAATCAGAGCCAACACTTTATATACTATGAATATATTTTTTCTTGTATACTTTTTATTCTGCTTCAGTAAAATTGCTTTGTTTTTTCACTCATATTATCTTCACATATAGATATACTTAATCCTTTTGGAATGCTTGCTCACATAATTCATTCTTTGTTTGCTTTATGGTCCTGGGATTGAACCCAGGGGAACTTCACACTGAGCTAAATTCCCAGGGTTTTTATTTTGTTTTTTGAGACAATCTCACTAAGTTGCTAAGGCTGGACTCAAACTTGTGATCCTCCTGCCTCAGGCCCCATGGTGCTGGGATTACAGGTGTGGGCCACCACGCCTGGTGGGATGATTCATTATTTCAGTCTTCCCCCACCCCTGTGCCTCGTCAGGAAACCCTTTCCTGGGATTCTTCTGTCTTTTGCACTAATCGACAAATTAGTTTTCTGGGACTATCTCACAGTTGTACCAGTTTCCCTTCCCTTCTCTGGGTCAGATCCAGAATCCATCTCTAGAACCCATACCTTCTTCTTTCACCTTAAGTGTGCTTAGTTTACTTAAACGTGTCCTGCACTAACTCCCTAAGAAGGGGTGCAGAGGGACAAACTTCTGAATCACAGGATATGTGAAAATTTCTCTACTTTCCCTCTCATGATGATAACTAGGTCTAGAACTCTAAGTTTGTCCCTTTGAAAACATTTTACCATACTCTTAAAGCCTATGCAGACTGATCCCATTCTGTTTGTTCCTTTGTATCTGGCATTTCTTCTACCTGGAAGCTTTTAGGATATTTTCTGTATTTCACACTGATGTCCCTTAAAGTGTATTGCTTTTTAAAATTCCCTTTTCATTGGGCTGGGGAGATAGCTCAGTTGGTAGATTGCTTGCCTTGCAATCACAAAGCCCTGGGTTTGATCCCCAGCACCACAAAAAAAAAAAAAAAAAAAAAAAAAAAATTCCCTTTTCAAGGTATGTGGTAGACTTCTCAAATCTGTGCCCTTAGCTCTGAAGAATTTTCTTTAATAACTTCTTTCCCTTTAGTTTCTTTTTCCTCTCCGAAATTTCTTTTACTTATGTTCTTTACTCAATTTTTTTATGTTTTGTCTTTGAGACTTTTTCAGTATTAAAAAACCGTTTCTTCTGTTCCTCATGATTTATTTTCTGTGTTATGTGTTTCACCTGTGTGTCTGTCTGTGGGTACACACGCACACACACTGGAAATGAACCCAGGGTCCCACACTGTCAGACAAGTGCTCTGCCACTGGCCGTGGCCTGTTTAGTTTGAATTCTCCTTTCCATAGCGTGAATTTTCTCTATGCATCTGGTTATGATAACTGTCTTATATTTTATTTTGTGATACTGAGAATTGAACCCAGGGGCACTTTACCACTAAGCTACATATGCTCCCACCCCTTTTTAATTTTTATTTTGAGATAGGATTTCACTAAAATGCTCAGGCTGGCCCCAAACTTGGGATCCCCTGGCCTCAACCTCTCAAGTAACTGGCATAGGCAAGTGCCACCGCACGCAGCCTAACTGTTCACTTAAGCATTGTGCTAAAAAGTGCATTGAGCATGGAGTGTGTAGATGTGGCATTCCTTTGGTGGTTCCACTGGAGGCCAGTGGTCAGAAAATATTTTTCTGTGAAGTCAGAAAATAAATATTTTAGGCTTTGCAGTTTATAAGGTCTGTGTTGCAACTTTGCAACTGTAGCACCAAAGCAGCCACAAGTAATATGTAAACTGATGGGATTGTGTGTCAATCACACTGACAGTTTTTTGAAGATGATGTGACTACATTGAGCTAGAAACCTTCCAGAACTGTTAGTTCTCCGCTAATCTCTGCTCTGTTCTCCGTTATTCATTATTTCAGGTTTGCTGTTTGGAGATAAAATTCCCTAAGGGAAGACTTATTTCCAGCTAGGACAGAATAACTGGTACCTGCTCAGCCTTGCCTGCTGCAATCATAAAATCAGACAAAATATATGTGAGGTGACTTCTTTCAGATATCAGACATCATGTACACAAGAAGACCTGAGGTGAGTCCCATGGGTGCCTAGCTATGTGCTTAAGGATATTATCCTGACTCTAGCACAGAATCCAAGCAGATCACGGTGCTCCCACTCACTGGAGAGGAAGAGGTCAGAGTTCAGGGTAGTCACAGTGACTATCTGCAGGGGAGGGCAACAAAAAAAAAAAAAACATCTCAGACAGGATGCCATAATTTTTAGAATTATTTTTATACATACTTTTAGTTGTTGATGGACCTGTATTTTGTTCATTTATTCAAACGTGGTGCTGAGAATCAAACCCAGTGCCTCACACCTGCTAGGCAAGCCCTCTACCATTGAGCCACAAACCCAGCCCCTAGTATGCCATAAATAGGAAACTTTATTCTCTGCTTTATTGTGATAATTCTAAACAGGGCATATGTTGATATACTCTTCTTGAATCAAAAAAAAAAAAAAGGTACGTTTCTTATCAAGCCTTACATTATCTTGCCAAAGTCCACGTGGGACTTTCCTATGAAGTCTTTGCTAAGGGTTGCTCTGTTTGTTGTAATGCTACATGTGGCTTATAAAAAAGTAGGTGAGGGAGAATAGAGATATTAGAAGTTGAGTAGTATGGGGAATATTGGAGCCCAGACCTGCCAGAGTGGACCGCTAACACCTCCTTAATACTCCAGCCACACCGGAAAAGAATGCCTTAGAATTAACGGTTGTGCCCGGAGCAAGGTCTAGAAAGCTTAAAATCAAACCTGGATTTTGGAGATTCCATTCTACCAAGTTAGAGAGATGTGGGATTCACCTTGAGCGTTCCACAGATGACATTAACAAAATGCTAAACCTGCATGTGAGCTTTTCAGTGGAAACTAGCAGAATCTAGATCTATTATGTATCACCCACCACATATATTGCATAATAAAATTATTAGACATGCAAAGAAAAAAAGTCAACACAAATGAACTTGGAGATGCCCTGGAGAAAAACTTTAAAGCCACTCTTATAAGAACAAAAAGAAAATGTTTAAAGAATTAAAGAAGTCTCTCTGCTTCCTGATTGCCATAACCTGAGCTGCCTTCCTCCTCTGCACTCCTCTGCCATAGCCTGCCTCACCTCAGGCACAGAGCAAAAGAGTTGGCTGTCTGTGAATTGAGACCTCTGAAACCATGAAGGCCAAATAAGCTTTTATTCCTCCAGAAAAAAAAAAAAAAAGAAAGAAAGAAAGAATTAAAGGAAAATGTGGTTTTAATGAATGAGCACATAGGAGGGGCTCAGAAGATAAATGGAAATTATAAAAAAGAATCAAGTGGAAAATCTAGAATGTTCAAGTACAGTAACTGAAAAATTCATTCAATAGGCATAACCACAGACTGGAAATGGAATAAGAAAGCAGAAAAGTTTAAAGTGCACTTGATAGAAATTGCACAAATTAAAGAAAAGAGAGAAAGAAAATGAATGAAGAAATATGAATGAAGAAATGTGATCAGAACTTCGAGCACTTGTGTGACAGTATCTGTTAATCTAACATATGGAGACTCAGAAGACGAGAGGGAGAATAGGGCAGAAAAAATTATTTTAAGAAGTACTACATAAGAAGTAGAAGACATTGAAGCTACAAAAGACCCTAAATATCCACTGCAGGCCTAGGCAAAACAAAGCTTAGAGGAATCACACTCCCTGATCTTAAAATCTGCTACAAAGCTATCATAATCAAAACAGTGTAATACTGTTATAAAGACAGACACATGGCGGACTATGATGTAGCTCAGTGGTGGCATGCTTGCTGAGCATGCATGAAGTCCTGAGATCCATCCCAGCCCTGCAAACAAAATAAAATGAATTTTAAAAAAGGCACATAGAAAAATGGAACATAATAGAGCCAGAATTAAACTTAAACCTGAAAGGTCAACAAAGTTTCAACAAGGGCATTAAGAAGATACAATAAGGAAAGGATAATCTCTTTGACAAATGTTCTTCAGGTGGGTCGCAGGAACTGAGGAGGCTGAGGCAGGAGGATCACAAGTTAGAGGCCAACCTCAACAACTTTAGTAAGACCCTGTCCCAAAATAAAAAAATTAAAAGAGACAGGGATGTAGTTTAGTGGCAAAGCACCCCTGGGTTCAGTGCCCAGTACTGAAGAAAGAAGGGAAAGGAAGGATGGACTAGATATGCTCATACAAAAAAAAAAAAGAATTTGGACCCTTTTCTCACACCATATACAAAAAGCAACTCAAAACAGATTACAGACCTAAATGTAAGACCCCAAACTATAAAACTACTAAAAGAAAACATAGGGAGGGAAGTTCCCTGACGTTGGTCTTAGAAATGATTTTTTTTTTTTTTGGATAGAACCCCAAAAGTAGAAGCAACAAAATTAAAAAAAAAAAAAAAAAAAAAAAAAAAGTGGGACTAAACCAAACTAAAAAAACTTATGCACAGCAGAGGAAAACATCAAGAGCAAAGACCTGACCTACAGATTGGGAGAAACTATTTGCACACCATACATCTGATAAGGGGTTAATATCCAAATATGAGGAATTCACATAACTCACTAGCAAAATAAACAGCCCCCCCAAAAAAACTGGTTAAAAATATAGGCAAAGGACATGAATGTACATTTCTCCACAGATGAAATAAAAATGGCCAACAGGCATGTGAAAGGTGCTCAACAAGACCACTACAAGCAAAATGCAAAACAAAACCACCATGAGAGCAGGTTTCAGAGTTGCACATCTGCCAGCTACTTGAGGGCTGAGGGAGGAGGATCCCCTGAGCCAGGGGAAGGGGCCAGCCAGGACAGCATAGCAAGGCCCCATCCGTTAAGAAGAACAATAATAAAACCACAAGGAGATATTTTCTCACATCTGTTAGGATAGTTTTTATTAAAAACAAGAGGACTGGACATGTGGCTTCATGGTGAAGTCTAGCACGTACAAAACCCTGGTTTCATCCCCAGTTCCCAGTACCACAAAAAAAGGAGGAGGAGGAGAAGGAGGCGGATAGGGAGGAGAAGAGAAAAAAAGAAGAAAAACTTAATGAGGAGATGGAGAAAGACGATTACTATACTCTGTTGATGGAATGTAAGTTGGTGCCATCTTTATGGCAAACAGTACAGAGACTCTGAGATTAAAAATATAACTCCCATATGATCTAACAATCACTTTTCTGTGTGTACACCCAAAGGAAATGATGTCACTACCTCATTAAGATCTATACTCTCATGTTTGTTGTATCATAATTCACAATAGCCAAGATATGGAAGACAACTGAAGGATCAGCCTGTGGATGAAAGGATAAAGAAATGGCAGGATAAACACATATGATGAAATATCGTTCAGCCCTAAAAAAAAGGTGTCCTTCCAGGTTTGGTGGCACATGACTGTAATCCCGGTGACTTGGGAGGCTGAGGCAGAAGAATCTCAAGTTCAAGGTCAGCCTCAGTGATTTAGTGAGGCCTTAAGCAACTTAGTGAGACTCTGTCTCAAAATCAAAAGTTAAAAAGGGCTGGATTGTGACTCAGCACCCCTGGGTTCAATCTCTAGTAAGCACCCCTCCAAAAATATCCTGCTATTTGTGACAGTATGAATGAAAATATAGGACATTCTGTTAAGTGAAATAAATCAGATTTAGAAGTGCCATATGATCAGTTATATATTTTCTTGTGTTTTATTTTTTGCTCTTAATTTATTCCTTCCATATTTTTATTGCTGCATGATAATTATACATAATAGTATTTTGTTACATATTGTATGAACAACTAATACAATAATATAATTTGGTCAATACTGTTCCGTAATATCTCCCATTTCCCTCTCTCTCACCCTGATCCCTTTCTTTTCTTCCACTGATCTCCCTTCAGTTTTTCTGAGATCTTCCCCACTACCAACTTTCTTTTCCTTTATCCTGTTTAGAGCCCACACATGACAAAAAACATACAATTCTTGACTTTCTGAGTCTGAATTTAGCTTATTTCCCTTAACATAATGCTCTCAAGTTCCATCCATTTTCCTACAAATGAGATAATTTCATTCTTTTTATGTCTGAATAACATGTTGTATATATAGTACATTTTCTTGTCCATTATACATTAATGGACACCTAATGGCTGGTTCCATCATTTGTCTGCTGTAAACTATTCTGCTGAAAACTTGGGCATGCATTTATTACTATATATATGCTGACTTTATTTTTATTTTTATTTATTTTTTATTTATTTTGTTACTGGGAATTGGACCTAGGGATGCTTAACTACTGAGTCACATCCCCAGTCCTTTTTTATATTTTATTTAGAAACAGGGTCTCACTGAGTTGCTTAAGATCTGGCTATGTTGCTGAGATTGGTTTAGAACTTAAAATCCTCCTGCCTCAGCCTCCTGAGCAGTTGGGATTAAGATGTGCACCTAAATGAAACAGAACCAAAGTTCTAACACCATTTTGTTCTGACCTAACTCCATTGTATGCTTACTTATAATGTTTTCCTTTCAACCTCCTGAAGGTGTATCTATGTTGACAGTATAGTAGGACCCTCCCACATCCCTATGGCCCTGATTATAACAAAATGATTCTGAAATACATAATCAGAACAATTCTCTCATGTAATCAAAATAACTGTCTCTATAGGGTCTTTCTGACCATATGTGCCTCAATTGTTCTTGTGGTTTTAACCTTTATAAACTCTGTACTTCAAAAATTCAGGGAGTTCCTGCTGTGACTGGTCTCCCTGACGAGTCTGATTGTCCTCCGCCCGGAGGGCTGGGAGCGGGCGGTCAGTGGGCCCTACCTATCCCGGTCTGACCTTGTTGGGGAGTGGCCCCTTCGCTTGCCGCTGGTTGAGAAGGGCAGGGGGGCTTAAGACCCTGACATCTGGTGCCCAACATCGGGCCCCTCAAGGCTGATCCGCAGCCAAAGTGAAGAGGCAGCTTTGAAACCGAAAGTACCGGCAGATTGGGCCAAGCAAGTTCCAAGGTAAGGGCATCCCTGAAAAGATGGGGCAAACACACACCACACATGGTGACCCTGCGCTCTCAGCTCTTAGACTCATGCTGAAGAGTAGGGGCCTTGAGTGGTCTGATACACAGGCAGAAAAAACCTGGGACGCCCTTACTCGGGTGGCCCCTTGGCTTCCTGCTGCTAATCTTTTGACTGGTCCACATGGGATCGTGTAGAACAACTTGTTAGGAAGAGGGAAATCAATTTAGGACAGGGTCCCCCATTGGGAGTCTACCCTACATTATCCACTCTTAAGGCCTGCTTCTCTCCAGGACCTCCCAAAGGGGGCTCCAAGGTATCCCACAAAGAACCGCCGCCTAAAGAACCGTCGGCTCCTCCCGTTGCATCTCCTTCCAGAAACTTGCCACATAGTAAACAACAGTTGGGAGACCTTTAATGAGGAGCCCAATCCATCTCCGTTCGCTCCTCCCAAGGTTGAGGAACCACATGGGCAGTCAGCCTCTCCACATAGCAAGGGCCCACTTCCACCCCAGGGAGGCTCATTGCTGCCATCTTGTATTCTGGGGCCACATCAAACTCCAATGAAAGTCCTCGCCCTCCTCCTTCCAGATGGCGGGGAATCTTCTTGGTGAACATTTTATGATACTGAAAGAGAACTCACTGACTCTAACCTCCCCGTCCCTGTATGGCCTTCCTGGTAAATGCTGAAATGTTAGTTTGGGAAGGAATGACTACCGATCACAAATTGGCCTGTGCAGGAATGAAAGATCGCTCCATGGGAAGGTGGATTGTGGCCACCAAAGATATTGGTACACAGCTTCTGCAAGTGAGTGGGCAGATGGAAAGGGATTCCTTATCTTCAAGTCTCTTCTTTCTTGTGCTTCTCTGCTCTTCCTGCAAACTTGAACGCCTCCTTCTTCTCTCCCTCTTAAACCCTCCTCCTCCTCCAACTTTGACTCAGCTGTTTCTGCTTCCATTCCTAGGCCCAGCCCACCTAGTCCTCCTGCCACGAGGTCCCACATACGCCGGTGTGGAGGAAGTAACCAGCCCAACCATCAGTGGCATGTCCCAGTAAGAAGTATGATATAGTAGCCCTTCCCCACAAGTAGTGGGAGATTGTTTCACAATTTTCTGCATCCAAACCTGAAGTGATTACTAACCAGGAATAAGGGCTAAAATGCGCTAGGCATCAAGTATCCGCTAGAACATTTTAGCCCCTTTCAGATCCAGATCTGTCAAGGCTTACATTGACATGTAAATGGAGGAAGCCAAAATGCTCAGTAGGAGACCGGTCTCAAACACCCCCCCCAAAAAAAGAAAGAGCAAAAAGAGTCTTACCTGAACTCCAGCAAAAGTAAATTTTATGGTGCTTTACTAAAGTAACCAACGGCCATATCATTTTTCCAGGACTCTTGTTTTTTTTGAATTCTTCTTTTTTTTTTGAGCTCATGACTTTTTGATCAGTTCTATTTTTTTTATTCAACTAGAGTTTTTGAACATCTGTCACATTCCAATGGAGATTCACCTATAATGTTACAAGGCCTTTGATTTTGTGTTAATTGTATGTCATGCTGTCTGATGTCATGTGTTGTCTGTATCAAAACTGAGCGCTCCTAAAATTAAAATTTAAAAATGGATCCAAATATTTTTAATTCACGTGATTTAAAAAGGTTCAATTTAAATTGGGTAAACTAATAGAAGTAAAATGTCTTTAAAATTAATTCACAAGTCTCTAAGTGGTCGGTCAAACTAATAAAATGTTGATGTTTATAAAATGTCTAACATCAATTTTTCTAGGACTTTTCTTCAACAGGAAAGAGATGGCAAATACTGTTTATACTTTGTTAGGAGTAGTTGTGGCTCATCGACAGCTCCCAGAAAAACACTCCGCAGACACGAGGTCTCACACAAGAGACTATTTTATGCGGACGATTGACGTCCGCTCAGGGGGAAAAGGAAAGAAAAAAGCAAGATGGCGCATGGCCTCTCCCAGATATTGGAATCTTGCGGGCTCAGAGGAACCAATAGCATGTTAGGACGTAACGTGGGAGACAGGAAGATTACGGCAGCGTAAGCCGGAAATTCCTATAACGTAAGAGGCAGGAAGAACGCAGACTGACAGGTGATGGGGAGGCCGGAAATTCCTGTAACGGGAGAGGCAGGCGGAACACAGATTGACAGGTGGTTGGGAGGCCGGATTCCTTACATTCCCCCATTTCTTTTTTTATAAAAAATTAAAAAATCTTGCTTTCCAGTTCTTTTTGAAGCCTTCTCTCTCCTTCCTGCCTAGGTGACTGGGGTTGGTTTTGCAGGTGAGAGGTAAAAATTTCATTCTCCTTCTAGGCTTCCAAAGGCAGATGATTTTCATGGACTTCATTTTCTTGATTTGACTGATCCCTTATTTCTACACTAACTGCCTGTCCTCAATTCTGACTTCATTTACCCCTCTAATACTAGGAACTCCTTCACTGCTGTAGGGAAAAAGGGTGATGACCGATCTGACTTCTTCGAGCTGGAAGTGGGCAGCGTGGGGCAAGCAGTTTGGAGGTTCCTTTTTAGAAATCGGGTCAATTGAGGGGTTCATGGTAGAAGTCGGGTTGGGGGAGAGCAGGCTGTAAAGGCATCTGGGGATGGGTGCTTCTGTGAGAGAAGAACAAAAAGACATGAGTACTGAAGTGAGATTGATACAATATAAATGTTACAGGATCTGCAACATGCTAATGCATATTATAAAGATGACAGAAGTTAATAATTCCTCACCAGGGGGTGGAAGAACTGAGAAGTTGTTCCCATAACAAGGCCTAGCAAAGGCTGGAGAGGACAGGCCTTCATTTGGGAGCTTTAACATTGTCTAGGTTATCAGGAATGTGAACACAACATTTAGTAGAGATCTCTATACTTAAGCTGTTACTAGCAAACATAGATTAAGCCTACCTGTGTCTGTAGGCCTTAAACTGACTAAAAACTACTGACTCTAGCAGTTTCTCTTGATAGTTACTATTATTTTTAAATGCCCAAGAATGGCTATACTTTGGTTTTAACTGATTTGCTAGGTAAGATCAAGCTGGTCAAAGTGACTTGTTCCTGTCTATTAAAGAGTCAGCTGAGTTTCAACAGGGGTCACTCATAGAGAACTTAAGAGCAGCTTCTTAGCTCCATTAGTGCCATTTGGTTAGGCAGGGTCTTCTCGATGACGTGACTTTCCTTGAAAGCATCAGGGATGTCTCCCTTTTTTTCCATGACCCTCCTCTGCAGCAGATGCACTGAGTGGCTTTTCCTCTAGTGGCCTCATCAATCTCCTTGGTCAGGAGGTTGTGACCCAGAGTTGCAAAGCTCCTTGGAGAAGTCCTCTTGTTCCCTGGGTTCAGGCTGACTTTGAGGGCAAGACCCAAATATGGAGTTTTCTTGACATCTGTATTTAATCTCTATCTCTAAGTTTGATCTTAACCATCAAGCAAGTCAGTCTCACCAGTCATAAAGTAAGAGTACTGGGCTTTAGCTTTAATGTCTATAACTTTACAGTTATTTACCCCCTTTTATCTAATTGGGGCTTACATTATCTGTCCTATAGGTGATGGCTTACTATTCCAAGTTAATTTACAGTGTTCGCTCTTGAAGCAGTACTCTGCAAAATATTGATCAGGCAACAATTAGAGTTTACAAGGAAAATACAAAATGGAATTACCAACAGTAAAACATTCAGTTTGTGCAGTAGCTATCTTGAATTTTGACTGAGTTCCCATTTGAGATCACAATAATCTTTACAACAAACATTAAACTTTTGAACACAAGTTTAAATGAGTTAAAGTCAGGCTTACTTTGGAGCCATTGTAATGTGTAGCAGGGTGATGAGGCAGAGGTAACGTGGGGCTTTTCAGTGAGGGGCAAAGGAGTATATAAACACAGATTTTGAAGATTAAGCTGAGATCAGATGGAGCTCTGTTCTCTGATGGAAATGTGGATCTAAAGAGTTATGTCAGCAATCTTTATATGTGTGCAATGTTAGGTTCCAAAGTTACTGTAAGGCGGGCAGGAACCAGAGAAGGGAGTTGATGAAACACTGGTTATTTAGCAAAAGAATTCCTTCCTGCCCAAGAGCTGGGTGCCTGAGATCAATGTACTGCCACAGCAGTTAGGCATCTTGTGCCCCTGCACAGGAGCACTTCCAGGCACCAGGCATGCCACAGCCACGAGGTCATCAGAGATCCCAATCTCAGTCACTGTTGTTCCATTTTTGCTACTGCATATTACACTCTTTCTTAAATGTCATTTTACATATACCCTATTGATGACAGGTCCTATAATAGAGTATGAAATGATAGTTTTACCATTACAGACAAGTTTAATTTGGAGAACAGCAGCTTGATAAATTTTCTGCTTTAAAGGCTTGTATACCTGGAAAATATGAACACATTTAATACACAAAGAATAATGTTTTTAAGTATGTTACTCCATGGAATAACTTTATAAATTAATCAGATGTCTCTAACAAACACATTTGAGTAATCCCATACATGTCGACTCTAATTCACTCATCTTATTGTAGAAAAACTAAGATATCAGACAAGTGTACCAACAGTATTTGCAGTCTTCCTGTTGAAGAAAATTCCTAGAAAAATTGATGTTAGACATTTTATAAACATTAATATTTTATTAGTGTGACCACCTAAAGACTTGTGAGTTAATTTTAATGACATTTTACTTCTATTAGTTTACCCAATTTTTAAAAATTTTTTAATTGTAAACAAATGGGATACATGTTGTTTCTCTGTTTCTACATAGTGTAAAGGCATACCATTTGTATAATCATAAATTTACATAGGGTAATGTTGTTTGATTCATTCTGTTATTTTTTTCCTTCACCCCCACCCCTCCCACCCCTCTTTTCCCTCTATACAGTCCTTCCTTCCTCCATTCTGGACCCCCTCCCTAACCCTAACTCTAACTCTAATACTAACTCCTCCCACCCCCCATTATGTGTCATCATCCACTTATCAGCGAGATCATTCGTCCTTTGGTTTTGTGAGATTGGCTTATCTCACTTAGCATGATATTCTCCAATTTCATCCATTTGCCTGCAAATGCCATAACTTTATCATTCTTTATGGCTGAGTAATATTCCATTATATGTATATACCACAGTTTCTTTATCCATTCATCAATTGAAGGACATCTAGGTTGGTTCCACAATCTGGCTATTGTGAACTGAGCAGCTATGAACATTGATGTGGCTGTATCTCTGTAATATGCTGCTTTTAAGTCCTTTGGGTATAGGCCAAGGAGTGGGATAGCTGGGTCAAATGGCGGGTCCATTCCAAGTTTTCTAAGGAATCTCCACACTGCTTTCCAGAGTGGCTGCACTAATTTGCAGCCCCACCAGCAATGTATGAGTGTACCTTTCTCTCCACATCCTCTCCAACACCTGTTGTTGCTTGTATTCTTGATAATCGCCATTCTAATTGGGGTGAGATGGAATCTTAGGGTGGTTTTGATTTGCATTTCTTTTATTACTAGAGATGTTGAACATTTTTCCATATGTTGTTGATTGCTTGTAGATCTTCTTCTGCGAAATGTCTATTCATTTCCTTAGCCCATTTGTCGATTGGATTATTTGCATTCTTGGTGAAGAGTTTTTTGAGTTCTTTATAGATTCTGGAGATTAGTGCTCTATCTGAAGTATGATTGGCAAAGATTTTCTCCCACTCTGTAGGCTCTTTCTTCGCATTGCTGATAGTTTCCTTTGCTGAGAGAAAGCTCTTTAGTTTGAATCTATCCCAGTTATTGATTCTTGCTTTTATTTCTTGTGTTATGGGAATCCTGTTGAGGAAGTCTGGTCCTAAGACGACATGTTGAAGATCTGGACCTACTTCTTCTTCTATAAGATGCAAGGTCTCTGGTCTGATTCCGAGATCCTTAATCCATTTTGAGTTTAGTTTTGTGCATGGTGAGAGATATGGGTTTAGTTTCATTCTCTTGCATATGGATTTCCAATTCTCCAAGCACCATTTGTTGAAGAGGCTATCTTTTCTCCATTGCATATTTTTGGTCCCTTTGTCTATATGAGAAAATTGTATTTATTTGGGTTTGTGTCTGTGTCCTCTATTCTGTATCATTGATCTACTTTTCTATTTTGATACCAATACCATGCCATTTTTGTTACTATTGCTTTGTACTAGAGTTGAAGATCTGGGTATTGCAATATCCCCTGCTTCACTCTTTCTGCTAAGGATTGCTTTAGCTATTCTGGGTTTCTTATTCTTCCAGATGAATTTCATAATTGCTTGCTCTATTTCTGTAAGGTACGTCATTGGGATTTTAATTGGAATTGCATTGAATCTGTATAGCACTTTTGTAGTATGGCCATTTTGACAATATTAATTCTTCCTATCCAAGAACATGGGAGATCTTTCCATCTTCTAAGGTTTTCTTTAATTTCTTTCTTTAGTGTTCTGTAGTTCTCATTATAGAGGTCTTTCACCTCTTTTGTGAGATTGATTCCCAAGTATTTTATTTTTTTCAACGCTATTGTGAATGGGGTGGTTTTCCTGATTTCTCTTTCTGAAGATTCATCACTTATGTATAAAAATGCATTAGATTTATGTGCATTGATCTTATATCCTGCTACTTTACTGAATTCACTTATGAGTTCTAAAAGTTTTCTGGTGGAATTTCCTGGTTCCTCTAAGTATATAATCATATCATCAGCAAATAGGGATAGTTTGAGTTCTTCTTTTCCTATTCGTATCCCTTTAATTTGTTTGGTCTGTCTAATTGCTATAGCTAGAGTTTCAAGGACGATGTTGAATAGAAGTGGTGAAAGAGGGCATCCCTGACTTGTTCCAGTTTTTAGGGGGAATGCTTTCAGTTTTTCACCATTTAGAATGATATTAGCCATGGGCTTAGCATAGATGGACTTTACAATGTTAAGGAATGTTCCCACTATCCCTATTTCTTCTAGTGTTTTGAGCATGAAGGGGTGCTGTATTTTATCAAATGCTTTTTCTGCATCTATTGAAATAATCATGTGATTCTTGACTGTAAGTCTGTTGATATAGTGAATTACATTTATTGATTTCCTGATGTTGAACCAACCTTGCATCCCTGGGATGAAACCCACTTGATCATGGTGCACTCTCTTTTTAATATGTTTTTGTATGCGATTTGCTAAAATTTTGTTGAGAATTTTTGTGTCGATGTTCATTAAGGATATTGGTCTGAAATTTTCTTTCCTCGATGTGTCTCTGTCTGGTTTAGGTATCAGGGTAATATTGGCTTCATAGAATGAGTTTGGGAGGGTTCCCTCCTCTTCTATTTTATGGAATACTTTGAGAAGTATTGGAATGAGCTCTTCTTTAAAGGTTTTGTAGAACTCGGCTGAGAACCCATCTGGTCCTGGACTTTTCTTTGTTGGTAGGCTTTTGATGACTTCTTCTATTTCATTACTTGAAATTGGTCTATTTAAATTGTGTATGTCCTCCTTGTTCAGTTTAGGCAATTCATATGTCTCTAGAAACCTGTTGATGTCTTCGAAATTTTCTATTTGTTGGAGTATAGATTTTCAAAATAGCTTCTAATTATGTTTTGTATTTCATTCGTGTCTGTTGTGATATTTCCTTGTTCATTCCGAATTTTAGTGATTTGGGTTTTCTCTCGTATTCTCTTTGTTAGTGTGGCTAGAGCTTTATCAATTTTGTTTATTTTTTTGAAGAACCAACTATTTATTTTGTCAATTTTTTGTATTGTTTCTTTTGTTTCAATTTCGTTGATCTGCTCTGAGTTTAACTATTTCCTGTCTTCTACTACTTTTGGTGTTGGTCTGTTCTTCTTTTTCTAGGGCTTTGAGCTGTAGTGTTAGGTCATTTATTTGTTGAGTTTTACTTCTTTTATTAAATGCACTCCATGAAATAAATTTTCCTCTAAGTACTGCATTCATAGTATCCCAGAGATTTTGATATGATGTTTCTTTGTTCTCATTTACCTCTAAGAATTTTTTAATTTCCTTCCTAATATCTTCTGTTATCCATTCATCATATAGTAGCATATTGTTTAATCTCCAGGTGTTGGAGTAGTTTCTGTTTTTTACTCTTTCATTTATTTCTAACTTCAATCCATTATGATCTGATAGAATACAAGGTAGTGTCTCTATCTTCTTGTATTTGCTAACATTAGCTTTGTGGCATAATATATGGTCTATTTTAGAGAAGGATCCATGTGCTGCTGAGAAGAAAGTGTATTCACTCTTGGTTGGATGGTATATTCTATAAATGTCTGTTAAGTCTAAATTATTGATTGTGTTATTGAGATCTATGGTTTCTTTGTTCAATTTTTGTTTGAAAGATCTGTCCAATGGTGAGAGAGGCGTGTTAAAATCACCTAGTATTATTGTGTTATGGTCTATTTGGTTTCTGAAATTGAGAAGGATTTGTTTGACATACATGGATGAGCCACTGTTTGGGGCATAGATGTTTATGATTGTTATATCTTGCTGATTTATGCTTCCCTTAAGCATTATGAAATGTCCTTCTTTATCCCTTCTGACTAACTTTGGCTTGAAGTCCACATTATCTGAAATGAGGATGGATACCCCAGCTTTTTTGATGAATCCATGTGCGTGGTACATTTTTTCCCATTCTTTCACCTTTAGTCTATGGGTATCTTTTTCTATGAGGTGAGTCTCTTGCAGGCAACATATTGTTGGATCTTTCTTTTTGATCCAGTCTGCCAGTCTGTGTCTTTTGATTGATGAGTTCAGGCCATTAACATTCAGGGTTATTATTGAGATATGATTTGTATTCCTGGTCATTTGGCTCATTTTTTTTTGACACGACTTGGTTTCTCCTTTATTTGACAATTCCTTTAGGATAGTTCCTCCCTTTGCTAATTTGCATCGTTGTTTTTCATCTCTTCCTCATGGAATATTTTGTTGAGAATGTTCTGTAATGCTGGCTTTCTTTTTGTAAATGCGTTTAGCTTTTGTTTATCATGGAAGGATTTTATTTCATTGTCAAATTTGAAGGTACGTTTTGCTGGGTATAAGATTCTTGGTTGGCATCCATTTTCTTTCAGGACTTGAAAAATGTTGTTCCAGGCCCTTCTAGCTTTTAGGGTCTGGATTGAAAAATCTGCTGATATCCGTATTGGTTTCCCCCGAATGTAATTTGGTTCTTTTCTCTCACAGCCTTTAAAATTCTGTCTTTATTTTGTATGTTAGGTATTTTCATTATAATGTGCCTTGGTGTGGGTCTGTTGTAATTTTATGCATTTGGAGGCCTATAAACCTCTTGAACTTGATTTTCCATTTCATTCTTCAGATTTGGGAAATTTTCTGATATTATTTCATTGAATAGATTGTTCATTCCTTTGGTTTATTTCTCTAAGCCTTCCTCAATCCCAATAATTCTCCCTTTCATGATATCCCATAGTTCTTGGAGATTCTGTTCATGATTTCTTACCATCTTCTCTGTTTGTTCAACTTTGTTTTCAAGGTTATATATTTTGTCTTCAATATCTGAGGTTCTGTCTTCTAGGTGTTCTATCCTATTGGTTATGCTTTCTATGGAGTTCTTAATTTGGTTTATTGTTTCCTTCATTTCAAGGATTTCTGTTTGGTTTTTTTTCAATATCTCTAACTCTTTATTGAAATGGTCTTTTGCTTCCTGTGTTTGCTCTTTTAACTGTTGATTGGTGTGTTCATTCAATGCCTGCATTTGCTCTTTCATCTCATCATTCAATGCCTGCTTTTGCTCTTTCATCTCATCATTTGCTTCCCTGATCATTTTAATTATGTACATTCTGAACTCCCTTTCTGTCATTTCTTCTGCCATGCTGTCGTTGGATTTTATTGATGTAACATCTAGATTTGTTTGGGGCATTTTCTTCCCTTGTTTTCTCATATTGTTCAGGAATCAGTGGGTCATTAAGATATTGCAGATTTCCTCTATTGACTTATAATGTCCCTGAAGATTTCTAGTATATCCCCTCTTATCCTTCAGTAGCCTGAAGTCTTGGAGGAAGTTGATAATGCGGTGCTCCACAAGGAAGCTGCCTCTCCAGGGGTGATGACCATCAGGTGTGGTATATTCCCTGCTAGTGGGCAGAGGTGCCTCCACTTGTTGACCAGTGGTCATTCAAAGGGGATCTAGGCTGCGGGCTGAGGCAAGGCCTGTTTGTCCCTGTGTCTCTGGTTTTACCGTCCCTGTGGGAAAACCTCACCCGGCAGGGAAGACTCACCTGGTGGGGAGGTCTCACTGGTCAGTTCCCCTCCTAGAGGTTCTCCTCAATCCACAACTACTGCCTGGGCTGGGCTGCCTTCCTCTGCAACGTTCCCAGGGACCTGGACCTACCTCCTGGGCCTAGGAGCCTCACCCTTCGCAGACAAGTCTCCTTAGGCTGCCTCTCCTCAGAGAATCTGCCTGCAGTCCTGGAAACTTCGCTCCGCCCTAAGCGTGTCTCTGTGCGACTCTTCCACCAAGAAGCCACCTAGCTCCTGGGACCCTGCTCTGCACCTAATCGCCTGGCTATGCGGCCCCTCCTCTGAGCCACCACCTGGAGCCCCGTACAATCGCTCCGAGTCCCAGAGACCCGCCACACGCCTCTTCCTCCGGACAGCCGCCCAGTGTTCCAACACAGTCACTAGGAGTGCAAGCAACTCACTTCGCGTCTCCTCCTCTCACCAACTGCCCGTAGCCCTAGGCAGTCACTCTGAGTCCAAGTGACCCACCCCGTTCCTCCTCCTCCTCCAGGTAGCCCCCCCGGGTGTTCAGGAGAGGTCGCTCTGAGACTAAGCGACCCACTGCGCTCCTCCTCTGGGCAGGCCACCAGTGTTCAGGAGCGGTTGCTTTGAGTCCAAACAACTCACCACTCGCCTCCTCCTCTGAGCAGGCACCCGGAGCTCTGATGCAGTCACTACTAGTCCAAGAGACCCGCCGCGTTCCTCCTCTTCCTCCGAGCAGCCCCCCGGTGTTCAGAAGCGGTCACTCACCACCTGTAGCTCTGGTGCAGTCACTCTGAGTCTAAGCAACCCGCCATGCTCCTCCTCTTCCTCCGGGCAGCCCCCCGGTGTTCAGAAGCAGTTGCTCTGAGTCCAAACAGCTCGCCATGCAGCTCCTCCTCTGGCATCTGCCTGTAGCTCTGATGCAGTCACTCCTAGTCCAAGCAACCCGCCATGCTCCTCCTCTTCCTCCGGGCAGCCCCCCAGTGTTCAGGAGCTGTCACTCTGAGTCTAAACAGCTCGCCACGGAGTTCCTCCTCTGGCAACCGCCTGTAGCTCTGGTGCAGTCACTCCAAGTCTAAGCAACCCGCCATGCTCCTCCTCTTCCTCCAGGCAGCCCCCCGGTGTTCAGGAGTGGTCACTCTGAGTCCAAACAGCTCACCACGCAGCTCCTCCTCTGGGCAGCCGCCCAGAGCCCCAATGGTTGCTCCGAGTCCAAGCGCTGTGCTGAGTGACCTCCTCTACTATGCTCCCAGTTGTCCAAGTTCACTGCTCCAGCGGGGGGAGGGGTGTCTTACTGGGCAACTCTACTTCACAAAGTTCCCTGCGTTCCGGGACTACCGCCCCATCTGGGATGCCTCCCCAACGGGAGAGACTCACCCGGCGGCTTTGAGTTGGTCCCACTCTCTCACTATCTCTTCTTTTGAATCCTGAGTCCTGGAGCAACATGAAATTTAGCCACCCTCTAGTCTGCCATCTTGAAACCTCCTAGTTTACCCAATTTAAATTGAACCTCATTAAATCATGTGAATTAAAAATATTTGGATCCATTTTTAAAATTTTAATTTTTATGCGTGCTTATATTTAACACAAAAGCAAAGGCCTTGTAATATTTATCTCCATTGCAATGTAATGGATGTTCAAAAATAACTGTAGAGTTGGATAAAAAGAACTGATCAAAAATCATTAACCTAAGTCTGTAGGATCAAAATTGTGAGCTCAAAAATACAGCATTTAAGAAAAACAAAATCCTAGAAGAAAAATGATAATGGTTATTAATTAAAGCATGAGAAAATGAGAAGGAGAGAAAAGTTGAAAGGGAGAAAAGTATTCTGAGTTGTAGCCCAGGAGAAATTTAAAATGGACACTTTTTTTTTTTCTTGGGTTTGGTCTCCTACTGCACCTTTCTTCATTTACATTTCAGTGTAACCCTTGACTGAGATCTGAATCTGAAAGGGGCTAGTATGTTCTAGCTGAAACTTGATGCTTAGGTCCTTTTAATTTCTTGAGCCTGCAGGGAGAGCTAAGAAGCGAGAAAGAAAAGATTTAAAAATAAAAATAAGGAATCAGCCAAAAGAACGTGTTCAGGTTTTACTCCCTCCGCGCCAGCCACCTCCCATAAAGGAGCTAGAATGTGTGTACGAGACTGTATGGTGGGGGGACTTGGTGGACTGAATGGAGGAGTGGAAGGAGAAGCAGAATGAGGCAAAGGAGAGGAATGAACAGGAGCTTCTGCAGTAGGAGGCCTGTAAGGAGATGACTCATTAGCTGGATGGAACTCGGACGAGAAAGAAGGGTTAAAAGGTGGGGGAGAAGCCAAGAGAGGTTTAGCCTGAAAGAAAGGAAAAACACGAAGGGGAAAAGTCCCTTTCCATTCACCAGGTCACCCACATATGTACTTAATTATAACTAGTATAATTAGGCATATAATTTTACCTAGTATAAAGTTAGAATTTAGGGTGTCATAAATAGACCATTCTGACTTACTATCTAAAGGACAATTTAGCTCTAATTCAGGGAACAGGTGAAGGGTTTTGAGATGATTTAATAAACATCTCAGGGGCAAGTTTGCTGGGCTGGATGTCCTGGATCCCATGGTAAACTGAGACCCACCTGGTTAGTGATTATTGGTGTCCCAAGAACCATGATGCCAGGCAACGAGAGGTTAGTACAGAGGTTTGGTCATCACCAAAACTAGTATCTGACCAGGCATTAGCCGAGAGAGTTTGAAGACCTGGCCAGGATTTTGAGCAAGACGAAAAAATATAAAAGAGCCTCAAACCCTGAGAAAGAATCTCAGCACCATAAAATCAGGAATCCACCCAGCAACTAGGACCAGCTATGGGGACCAAGGAGGTACCCCCACACCTTGGCAGTCTTGAGAGCACCGGATTTACAGAGGGGGACTGTGGCGGGAGCAGCGGTGGCAGCAGAGGCAACCTTGGGAATGGGTGCTTAAGTGGTCAGGGGCCTGCCTAAGCGGAACTCACCAATTTTGGAGTCCAGTGTTGCATGTAGAAAACTGGGCATCCAGGTAAATGGAAGGTGAGCCTGTACACACGGGTGCTGGGGCTATTGGATGGGAATCTGCTTGCTTAGTCAGCGGAAAAAACCCATCCTGGGTCTTGGCACCAGATGTTAAGAGCAGTTGTGGCTCGTTGACAGCTCCCAGAAAAATGCTCCGCAGACACGAGGTCTCACACAAGGGACTTTATTTTATGCGGATGATTCACGTCCGCTTGGGGGAAAAGGAAAGAAAAAAGCAAGATGGCGTGTGGCCTCTCCCAGATATTGGAATCTCGCGGGCTTGGAGGAACCAATAGCACGTTAGGACGTAACATGGGAGGCAGGAAGATTACGGCAGCATAAGCCGGAAATTCCTGTAACGTAAGAGGTGGAAAGAACGCAGACTGGCAGGTGATGAGGAGGCTGGAAATTCCTGTAACGGGAGAGGCGGGCAGAACGCAGATTGACAGGTGGTTGGGAGGCCGGATTCCTTACACACTTGTCTGATATCTTGTTTTTTTTGTTTTTGTTTTTTTTTTTTACACTTGTCTGAAATCTTGGTTTTTTTTATAATAAGATAAGTGAATTAGAATTCACATGTATGGGATTACTCAAATGTGTTTGTAGAGAAAATTGCTATCACTAAACTAAAAACAAGGTTACTAAGAGTGGTGTCCTGGCAGGTACAATTTTATATACAAAGGGTTCCAAGGGTTTCGGCTGTGTTTCAATTGCAGTACTATAAATAACAAAATTTTAATCTTATTAAAATGGAGTAATTTATATAAATTAAGAAATTTCTTAAGAGTTGTTTCAGAATGTGAACAAACAGGTCAACACATAGGAAAGAAAAATTAAAGGTTCTAGATATGGAAATATATTTAGTGAAGAACAAAATCTTTCTGGGTAAGAAAGTGTTTATGTGATGAAATACATGAGGGTCTAAGAAAGTGCTAAGAAAGTCTGTGTGTAAGTAAAGGGCAAGTTTCAACAAGTTTGCGTGTAACTAAGTTGGTTGTATGTATGTGAGACAGTTAAAGCTATTTAAGGTTTTTCCTAAGGTGAAATACTAATGTTCCGATATAAACCAAAGTTTAGTCTATATGGTAAAATGACAAGGATTTCTTAGAAACACTAATTTACTCTTAACTTTGTGTCTATTAAGTTTTATTCTTTAGAACAATTAGTCTTAAAAATTGGGGTTTATACAATTATGGTTAAACAGCTGTTAAGAGTATTGTACTACGTTACAGAGTCTAAATTTTTCTTTAAAAACTAACTTTGGTAATATAAAAGTGTCAAGGTAATTGTGAAATGGTCACTCTTTGTATATTAAATGTGTTCATATTTTCCAGGTATACAAGTTTTTAAAGCAGGGAATTTATCAAGCTGCTATTCTCCAGATTAAACTTGTCTGTAATGGTAATTTTAAACTTATAAAGAGTAAATTTTATTGGGGATTTATTTCTATCATTTAATGTTCTATTATAGGACCTGTTATCAATAGGGTATATGTAAAATTTGTTACTTTTTACACTGAGATAAAGAACTTTAAATGTAAATGTATTTCTAAAAGTTAGAGCCTGATTTGTTTAAAGAGTAAACATAAAAACATTTTGCCACTTTGCCACACAAAAGGTGTTGGGGGCTGTGCCATGCAGACAGTGCCAGGATGGCGCCTGTCAGTCAGCCAGAGGTTGTCGGCAGCAAGGAGGTTAATTGACATAAGCACACTCAGGTGATTTATTGTCCACACACACAATGCATGCGCATGTGTTCTGGAGCACTCCTAATCGTGCCTGCTTGGACATCTAGCTTCTTGCCTAATCTTTGCATAAGAGGTGTGGCCCTACTCTCCACCTCCTGGAGGTGATATAAGCAGGCAGCGGTGGAAGGCAGATTGCAGTAGGCGGGAGTGCAACAGTAAGGAGCAGCAGCAAGCAGAGAAAAGCGGCAAGCAGAAAGAGAAGCAGCAAGTAGGGGCAGTGGCAAGCAGAGAGAAGCAGCGCACCTTTAGCACATACTCCTAGCACGCACCTTTAGTTCACAGGATGCAGGATGCACCTTTGAGAAGAAGCTGCAGAAACCTAAGAAGAAATAGATCTCTGATAAGCGTAGAAGCTTTTCTTTCTCTATCTTTCTCTCAGTCTCTCTCCCCTCAAAGATTCTTTCTTATGCAAAGTCTCTCTCTCTCTCTCTCCCTAAGAAAAGCCTTTCTTCCTCTATAGTCCAGGGAACAAGCGAATAAGTGAGAAAGCAGCCCACTAAAGAAAGATAGTAAAAGTAGCTCCATTTCCAGACCACCACTGATAAATACCGGCGCAATAATTGTTGCCGCGGGTGGTAATAAATATCTGCGAACGGCAACAAAAGGAAAGTTAAAAGCTCTCAACCTTTCTTTAATTCATGTTTTAGATATAATGTTAAATTGTGTTAACCGATGTTCATATAGACTCAGGAGTCAATATATGTAAACTGCTTAAAATGACATTTAAGAAAGAGTATAATGCACAGTAGCAAAAATGGGACAACAGTGATTGAGAGTGGGGTCTCTGACCTCATGACTTTGGACAGTGGACTTCCTTGAGAGCTACACAGAGCTCCTAACATTGCACTTTGCAGCTCTACCATCTTAGATCTACAGGCTCAACTTGATTCCTTGGCCGCTGTCATCCTGCAAAATTGTTGTGGTTTGTATCTGCTAAAGGCGAAAGAAGGAGAGCTTTTCCTGTTCCTTGGTGAAGAGTGCTGTTTCTACGCCAACCACTCTGGCATTGTACAAGATAAAATCAAAAACCTACAAGAAGATCTGGAACGTCATAGGAGCGAGTTCCACTCTAATTTCCTCTGGACTGGGTTACACGGGTGGCTCCCCTACCTCCTCCCGCTTAGGGGACCACTAATCACCATTATCCTTGTGTTCACCTTTGGGCCTTGCATAATCGATAAGCTTATCCATTTCCTGAAATGCTAGGCTAAGTCTATGCAGCTCATGGTGGTCCGACAGCATTATACCGCCCTTCATAATGATGATTGGGAGCCCTATAGGATCATGGATCCCTCGTATCAGGACACTGGGGTCTAAGTGTCTCTCCCTTAAGCGCTGCTCCTCCTGAGGGGCCCGCCTGAAGTGCTAAGGTGGTAGTCAATGACAGGTAAGATCCTTAGAGGAGGACAACCTAAGACAGGCACACCTTCAAGTAAGGCGGACCCTCAAACTGCTAGGATGATGTTCCATGACAGGTAAGACCCTCCCAGGGGCAACCTAAGACAGACACACCCTTAATATAAAACAAAAAAGAGGGATATGTTGGAACTAATGACACGTTAACTAACACAGGCTGACTCCTTACTCCCTGGTAAGTAAGCAAGAACAAGGCTCAAAGGTGGTTTCAAAGGTTAATGACAATAAATCGGACCACCATCAGAGATTGGTTAACAACAGTTCCACGAACGTGATCAGCTCGTGCTTGCCATATAGTCCTATGGGACTCTCGCCTGTGTGACCCTTCCATGCCTTGCTGACCTTTAAGCTGATTGGTTCCCGCCTAGCCTCCACCCTACATAAAACCTGTGTGACTTCCTCAATTAACAAGTTCCTGCTGTGGAAAAAAAAAAAAAATTCAGGTGCTGGGAGTTCTTGAGGAGTTAGTCTGTTCCCAGGCACTGCTTGCCCAGCATGCTCACCAAAGAACCCTTTTCTCCCTTTAAGTTTGGCTCGATATGCGTGGTGATCTGTAATTTTTGTTACAAATTCATGATAACATGCACTACTGCACCCGGCTTGACTTTAACTCTTTAGGATGAATACTGAGGAGTGGCATAGGTGGGTCATGTGGTGGTCATATTCCTAGTCTTTTGAGGAACTAATTTCCATAGTGGTCGTACTGATTTACAGTCCCACCAACACTTAAAAGTGTATCTTTTTACCCTACATCCTCTGTAGCATGGGTTATTGTTTGTGTTCTTGCAGTCTACCATTCTAAGCGTAGTGAGATAAAATCTCACTTTCATTTCCCTAATAGCTAAAGATGTTGAAGATTTTTTCATATATTTTTGGCCACTTGTATTTCTTCTTTTAAGAAGTGCCTGTTAGTTAATTTGACCACTTATTGATTGGGTTATTTAGGGTTTTTTTTTTCCTTTATTTTATATTTTGGTAGTAGGGTATTTTGAATTTTTTATATATTCTGGATATTAATCCTCTGTCAGAGGAATAGCTATCAAAGATTTGGAGAAAATCTTCACATTTTGGTTCCTTAACTATGCAGAAGATTTTTACTTTGAGCCCATCCTATTTACTAACTCTTGGTATTGTGTCCTAAGCTTGAGGAATCCTAACTGAGGAAGTCACTGCTGATAACTGCATGTTGGAACATTGACCCTACGTTTTCTTCTAGAAGTTGCAAAGTTTCTGGACTAAGTCCTAAGTCTCTGATCCATTTCATTTGACTTTTGCAGGCTGGAAGAGAGGGATCTAGTCTCATTCTTTTACATATAGATGACCATTTTCCTCAGCACCATTTGTCAAAAAGGCTGTCTTTTACTGGGCACGGTGGCACATGACTGTAATTGGCTCAGGAGGCTGAAGCAGGAGGATCATGAGTTCAAAGCCAGCTTCAGCAACTTGATGAGGCCCTAAGCTACTTAGTGAGACCCTTTCTCTAAATAAAAATATTAAAAAGGGCTGTGGTGTGGCTCAGTGGTTAAGTGCCCCTAGGTTCAATTCCCAGTACCAATGGCACCTATTCTACTATTCTATACCCTTTGTCTCTGTGTCTGTTTTTCTTGTTGTTGTTGAAGGACCTTTAATTTATTTACTTGCATGTGGTGCTGAGAATTGAACCCAGTACCTCACACATGCTGGGCAAGAGCTCTACCACTGAGCCACAACCCCAGCCACTCTGTGTCTGTTTCTATGTGGCCACCATGCTGGTTTTTTCACTATAGTTCTTTATTAATTTCAAGTCAGGTATTCTGATGTCTCCAGCATTGTTGATTTTTTTCCTTATAATTGCTTCAGCTATTTGGAATCTTTTACACTTTCAGATAAATTTCAGGACTGTTTTTTTTCTAGTTCTGTGAAGAATGTTATTGGTATTTTGATGGGGAGTGCATTGAATCTGTCTATTCCCTCTGATAACATGGCATTTTGGATGATACTACTTCTGCCTGTTCATGATTATGGGAGGTCTTTCCCTCCTCTTGTATCTTCTTCAATTTCTTTCTTCAGTGTTCTAATAGTTTCCATGGTAGAAATATTTCACCTCCTCCTTGGTTAGATTTATTCCTAGTGGTTTTTTGTTGTTGTTGACTTATTTACTTTGTTTTTGTTTTTGTTTTTTAGAGGCTATTGTGAATGGGATTTTTCCTTCAGCAGATTCATTATTGGTGTATAGAAAATCTATTGATTTTTGTATATTGATTTTGTAACCTGCTACTTTGATAAATTTGTTTATTAACTCTAGCAGTTTACTAATGAATTTTTTTTTAAACTTCTAAATATGGGGTCATATCATCTGCAAATCATGATGATCTGACTTCTTACTTTCCTATTTTTCTCCCTTTTATTTCTTTCTCTTGCTTAATTGCTCTGCTAGATCTACTACTATATTGAATGATAGTGGCCATCCTTGTCTTTTTCTGAATTTTAAAGGAAACGCTTTCAGTTTTTCCCCATTCATTCTGATGTTGGCTTTCGATTTGTTGTACACAGCCTTCATGATGTTGAGGTAGGTTCCTTCTATCCCTAGTTCTTCAGTTTTGTTTTGCTTTTTTTGTCATGAATGTATGCTAAATTTTGTCAAATATTTTCTCTGCATCTATTGATGACTACGTGACTTTTGTCCTTAATTATTTATGTGATGAATTACATATGGTGATTTGCATATGCTAAAACATCCTTGCATCCATGGAATGAAATCAACTTGATCAAGATGTACAATCCTCTTAATATGTTGTTGAATAGAATTTTGTAATATTTTTTTAAGGATTTTTGCACGTAGGGCTAGGGATGTAGCTCAGTTGGTAGAGTGCTTGCCTTGCAAGCACAAGGCCCTGGGTTCAATCCCCAGCACCGCCAAAAAAAAAAAAAAAAAAAAAAGAATTTTTGCCTTTAAATTCATCAGAGATTTTGGTCTGTGTTTTCTTTCCTTGATGTGTCCTTATCCAGTTTTGGTATCAAGGTGATATTGGCTTTCTAGAATAAATTTGGAAGTGTTTCACTCCTTTATATTTCATGGAATGATTTAAGAAGCATCACATTAGCTCTTCTTTGAAGGTCTTGAAGGAATCAGCTGAGAATCCATTTGGCCCTGAGCTTTTTCTTGCTCAAAGGTTTTTTATTACAGCTTCTGTTTCATTGCTCACTATTGGTCTATTTGTTTCCTTATATTCCCTTGATTCAATTTTGGCAGGTCATATATGTCTAGAAATGTATTGATTTTTTCTAGATTTTCCAATTTATTGGAATACAAGTGTTCAAAGTAGTCCCTAATTATCCTCTGAATTTCTGTGATGTCTATGATGATTTTTCTATTTTTATCTTGAATTTTTAAAATATGGGTCTTCTCTCTTTTTATTTTGGTAGTTTGACTGAGGGCCTATCTACCTTCTTTATATTTTCAGAACCAACTCTTTGTTTCACTGATTCTTTTATTATTTATTCTCTATTTCATTGATTTTAATTATTTCTTTCTTTCTGTTGGTTTTGCAATTGGGTTGTTCTTGAGATGCATCATTAGGTTGTTTGTTTGGGATCTTTCTGATTTTCCAATCTAGGTACTCATGTCTATAAACTTTCCTCTTCAACTACATTCATAGTGTTCCATAAGTTCCACTATTCTCATTTGATTGTAAGAATTTTTAAATTTCTCCCCTGATTTCTTCCATCAATGGTCATCATTCAAAAGTGTATTGCTCATTCTCCATGTATTTATGTAATTTCTGTAGTATTTTTGTTTTTGTTTGTTTTGGTATTGTTGATTTCTACTTTTGTTCCGTTATGATCAAATAAGGTACAAGGTATTATCTCAAATTTTTGTACTTGGTAAGAAATGCTTTGTGACTTAAAATATGGTCTATTTGCAGAAGGTTTTATTAGTATCTAAGAAGAAAGTGAATTTAGCTCTTGTTGGATGAAATATTCTAAGGTGTCTATTAATTCTATCAGATTTGTAATATTTTTATGGCTAAAGAGTCTATTTAATTTATATCTTGATGACCTATCTATTGGTGAGAGAGGCACATTGAAATCACCCAGTATTATTTTATTTGAGTTACATAAGTTGAGTAATGTCAGTTTGATGTCATTAGGTGTATGATATGTTTGTATTGAGGATTGAGCCCAGGGGCCCTTTATCACTGAGCTACATTCCCAATCCTTTTTATTTTTAGACATGGTCTTGCTAAGTTTCTGAGGGCCTTGGTAAGTTGTAGAGGTTGGTCTTGAACTTTTGATCCTCCAACCTCAGCCTCCCAAATGACTAGAATTATAGGTGTGTGCCACCATGCCCAGATGGGTCATAAATATTTACTATTATTATATCTTCTTGTTTGACTCTTACCTTTGCCAGTATGAAGTCATTTTCTTTGTCTCTTCTGATTAATTTTGACTTGTAGTCTGCCCTGCTGGATATGAGAGTAGCTACCTCTGCTTGTTTTGGGACTTCATTTGCATGGTTTGGGCTCCATTTCCATCCTTTGCTTTCAGTCTGTGTCTCTCTTTGCCTGTAAGGTAAGTCTCTTGCAAACAAAATATAGTTGGGTATTTTTTAAATTATTTGTTCTAATTAGTTATACATGGCAGCAGAATATGTTTCAACTCATTGTACACAAATGGAGCATAAATTTTCATTTCTCTGACTGTACATGATGCAGAGTCACACTGTTCATGCAATCATATATGTACATAGGGTAATAATGGTTCTCTCATTCCACTGTCTTTCTCACCTTTATTCCCTCTCCTCTCCTCTTCCCTCCTCTCATTCCCCTCTGCCCAATCTAAAGTTCCTCCATTCTTCCCTTGCCCCCTCTCTCATTATTGATCAATATCCACATATCAGACAAAACATTTGACCTTTGGTTTTGGGAATTGGCTTATTTCACTTAGCATGATAGTCTCCAACTCCATTCATTTATCTACAAATGCCATAATTTTTATTCTTCTTTAAGGCTGAGTAATAATCCATTGTATATATATTCCACAGTTTCTTTATGCATTCATCTAATGAAGGGCATCTGGGTTAGTTCCACAGTTTAGCTATTGTGAATTGAGCTGCTATAAACTTTGATGTGGCTGCATCACTGTAGTATGCTGATTTTAAGTCCTTTGGGTATAGACCAAGGAGTGGCATAGCTGGGTCAAATGGTGGTTCCATTCTAGTTAGATATTATTTTTAAATCCATTCATCCATCCTGTCTACCTATGCCTTTTAGTTGGAAAGCTGAGATCATTTACATTCAGTGTTTTTATAGACATGTGTTCATTAATTACTGCCATTTTGATATATTTATGATGTTTACTTTGGTCCACTTTCTCGTCTACTTAACTACTCTTCAAATTAGATCTGTCTGTTTGTGTGCTCTGGAGTTTATTTTTAGTCCTCCACTGTGTAGTATTTCTTTAGGTATTTTATGGAGTACTGGCTTATTGTTATGAATTCTTTCTTCTGCTTATCTTGGAAGATTTAAATTTCTTCTTCAATTCTAAAGAATTCATTTGATGAAGTTAGTAATCTTAGTTACAGTTATTTTCTTTCATGGTTTGGAATACACCATTCCAAGTCCTACTGGCTTTTAGAGTTTGCTTATAAATTCAGAATTAAATTCAGATTGGCTTGCAACTAAATGTAATCTGATGTTTCTCTCTTGAGGTTTTTAAAATTCCATCCTTGCTCTGTATGTTAGGCTTTTTTCTATAATGTGTTGTGGAGAAGTTCTCTTTGATTTTGTCTATTTGAAGTTCCTAATGCCTTCTATATCTGGATACCTGTCTTATTTCCAAGGCTTAATTTTTTTTTCTTTTATTATTTCCCTGATGAGGTTATTCATGTCATTAGCCTGAATTTTACAAACCAGTCATTCTTAAATACTCCAATGATTCTTTCTTTTAAAGTTGTAGATGGACACGATAGCTTTATTTATTTTTATGTGATGCTGAGGACCAAACCCAGTGCCTCACATGATCTAGGCAAGTGCTCTACCACTGAGCTATAACTCCAGCCCCTGATTCTTAAATTTGGTCTCTTAATGCCATCTCAGAGTTCTTGTATATTCTGGTACGGTTACTTCTTTTCTTTTCTTTAATACTATGTAAATGTGCAAGACTTTATCTTTTAACTCTGAGATTCTATCTTCTGCATGGTCTACTCTATTAGAGAACATTTTATTTGACTTATCATACCTTTTAATTCCAAGATTTTTAAAAATATCTATATCTCCTTATTGTATTTCTCTTTATGTCCTGTACTGACAATATATTTAATTGTTTTTCTGTGTTCTCTTGAAAACCATTCATCATTTTTATAATCATTCTTTGGAATTCTTTATCTGGTATTTATCTACTTCAGTATCTTTGGAGTTAGTTGCTAATGAGTTATCAATTTTAGGAAGTATCATATTACCTTGTTTTTTCATATTTCTTTTTTTTAAATATTGTCATTAATTGTTAAAGACCCTTTATTTATTTGTATGTGGTGCTGAGAATCAAACCCAGTGCCTCACACATGCTAGGCAAGTGTTCTATCACTGAGCCACAATCCCAGGCCTATATTTCTTATATTGCTCTTTGAGTTTGTGCATTTGTTGGGATGGATTTCTCTTCCACTTTTACTCATGGGCCTTTTTATGACAGCCTTCTTCTGGCAGAGTGTTCTGGGATATCAGGTTGTTGTGAAACTTTCAGTAACTTTTCAAAGTGGGTTTTGTCGTAAAGTTTCCCCTCTGGTTCATTGGCGATGTTAGTGTGTTTTGATATAGTGTGTATTTTGTCAAGAATCTGAGGGTCCCATTTTCCCTGCAGGTCTCACAAGAATGGAGTCCTTCTTGTAGATCTGGCTATTGTGTTGTATACAACAGGGTATGTGGGATATACCCTCTGTGATTGCTTTTCTTAATTGAACAACTCCGTATACTCTAAGCAGATGTATTAGTCTTTTTCATTCTATTACCAATGAAACAAACAAGAACAACTTAGAGAACAAAAAATTTATTTTGGCTCATGGTTTCAGAGGTTCAATTCTTGGTAGGCTGACTCCATTGCTCTGGGCCTAACATAAGACAAAATATCATGGCAGAAGGGCATGGTGAAGGAGTACGCCTCCATTAACGGAGACCAGGAAACAGGGAGAGGGGGGCAGGAGCTTTAGGGAAGATTCACTTGTCCAGGGTACACCCCCAGTGCCCACCTCTTCCAGCCAAACCCCACCAGCCTATTGTTACCACACCATCCATTCAAACTATGATGGATTGATTAGGTTGTAGCTCTCATAATCTAATCATTTTACTTCTGAGTATTCTTGCATGAACACGGGAGCTTTTCTGAAACCCCTTATATGCAAACCATAGCTTTCTGCTCCTAACGCTAAAGCTCATGAGCACAGTCTCAATTGTCTACATTCCTATCAGTATTCTGGTCTTCTCAGCTCCCATCAGAATAACCTATTACACTCTGCTTATAACGTAGAACGCCTTTCCAAACTTTTTCAGACTTCTTCTGCAAACCAGTTCCAAAGGCTTCTGAACCACAAGGTCAGGTTAGTCACAGCACGGACACCACTTCTCAGTACCTATTTGTTATACAGTTTTTTGTTGCTGTGACCAAAATGCCAGATAAAAACAACTTAGAGAATGAAAAGTTTATTTTGGCTCATAGTTACAGAGTTTCAGTCCATGGTACGCCAACTCCATTGCTCTGGGCCTAAAGTGAGGAAGCACATCATGGTGGAAGGGCATGGTGGAGGAGTGCTGCTCCATTCATGGTGGCCAGGAAGTAGGAGGGAGGGGCCGCAGGGAAGATGGACACTTCCAGGGATCACCCCCCAGTGACCCATTCCTCCAACCATGCCCCACCTGCATACAGTTACCACCCAGTTAGTCCATTTGCCTTAGGATGAACTGATTAGGTTACAGCTCTCATAATCTATTCATTTCACCTCTGGATATTCCTGCATTAACACATGAGCACATATCCAAACCTTAACCGTGGGTGCTGGAAGCAATCTAAATTGAGAACACTTGTAGGTGTGGAATTCACAGTGTTTATGTTCTTGTGCGTGTATGTGTGTGTGTGTGTTTGTGTGTGCGCCCTATAGGAGTAAGTGGTCATGAGGGGGCCTCGCCCATTCCTATTAGGGTCATTGATTTGGGTTTTTGTTCCCTCTCCTATTCTTTAAAGTATTATTGAAGTTGGTGTGTGGTTAGTGTGTGGGGCAAGGTGCACTGTCTCTTGGCTGGGTTTTGTGTGTAGCTCAGCAGTAGAGTTTTTACCCTATGAATTTGTAGTGTCCCAGTATATTCACAGAACCTCACAGAAAATGAGGGAACAAACAACAACAATAGCAGTGAACACCATCCAGCATTAAAATAAAATACCCAGTGCCTACTATGATACCTATAATACGACTTACTGCAAAAACTGGAATGGCAGCAGTTGCCAATGGCAACAACAATGAATAACCATAAACTAGATCTGGCATTGACATAAACAGCAGGTATCAAACATGCCATCCACAGTGCAAATAACTACAACAAAATGGTGGGGGAAGAAATTATACCAATCAAACAGTTCTAAAAGATGGTAAAAATAGTTTATTGTGATAAAATGAAATGTGATATGAAGGTAAAATAATGTTTAGAATATTCAAAATATGAGTAGAGAGAAAATAGAAGAGATGTAGCAAATGACGGTTATAAAGAAGGAGAAAAAGTAAAGAAACTAAATATATATGTTTAGAGAGAGAAAAAGAGAATTTGGCTATTAGAGGAAGAAGAAAGGAGATAATGAGGAACAAAAACCCAAAATAAACAATAAATCCTAGCCGTGCAATAAATAATAAATCCTAGCACAGCGGTACACGCCTATAATCCCAGAAGCTTGGGAGGCTGTTGCAGGAGGATTGTAAATTCAAAGCCTGCCTTAGCAACTTAGGCCCTAAGCAACATAGCAAAACCCTGTCTTAAAATAAAAAATAAAAAAGGCTGGGGATGTAGCTCAGTGGTTAAGCACCCCCCGGGTTCAATTTCCAGTGCCAAAACAAACAAATAAACCAACCCTAATTAATTCTAACCCCTCAAAAGACAAAACAACAAACATAAAAAATGATGAAAAGAGAAAAAATGTATATATATTTCATGAACCAATCAACACAGCAAGAATACACACACACACAAAGTTGGGGGGAATTTTTTTGTATATATTTTTTAGTTGTAGATGGACACAATACCTTTATTTTATTTATTTACATGTGGTGCTGAGGATCAAACCCAGTGCCTCACACATGCTAGGTGAGCGCTGTCCTGCTGAACCGCAACCCCAGCCCCGGGGGGTATTTCAAAAGAAAAATGAATTGTCTCTGCATTTCTGCTGAGGTGAACAAAACTGTTGACAAGGATAAATGTTCATGCCTATGCCAGACTGCCCTTGTTTCTTCTTGGGCTGTGCATGGTGACAGTGAGGGCCGGGCCTGTTCAACCCTTCCTCTCTTCGTGCTGCTCACTGAGCTGCAGCTGGAGTGTCTGGAACTGCAGGTGGCTGAACTAGCGCTCAGCTTCCCCTGTCACAGTGTGATAGGACAGAACGGGAAGCACTCTTGATTCAAGTTTTGTTTGGACAGAATGGATCAGAGAGCTCCCAGGGTCGGGCAGCAGCAGGCTTCTAAATGGGAAGTTCTATTGGTTGGAGTTTCACTCTCAGGTCTTTGGGACATTGTTGGATGGTATCTGCTCTGGAGAAATTAGACCAACACACTCAGGATTGGGCAGATGCTGATCTCTCCAGGGCTTCCCAAAATGTCTACTCATGGAGGGAAGCCAATCCTCCACAGGTCTCACACATTCCTTGGCCCACAAATGTGGTTCCCAGACTGAGATTCCAAGTGTCATCAGTTTTCCCACCCTCTTTAGCTGGTCACGTGAGCTGCCAGATGCAAAGGAAAGGGATGCAACCCTCCGTATCTCTGACTTGAATGCCCCTGGGTATCAGTCTTCACTGTGCCTGTTTCCATCATGTTCTGCTAGGCACACCCTAGGCTACCCTGGTGGCCACCCAGGGCAGTGTGGCCATATTTACTATGGTCTAGGCTCCCAAAGTAGCAAGTTGCAGTGTGACCTCCTCAAGATGGCTCTTGTCTCACTTCTTCACTTGCCAGTTGAGAAATATAGAGCCCCTTTCAAACACCAGTTGGCCATGTAAGCTCTGGATCAGCTAAGTTCAGGTTGCTTTTCTGATCTACAGGTTTTTACATGCCAAGTTTGTCTGTTGTGTTTCTTTCTGTGAATGGAACCAGTACTATTGCTGATGATGCCACCAACTTGGCTCCAATGTACTTTCTTGGTTTTTGTTTGTTTGTTTTTGTTTTTTTGTTTAACATCCTAGAATTTCTGGGTCCCTAAGTCTCTGACTATCTGATGTTGAACTTCAGTGAGTTCCCTCTTTTACCCCCCTCCCTGAGAAATGGCATTCCTGCTGCTTGACTCTCCAGCCATGGGGAAACTGGACCTACAGCCTTTTTTTTTTTTTTTTTTTTTTTTGGTACTGGGGATTAAGCCCAGATGTGCTTTATCCCTGAGCTACATCTCCAGCCCTTTTTATTTTTTATTTTGAGAAAGGGTCTCACTAAGTTGCTTAGGGTCTTGATAAGTTGCTGAGGCTGGTCAGAAACTCATGAACCTCCTGCCTCAGCCTGCAGAGCCACTGGGATTACAAGTGAGCACCACTGTGCTCGCTATGTATGGAGTTTTAAAACAATAAAACACATTGAATAGACTCAGGCCTTAACGTACACGAGGACTGTGGTTGGTAATACTGTATTGTACACACACACAGGGGGAAGAGGATGGGTATGTTAACTTACTGGGCCATGGTAATCACTTCACTGTATCACTGCTGTATACCTTAAATAGGGTTTATCAAAAGATGCTGTGCTCCTTAAATAACAGGGTTTTTTTTTGTTGTTGTTGTTTGTTTTTGGGTGCTGGGGATCAAACCCGGGGCCTTATGCTTACAAGGCAAGCACTCTACCGATTGAGCTATCTCCCCAGCCCCTTAAATAACAGTTTTAAAAAATTAAAGCCAAGGTGAAATAAAGCTATACTTGCCTCAGTGAATCCTGAGAGAATTGCCAAAGATATGCACTATGTTATGCTGGAGCTGTGCGTGGTGGCACACACCTATAATTCCAGCAGCTTGGGTGACTGATGCAGGAGGATCGAGAGTCAAAGCCAGCCTCAGCAACAGTGGGGTACTAAGCAACTCAGTGCGATTCTGTCTCTAAACAAAATACAAAAAAGGGCTGGGGATGTGGCTCAGTGCCCGGGTTCAATCCCTAGTACCCCGACACCCCCCAAAAAAAGAAATGCTGGGCAGGTTGTGGTGTCATAGTCCTGTAATCCAGCTACTCTGGAAGCTGAGGAGGATTGCATATTCAAGTCCAGCCTGGGCACTTGGCAAGACCCTGTCTCAAAATAAAATTTAAAAATGGGTCTGGGAGCTAAGTGCGCTGGCACACACCTGTCATTCCAGAAATGGGGAGACTGAGGCCAGGAGGACCACAAGTTTGAAGCCAGCTTCAGCAATTTACTGAGGCCCTTAGCAACTTAGTAAGACCCTGTCTCAAAATTAAAAATAGAAAGTGTTAGGGCTGTAGTTCAGTGGTAAAACTCCCCCACCCGGGTTCAACCCCCAGTTCCCCCCCAAAAACAAACAAATGGGTCAGGGTTGCAGTGCAGTAGTAAGAGTGCTTGCCTGTCATGTGTGAAGCCCTGTATTCAATCCTCAACACAAAGAAACAAAACAATTGCGGGGCTGGGGTTCAGTTCAGTGGAAAAGCACTTGACTAGAATGTGCGAGGCCCTGGGTTCAACCCCCAGTACCGCCAACATGAAAAAACAACAACAACAACAAAAACTCATCTTCAGACTGAGGGAAATACTAGATAGAAACTTAGATCTAGGAAGAAATGAAAATGCTCTGAAAACAATTTCCTTAAAAAAAAAAAAAAAAAAACAAACTTTGAGGTAAAAGGAATTATTCTATTTTAAGACTAGTTCAGTTGTGGGGAGTATGAAATATAAAAGAACTGTGAAATTTCAAGTGACATTTGATCTGAATAGCCTGATACACCAAGGATTCCTCCTAATCCTAAAGCAGCAGTTGTCAAATTTGTTCTCCTTACACTAAGGAGAACCCCAAAGAGCTTTTATGTGGCTATACTGTAATTAAAATTAAGTATTATTTTAAAAGACTACAATAGTGATATTGTCTAATATATTGTGTGCATGAGCATGTATGAAAATGCAATAACAAATCCCATCATTATGTAAAATGATAATGCACCAATAGTGTGGAAAAAATTTTAAAAATGACTAATACCCATTCAATATCATATTTTTTCAAAAACTATTTTCAAAAAAATTAGAATGGCATTATTTTATAGGTCTGCAAATCTCTTTAATGTTAGCAGCTAAATTCCCACACCTGCTTCTTCACTCATCCTGGGGCAATATGCTCTTACCTTTATTTTGTTTTTTAGTTTTATGTGGTGCTGGAAATCGAACCCAGTGCCTCACATGTGCTACGCATATGTTCTACCACCGAGTCCCAGTCCCAGCCCTGCAATATATTCTTTTGGTTGAAATAAATGGGAGAAAATCTGGCTTCACACAGAACTGGAAAAGGAGGAATAACTAGGATTCTTTGATACTATACTAACAAACAACAAGTGTTTGAAGGACCCTAGTTTTTAGTTGAAACTGAACATAGTTGTAAAAACTAATGGGCCTCTGAAACCATGGTTTTTACAAGGTTAAGATGAGCCTTTGAGAACAGATTCATATTCTCTCTTTCCCTGTTTTTTTTCCATCAAAAATGTCAGGTTGTGGGACAGAAGATAGAAGATCTCTAGTGCTACATGAAACTTGGCTTTTTTAGAAGTTCAAGATCAGTGTGAAGTGGCTGGTCCCTTTTCACTCCAAGACCAAACATTACACAAGTAATTTGTTTTATTTTTTGTTTTGCTTTTGTTTTCTGATACTAGAGGTTGAACTCAGGGACACTTCACCACAGAGCTAATAGCCTAGCCCTTTTTATATTTAATTTTGAGACACGGTCTTACTGAGGCACAGGCTGCCCTTGAACTTGTGCTCTTCTGACTCGGCCTCCTCAGTGGCTGGAGTTACAGGCATGTGCCGCCTTGCCTGGAAAGGATATGCTCTAAAATAGTATTCATTATTGAGTTTTTCAGGTGAGACAAAATTCTTTCTTCTCAATGAATTCTTTTCCTATTAAGTTCACCATAGGTCATTCTCTGAACACAGAATACAGTAAAATAGGAGGCAAGATATATTCTTTTTACTTAAAGTAGTTTATTAGGCAAACATGGCTTGAAAGGTACTTATCTGTTTTTAAATTATGCCTAAAGATATGCCAAATGCAAAGACATAGTACATCTATTATAAATAACCTTTCCCCTTATAAAGACAAAATTATTGAGAAATGTTTATTTTCCCTCTTGAAATGACTAATCCAGGAAATAATATGGCTGTAGGTGGTAAATTCACTTTGCTTCCTTCATGTTTCTCTCCTAAACCCTCAAATCTTTCAGAGGTACTTTCATGAGGTGCTTGCTGGTGCTTGGACACAGGATGACATCCAGATTTTACAGGTCCATCGCCCAGCGGACAGACAGGCTCTTGTCCTCCACACTGGCCACCATATCTTCAATGGCATTCCAGTCGAGTTTGCTGAGGATGCTGCCAGTGCTCTCAGACATGCTGTCCATGCCGGCCATCTCTAGACGAGGCCCAGGTTCTTCCTCTTCAGTGTGTGACAGGTCCTGTGGAATTGAGAAGACAGTCAGCTGTGGTAGCAGAGCTGCCCCGTCTATCAAAAGGCTGGGAGAAAGGTGAAGGGAGTCAGGGCTGTGGCTGCCCAGCACATCCAACTGACAGCCAGCTGGGCGTCATCTGACACTTGCCCTGGCACAAGACCTGAACAGTGGGCAGAATGGGTTTTGATAGTTATTTGTTGTTTTTTAATGAAAAAGAAAATACAAGCACCAGAATTCTGAAAGATAAACAATGGAATACTAAACCACAGGTGGATGTTTTGAATGATTATTTCAAACTGACTTAAATAATCATCCAGTATTTCCACATCTTACAGAAAGCAAACAACAATAACAGCAATAATAAACCATGGAGGAACACAGCAGTCATTAGACAAACTCAGGACTGAAACGGTGCTCACCTGCAGAAGGGAACCATGACTCTCATGAAGAATTCGGTGGATTTCAGGAGACAGCGTCCAGGGGCTCATCATGGTCTCTCTCTCGTACTCTATACGCACTTGCTTTGTCTGAGATGCGAGCCCAGCACACCCATGTTTTTTTGTAGGCTGTGGACTATGACATGGAGCACCAAAGCCTTTTAAGAGAGAAGGACAAAACATACACTGGAACTGATTGATTCACCAATTCAATTATTATTTTATTGTGACTTTACTGTCAAAGCCAAGGCAGATAAGTTTTACCTAACATTTGGATCACATGGTCTGGAGTTGTTTCACTGTAGAGTTCCAACAATTCCTGTCCTGTCACTATGTAAGATAGAAATTCTGGCCACCTCTTTTCATTTGAAGTATAAAGGTATTATCGTCTAGTGAGGAGATCACAGACAGAACTGGGAAGAACTCAGAATACAGGCTGGGTGAATGGACCGCCGGGCTTTCTTGCCTCTTGGACTCCTGTGGCAGCTTCCCAGTTGCAATGTACTCTAGATGTCTGTGCTCAGTCTGCCTTTGGGCACAAGCCCCAGGGTAAGCATGGTGACAACACATTGTTCTCTCCTCCTTACCACATTTGTCAACTATTTGCTGAAACTTTCATCACAGTGCTTAGGGCAGCTTAGCCCATGGCATCAGGCCCTGGCAGCACCTTCTACCCTCACTCAGGTGGCCTCCTACAGAGACACCCAAGACATGGATTAAGATGGGGAGTGAACCTAGGCTGCCCAGAGGCAGCCATGTGGCTCCCTGAAGAGGAAGAAAAAGAGATGAGAATAATGAATTTGGGGCCCATATGGCCTTTTATGGCTCTACAAACTGTGTGCAGCCAAGATACCTCCAAGAAATAAGCCCACAGAAACAATGATAGCACACAACCTGTCATTTAGTGTGGGTAAGCACTCTACATTTAGTCCCTTCAAGTTCCAAAGAGCCCCAGGCTTGGTCTTTGCTTCCTCTTACACATCTATACTCTGCCCAGCTGACCTCTTCTGAATTCCCTGGCTTTAAATATCTACATACTGAAAATTCTCTAAAACCTCAACCTCCAGCCTCATAGAGCTTAAAACTGCTTTCCTGACATCTTCACTTAGATGGGCGATAAATAACTGAATCTTAACATGTCCAAACCAAAACCTATTTTACCCCTAAAATTCCCCATCCCAGGAAATGCCCAGGTTAAAGTCCCATTGTCCCTCATCCTTTCTTAAATACCCCATATCTACTCTATTCAGTACATCTTAATTGAGTCTATTTTCAAAATATATCCTGAATCTAATGAATTTCCCCCATTTTTATTGTTTTAACCCTAATCTACACAATCTTTCTCTCCTTGTCTAGTTCTGTTCTTCTTCTCCTGCATGTTCTGAAACATAAAATATATTACCTACATGCTTAATTTTCTCTAGTGGAGCCTCACGAATCTAGGATAAAATCCAAACTCCTTCTTTTAGCCTGTAGTATTTAACCTCTCTCCACAACCATACCTCTGGCCACTTTTCCACACGATCTTCTCTGTCATGCCAACTTTGTTTCTGTTTGGTGGCACTGAATTTGCTGTTCTCTTCGTCTGTAATTGTTTTGCTTTATCTATATACCATCTATCTCCTTTATCATCATGCAAGATCTGTAGTTTAACATCACTTTCTGAAAGAGATCTTTAGCAACTCCAGCTAACGCCAGCCCCATCTAAACAGCCACCCTCTCCCTTCTGTGTCACTGTGCACTCCAGGACTGAAGTGCCTCATGAAGTAGAAGCTCACTGGATGGGTGCTGAGTGAATGTTCTTCATGACAATCCTTGGGGAAAGTGTTATTGTCTCCATGTTGAAAATGAGGAAAGTGAAGCTTAGAGAGGTTATGTCATTTGCCTAAGATGTGGAAGATGACCTACCCCAGAACCTGAGTTAATGCATTACCTTTCTATTCCTTAGTGTGAAGCAGCATACTACTGAGAGAGGCCTTTAAGGATAATTTTCATATCTGTGAGAAATGAACAGGTCTACTTATTTGTGTTCCTAAGGCAGCAACTTTCCAAAAGCCTCTTCCTAGGGAAGGGAAGGAAGAGAGGGGGTGGAAATTTAAGAGGGCCTAGGGTTTTTTGGGGGGGGGGCTAGTCCCCTGAGTCTGAAAGAGAAACTAAGTTAACACACTTGGAAGCACCTGTGGTTGCCACTTTACTTTCCAATGTGAGAGCTTGTGATCTAGTTGAAGAGGTTTGACTTTTTTCTGCTAGAGTCTATTTTGGGATGCCACTGAAAGTTCCAAGTTAAGTATTTCAATAAATATCATTAAGGAACAAATTTGAAAAACTCTGAAAGAAAAAAATCTATGGGCAGACAATGGGAATGCATATGTGAACAAACACTGTAGTTTAAAAAAAAAAAAAAAGAGAGAAGAAACCAACGGTGAAGGTAGGGTGCTGGAATTGTTCCTTCAAGTACTCAAGAGACAACCAGATTAGCACAGGTTGTAAACACCCATCTCTTCTCCATCTCTGCTACTATTGATTTGCTATCTAGACCTCTATACTCTTATTTTATTGAATAAAAATAATTATTGCCATCTAGAAAGAATAACAAAAATTAAGCCATTGCCAAGTCTGCTGAAGTTAAGGTTAACATTCTGAAATTAAGGTTAATATTCTTACATTCAGAATAAACTTTTACCTGTGGAGTCTCTATAGACCTTGAGAGTAACATTGGCTTTCTCTCACCTTGCTTTACCCATGGATGGCTCTGTAATTTCCTTCTCTTCAGACCACAATGGGTTTCTCTAGGATTTATTCGGGATAGCAAATCTTGAGATGAAAATACAATATGAGAAAAAATGTTGTGAAACTGAGCATGTAACGTTTTCAAGGTAGGGCACTACTGCCCCAGTGTGAATAGTAAAAGCTTTATTTATTTTTACACCAAATTGTATTATGTATATTTAAGGTATATATATATATATATATATACACACACACACTTATGTCTATATGCATGTCTATATAGATGTGTATGTATATATTATATGTACAGTGTGTATATGTAAATGGTTACTATGGTGGAACAAATTAACATATCTATCTTGTCACACATTTGCCAATTCTTCCCTATGACCTCTTATGGAAAGAATGGCTACAATCTATTCATTCAGCAAAAATCCTAAAAGAAATGCACTATTATTAACTACAGTCCTCATGTTGCATACTGGATCGTTGATCCTGCGTATCTGCTGCTTTGTACCCTTTGACCTACACCGCCCCGTTTCCTATCCCTCCTCAGAAACGACTACTTTATTATCTATATATGTTTGGCACCTTCCCTTTTCTTTTAGAGTTCACATATAAGTGAGAACAAGCAACAGTTTTTTTTCTGTGTCTGGCTTATTTCACTTAGTATGTCCTCCAGATCCACCCATGTGGAAAATGGCAGGATCTCTTCCTCTTTTAAAGCTGATTAATATTCCATCATGTGTACATATGGTAATCCCTCCGCATCTGCAGTTTTGCATTCTACAGTTTCCGCTACCCTTAGTCAACTATGGTCTGAAAATATTAAATGGAAAACTCCAGAAATAATTCCTAAGTTTTAAATTGTGTACTCTTCTGCATAGCAAGATGAAATCTTGTGCAGTCCTGTTCCATCCTGCCTGGGACATGAACCATCCCTACTCAGTGTGTACCTGCTAACCATGCATCAGTTACTCAGCAGCCTTCCTGTTATAGTATTGCAGTGCTTGTGTTCAATGAAACTCTTAATAATGATCCTCAAGTGCAGCAACAGTGATACTGGCAATTTGGATATGCCAAGTAAAATGGTCAAGTGCTTGATGCAAAAAGGAAATTTAAAAAACCCCATATGCTGAGGTTGCTAATACATATAGTAAAAATGAATCTTCGGTGAAATTGTGAGAAAGGAAAAAGAAATATTTGCTGGTTTAGCTGTCACACCACAAACTGCAAAGTTTACAGTCACAGTAAATAAGAAGTGCCTAAACTTCTTCGTATGTATGTAAGTAGTGAAAAAAACAGTATATAAAAGGTTTGGTTCTATCTGCAATTCCATGCATTCATTGAGGGTCTTGGAATGTATCTACCATGGATAAGGACAGATATATCATCTATTGATGAACACCTAGACTGTTTCTGTATCTTGGCTATTGTGAATAATGCTGCAGTGAACATTGGGAGTATAGAAATCTTTATGAGGTGCTGATTTAATACTTGGTAGTAAGATAGTTCTATTTTTAATTTCTTTAGGAAATTCTATACGGATTTCTATAATGATTTCACCAACCTACATTTCTACCTACAGCATACAAGGGCTCCAAAGACTTAGGGTAAGTTGTAAGAATTCTAAAAACTCCTAGCTTTGATCCAATTTGAAGTCCCCTGATGCTTGTTTGCCATTGAAAGACTGATAAAAAAAGGAAGGACTTTTCCACTCTAAACTTCACTGAGTTCAAAATTATCTTAAGGCAAAGCAGAAACACCCTAAAAAAGGACTATGTACAATATGCCCCCCCTTTTTAACTATTAGAAGTATTAGTTTCACATACTTGTAAACATTTTAAAATATTCGTATGTGAATTCTTTTGTCATACTGGGGACTGAACCTAGAGGTGCTCTAACTCTGAGCTACTTCTCAAACCGTTTAAATTTTTATTTCTTAATTTTAAGGCAGGGTCTTGCTAAATTGCCCAGATTGGCCTCAAACTTGGGATCCTCCTGCCTCAGCTGCCCAAACTGCTGGGATTACAAATGTGCACTACTGTGCCTGACTCAGTGGTTTTAATTTGCATTTCTTTGATAATTAGTGATATTGAGCCCCTTTTCATGTCCCTGTTAGCCATTTTTATATCATCTTTGGAGAAATGTATAATCAAGTCCTTTGTCCATTTCTTCAGATTATGTTTTCAGGACTGAGGCTATAGCTTAGTGGTAGAGCACTTGCCTAGCATGCATGAGCAGCTGGGTTCAATTTCAAGTATTGTTCAAAAAAAAATCTGATTATGTTTTCTTACTATTGAGTTGTATGAGTTATTTTTTTTAAATATATTTTTAGTTGTAGATGGACATAATACCCTTATTTTATTTTTTTTTTAATGTGGTGCTGAGGATCAAACCCAGTGCCTCACATGTGCTAAGCAAGCGCTCTACCGCTGAGCTACAACCCCAGCCCCTATACGAGTTCTTTAGAAATCCTGGATATTAATCCCCTGATATACGGTTTGTTTGTAAACCGTTTGTAAATCCAAAACCGTGGGTTGCCTTTTCATTTTGTTGTGTGGAGGTTTTTCAGGTGGTTGTAGTACCATTTATTTATTTCTGTTTGGGAGTTTATTTTTTTGGTTCAATATTCAAGGCCAATGTCAACTTTCCCATTTTCTCCTGTGAATTTTATGGTTTTAGCTTTTCTACTTAAGTCTTTGATCCATTTTGAGTTAGTTTTATGGACAGCGTAAGATAAGGGTGTGCTATAGTTTGGATCTTGAATGTCCCCCTAAAGCCCAGGTGTTGAAGGCCTGGTCCCCCACCCCCCCATGATACCTGTAAGAGCAGGGCCTGGAGGAAGGAAGTTGATAGCACATACTCTGGAGGTGGTACTGTGACCCTGGCCCCTTCCTGAGGTGAGCAGCTTCCTCTGCCATAGCTCCCACTGTGATACAGTATGCTGCCTCAGGCAGAGGGGCCAAGCAATCATGGACGGAGACCTCTGAAACCATGAGCCAAAAGAGACCTTTTCTCTTTATACGTATTTTGTCATAATGACAGAAAGCTGACTAACATGGAATATTGGTACTGAAAAGTAGGGCCACTGCTGGACTATAACTGATGACGTAGGTGCCTTTGGAACTGGGTCGTGGGAACAGTGTGGTAAACTTTGGAGAAGCAGGTCAGAGAATGCCTAGAGTGCTGTAAACAGAGCTTGATGGGTGATTCTGCTGGGAGCTCAGAAGACCAGAATGCTAAGGGGAATGTGTACAGTGAAGTTCAGACTCACAAGGTTTCAGATGGATATGAGGACTTCTGGAAACTGGACTAGGGGCCACCATGTTACATCACAAGGAATTTTGATGCCTTTTGTCCATGTCCTAAGATCTTGTGTGAGGTTGAACTTAAGGGAGGCTGATGGCAGAGGAATTTTCAGGGCAGCAAAACCTTTAGGCAACACCATGGTTTTTGCTGGCTACTTTCAGCCAGATTTAAGGTGAGAACTGGAAGTAAACAACAAAGAGATGAAATATTTGCAACTTGGTGAGAAAAGCGACATGTTCACAGTTGCACCCAAGGAGGACATGGAGATTAGCAAAGCTCAAAGGAACCAAGACCACTTTGCACCAGGACAATAGGGAAGATGCCTCCTGGGCTTCTCAGGAATTGGCAAGACCTCTCCTATCAGACCCCATGCATCACACTGCATATCATAACATCACAGGCTCAAAAGTGTAAACTCACTTCAAAGCCAGTGCAGTGGCTCATGCCCAATTAACTCAGGAAGTTGAGGCAGGAGGATTGCAAGTTTGAGGTCAACTTGACAACTTAGTGAAACCCTGTCTCAAAATTGATGACAGTATGTGGCAGGTTGAGTCCCTGCAAGTAGATTCTGACAAAGTGATGAATAGTGAGGCTGTTAACGTGAAGCCAAAGCTGCAATGGGACCCCAGGAAGTTAAGAATTGCCAGGAATGTGAAATGCCTCCCAAGGGAAGCTGCAAGCAGGGAGTAGAGCAAGTACGAAAAAGTGGGCTGCAACCAGTAATCCTCACGTCATCTGCCCAAGCCTTTTGCAGCTTACATTATGCCAGACATGGAGCTTTAAGACTTAATGTCTGCCTTGACTGGTTTCAGTTTTGCTTTGCTCTGAATCTTCCTTACTATTTTACTATTCTCTCATCAAAAATGAAAATGTTTGCCCATGCCACTATATTTTGGATATATATATAACTTGCTTTTTATTTTTAATAGGGACTCTCAGCTCAGTTTGCCTTAATTCTCAGGAAACTATGAACTTGGACTTTTAAAATGCATTTTAATTTAGTTTTTGTTTGTTTGAGATAGGGTCCTGCTATGTTAGCCAGGCTTGTCTCAAACTCCTGAGCTCAAACAATCCCCCCACCTCAGCTCCCCCAAGTGCTAGAATTATAGGTATGTACCATCACATGTGGTTTGAACTTGGACTTCTGAAAAATGTTGGAGCTATTCAGAATGTGGGGACTCTTGGAAGATCAAGTGAGTGTATTTTGCACTGTGAGATGGACATGAGCCTTTGGGGGCCAGGGGTGAAAATGATACAGTTTGGATCTTTACTGTCCCCCAAAGGTCCATGTATTATAGGCTTGCTCCCCACTCTAGGAGGGTGGTGGCATCTTTAGGTAATAGGGCCTAAAGGAAGAAAGCAAGGAGGTTTGGTTATTGGAAGCATGCCCCTGATGGAGATGCTGGAACCCTGGGTCCCTTCTTCTCTTTGACTCCTAGCTGCCACCAGGTATTCAGCTTCCCCATCATGTGTTTCTGCAATGATTTACTGCCTTAAGACAGGCCCAAAGGCAATGGGGCCAAGTAACTGTGAACTGGACTCTCCGAACTGTAAGTCAAAATGAACTTTTCCTTCTTGTAAGTTGAGTATCTCTGTTATTTTCACAGTGGTAGAAAGAAAGAGTTTAACAAGAATTAATATTAATTCTTCTTTGCAAGTTTGACAGACTTCAAATGTAATGCCATCTGGTCCTGAATTTTCCTGTGTTGGGAGGTTTTTTTTTTTTTTTTTTTTTTTTTTGGTGCTGGGGATTGAACCCAGGGCCTCGTGCTTGCAAGGCAAGCACTCTACCAACTGAACTATATCCCCAGCCCCTGGGAGGTTTTTAATACTACTTCTACCTTTTCGCTTGTTACTGGTCATTTCGGGCTTCCTATTTCTTCCTGACTTAATGTTGATAGGTTGCATTTTTCTAGAAATTTATCCATTTTTCTCTGTTACCAAATTTATTACTATATAATTATTCATAACAGTCCTTTGATTCCTTTTATTTGAGGTGTCATGTTTCCAGTTTAATTTCTAATCTTATATATTTAAGACTTTTCTTAGTCTAGCTATAAGTAAGTCAAGTCTATTTTTTCAAAAAACCACCTCTTATTTTTTCCTATTTTTTTTTATTCTCTATTTCTATTCTGATCTTTATTATTTCCTTCCTTCTGCTAACTTGGGTTTATTTCTCTTTTTTTTAGCTCCCTAAGGTATAATATTAATTGGGATCTTTCATATTTTTTAATGTAGGCATTTAGTACAATAAAATTTCCCATTAGAACTGCTTTTGCTGCATCCTATAGATTTTGGTATGCTGTGTTTCCATTTTTGTTTGAAAATACTCTTAATTTAAAAAAAATTTCTTCTTTGATCTATCGTTATTCAGGAGCATGTTAATTTCTACATTTTTGTGAATTTTCCAAAATTCTTCCTATTTTTGATATTTAGTTTCATTCTATTGTGGTAAAAAATAAACCTTGCTATAGGTTGGTGATGTCTCAGTGGAAGGGCACTTGCTCAGCATGTTCAAATCCTCACACTGCCCCCAACAAAAAACAAAACAAAACAAAATATGATTTTAATTTGTCAAGAATTGTTTTGTGGCCTGCAGAACATCTATCTCTGTTCTAAGTGCACTAGAGAAGCATGTGTATTTCTGCTGCTGTTGGATGGAATGTTCTATATGTATTCGGTCCATTTTATCTAAAGTGCTATTTCTCCCGATATCCATTAGTGTTGACTTTATGTATTTGGGTTCTCCAATGTTATATGCATATACATTTATAACTGTTATGTTCCCTTGATAAGTTGCATCCTTTATCATTAAGTAAAGACCTTTGTCTCTTGTGACAGTTTCTGACTTAAAGTCTATTTTATTTGATCTACATATCGTCCACCCTTGCTCTCTTTTGTTACCATTTGCACAGTGTCTTCTTCCATTCTTTCATTTTCAGTCTATGTGTGTCAGTGAAAGCTTTCTAAGGTGAAGAAACCCCACTGTAGAAATCAGGCCAGCAAATGCCTTCTTTCTCTGAAGGAGACTGGGAAATGATACTTTCTTTGAACAAATTGCCAAACAATGCCTGAGAAAGCTAAAACTGAATGACACACCTAAATCTACTACCTCTTCCAGCCCTAAAAACAAAACCTTATTCTCTAGTTGGTGTAGTGGTACACACCTGGAATCCCAGCTATTTAGAACACCAAGCAGTAGTATTGCAAATTCAAAGCCAGCCAAGACAACTTAGGGAGATCCTGTCTCAAAATAAACATGGCTGGGGATGTAGCGTAGTCAAACACTTGCCTCAGACACACAGGTCCTGAGTCCAATCCCCAGCACTGCAAAGCACAAACAAACAAAAAATCTTGTTTCTTTGGCCCTACTTCTGTCAATTAGTGGGCCACAGTCGAGTGAGCACTCAAGCCAGAAACCTAGAATTATACTCAATTGTTCTCTCTCAGAGGTAGGCTACAATGGACAATGAATCAAATACTTCATGCTAGATCATAACACACTTGTATCTCTGAAGCTTTCATAAAAAATACAATACAAGCAGAGCACAGTCGCATACTCCTGTAATCCCAGCTACTTGGGAGGCTGAGGCAGCAGGATCACAAGTTTGAAGCCAGTCTTGGCAACTTAATGAGACCCTGTCTCAAAATTTAAAAAAATAAGAAAGGCTGAAGATGGAGCTCACTGGTAGAGTACCCCTGGATTCAATCCCTAGTAACACACACACACACATTTATGTATAATTTCAACTGCTTTTAAGGACAACATTTGGGGGCATTTTATCTGATGTACTAAACATTGCTAGATATTGGCTTAGAAAATAGTGAAAAACATTACTGAGCATTGGAAACCAAAAAATATTCTATAAAAGATTAAAATGAGAGACTTTGAAAGAAAAAAAATCTAGTCTGGGATTATAAAATTAAAAGCATAGGAAATTATGCTACTAGGATTCAAATTGATCCTAATAACTAAAAAGTTTAGGTTTTAATGCATTCATGTGGAAATAATGGAAAAAGAACCAAACAGAACATTTAGAAAATATAGCCATTGACATTAAAAACTTGAAGGATGAGTTGATCAGCAGAGTGGACGTAGTTGAAGAGAAATGTAGTAAACTGGAAGATCTGCAATGAAAGGAGGTATCGCAGAAAGATAGAACCACCAGATGAAACTGTGACTTCCTGATTTCTCATTTATGATACACATAAACTTCTGTTTTCTCTTTACCATTATCCCTACCAAATTTAGTTCTTTTCTTTAAATGGGGATAACTGCAGACCTCATGAGATTAGTGTGAGTATTAAGTGAGAAAATGTACATAAGGTGTTGACAAACTGGCACAGAGTAAGCACCCTTTAACTGTCCTAAGGAGATCTGAACATCCCTCACCTTCTCTATGCCTCAGCATTCTCAGTTGTGGGATGGGGACAACGGTTGCCCTGCCTACCTACCATAGTTGTTATGTACATTCTATTAGAGTCTGTATTTTGTAGGTGAGAAAACTGAGACTTACATAAATGGAATTACAACTTTGCCCACAATTACCAAGTAAGCAGTGAATTAGGATTTCATACAAGTGAACTTTCCAAAGCCCTATCTCTGAAACACATCATCACCTAGCTACACCCTTCAATCTGAAATCTACATTTGAAATTTCTAAGACTGATTTATGATCATTTAAAACTTACTATTAAATTTAAGAACATTCTATTCTTTATTCCTTGCCTTTTGGGAAGGTTACTGGAGACTGTACAGCTTTTCTTACTGCCTCTTTGGCTCCACCAGCTCTTTTCTCTATGGTGAAAGTGGCAGTCCCTATAAAATCAGACACACTTTTGTACCTTCCATAGGCACATATGATTTTTCACATATCATACCCTTAAGTTTTTTAAGGATAGAAACCTGATCGGTTCTGATTCTTTTCAACAAGCCCTGCTCATAGTAGGTGCCCAATTAATGGTGGTTGATTTAAACCAAGAAAGCAAAACAAAAGTAAGATAAAGGAAGAGGGAAAACTATACTTTGGGACTTCATATCCTAGAGTACAACTGTGGTCTTTTTTCAAATGGCAACATGTGTTTTGATAACATCTCAAGCAACTGCAAAAGCCAGGAGCACAACAGCCTATTAACAGTAAACACTTAGATAAATTGTCAAGTTAAAATTTACCAAGAGAATGATTAAGGTTTCTTAAACTCAAAGATTAATAGTAACCATTTGCCAAAAGTTTTACTTATAATCCTCAATGACTCTCCAAAGTAAGTTTCTTTCATTCATTCATTCATAGATGGGTTGGCCTTGAATTCATGAATTCAAGTGAGCCACCTGCCCCAGTCTCCCGCACAGCTAGAACTACAGGCATACACCATGGCATCAAATGAGGTAAGTTTTTTTGTGGGGGGCAGTTACTGGGGATTGAACTCAGGGACACTGGGCCATTGAGCCATATCCCTAGCTCTATTTTATATTTTATTTAGAGATAGGGTCACCAAGGTGCTTAGCATCTTGCTTTTGTTGAGGCTGGCTTTGAACTTGAGATCCTTCTGACTTAGCCTCCTGAGCCACTGGGATTACAGGTAGATGAGAAAGGTTTAAAAATTTTTTTTTGATGTTACTACAGATTGAACCCAGGGGTGCTTTACCACTCGGTCACATCCTCAGCAATTTTCACTTTTTATTTGGAGACAGGTTCTCACTAAGTTCCTTTGTCAAGTTGATGAGCATGGCCTCAAACTTGTGATCCTCCTGCCTCAACCTCTCAAGTTGCTGAGACTATAGGTATGTGCCATGACGCCCGGCTAAATGAGGTAGGTTTAAAATAGCAGATCTGAGGACATGAAATAGGCAGCAGAGCTGGATATGAACCTAGGTGTTGGTGATTCTAAAACCTAGAACTCTGTTAAAATGACAGTTAAGCAAGGATAATAGCTAGGCACATGGTAGTACTGTTGACATGGTATAAATGCTATTATATCCATTTATTAATATCCTTGAACATAATTTATTTACATATGGGTATTTTTAGGCAAAAAAAAAAGCTAAAGACATTTTTCATTTAGCCAATAATACAAGTATTTCATTTGTTCCAGGTAAGAGGTAGTATTAAAGATGATGAATAGAATGTTGCTACACTCAAAGAATTTAGTCTAGCATGATTCACAACATTTTATAAGAAACTATAGCATAAGACTTATTGTACCTCTTCCAGAAGAGTGTAAACATGTTATTAAGGATTCAGAGACAGAAAAACAACTATTTTAGCCACCATTTACCAATAATAATCACAGCAACCATGCAAATTAAATATGAACCTTAGTTCAGAAATGACAATGCAGAATTTAAACATATATCAGACTGGAAGAAGTAAATAACAGTAAAAATGTTTTTAAGACACAGAAGTGAGACACTGAAAATATAAGGGAGAATTTCAAATCAGCAATGGGAGTTCAAAAGTATGGCAGGTGGCTGGAAAATGAGCACAGATTATATGAGGAAAGGAGGTTAAGGAGACAGAGGGGAACACTTGGAAGATGGTCTGAGGCCAGGAAGATCACCTCACCTGGCATAATTCTGAAAGAGCAGGTGAGATGGACCAAAAGTCAGTTGAGGCCACAGCTACAGTCAAGAGTACAAGGAGATAATGAAGAGATCGACTGGGTAGATATGAGAGGAAGACATATTTCCATGTATTCCAAGACTTCCACCAAATATCAAGAAACCATAGTAATGAAAACTATAGAAACTCAAGAGAGAAATCGAAAAAAAACCTTAGAAGATGGAAAGACTTCCCATGTTCTTAGATAGAAAGAATATTGTCAAAAATAACCATACTACCAAAAGCAATATACATATTCAATGTAATCCCCAACAAAATACCACTGACATCCTTTGCAGTACTGGAAAAGTCATTTGGAATAAGAGACCTAGAATAGCCAGAGCAGTTCTGAACAAAAAAATGTCATGCAGGAGGCATCACAATATCTGATCTCAAATTACACTACAGAGCTTTAGTAACTGAAAGAGTATGTCCTGGCATCACAACAGACATGAGAACAACAGAACAGAACAGAAGACACTGTGACAGACCCAAATACTTACAGACATCTGATTCTTGATAAAGGTGCCAAACATGTATGTTGAAGAAAAGACAACCTGTTTAACAAATGGTACTGGGAAACTGGATATCTACATGTAGAAGAATGAAATTATATCCTTATCTCTCACTCTCACAAACATCAGATCAAAACGGATCAAAGATTTGGGAATTAGATCAGAAACCATGCAAATGCTAGAAGAAACATAGGTCCACATTCCATCATACAGGTACAGGCAATGACTTCCTCAACAAAACCCCTAAAGCTTAAGAAATAAAACCAAGAATCAATAACTGGGATGCCATCCAACTAAAAAACTTCTGCATATCAAAGGAAATGATTAAGAGAGTGAAGAGAGAGAGCCTACAGAATGAGAAAAAAAATCTTTTCCAGTTACTCTTCTATCAGGGGATTAATATACAGAATATATAATGAACTCAAAAAAATTAATGCAAAAAAACAAAAAACAAAAACCAAAGAGCCCAATTAAAAAATGGGCCAAAGAACTATAATAGAAATTTCTCAAAAAAGGAAATACAAATGGCCAATGAATACATGAAAAAATGTTCAACATCTCAAACAATCAGAGAAATGCAAATAAAAATTACATGAAGATTTCATCTCACCCCAATCAGAATGGCAATTATCAAGAACACAAATAATAAATGCTGGAGAGAATGTGAGGAAAAGGTACCTTCATACATTGCTGGTGGGACTTAACCCACTATTGAAAGCAGTGTGGAGATTCCTCAAAAAACTAGGAATGGAATCACCACATGACCCAGCTTTCCCCCACTTCAGTATTTATCCAAAATAACTAAAATCAGTACATTAAAGGTTTAAAGCAGCACAATTCACAATAGTCAAATTATGGAATCAATCCAGATGCCCATCAACAGAATGAATGGAGCAAGAAATTGTGGTATATATACACAATGGAGTTTTACTCTGCCATAAAGAAGAATGAAATGGAATAATGACATTTGTTGGTAAATGGATGGAAATGAAGAAAATCATGCTAAATGAAAATAAGCCACAAGAGCTGAATGTTTTCTGATATGTAGAAGTAAAGCAAAATAAGGGAAAGAAGGTGGCAGGGGAGGAGATTGGATATCATAAAGATATTAGATCAGTAGAATATAAGGAGAACAAGGAGGGAGGAAAGAAGGGAAAGGGTTCTTAGAAATATGAAATGAAATAAACAACTGCTTGTTACATACACATATGAATGTACCAAAAAGAATTTCACCTGTATATATATGTAGAAAATACCAATCAAAAATAAATATATAAAGGAATTAAAGGAAGATTAATAGAAGAGAGGAGAGAAAATGGGGAGGGAGGAGGAAAGGAAGATAGGAAATGGGGATTGAAATCAAATTCTTTGCAAGGTAGTATTTTGTCAAAATGAATTCAAATACTATAAATAATTATAATTTGCTTTAAAAAAAAAAGAAACCATAGGGCAGGGCTATAAAACCTTGCAAATTTTGGGTACTTGTTTAATTTTGATGAATATATCATGTGTGAGATGATTTTTTCCACATTTTTTATTGGTGCATTATTATAATTGTATATAATAGTGGTTTTTGTTGTTACATATTCATCTATGGACACAATATAACAATATAATTTGGATAATATCATTCCCCAGTGTTTCCCCTTTTCTTTCCTCCTCCCTTCCCCTTATCCTTTTCCTTTACTGATTTCCCTTCAATTTGCATGGGAGCTCCTCTACCACTACCTCCCTTTTGCTTTTTTCTCTCTAGTTTCCACATATGAGAAAAAAATTATGACCATTGACTTTCTGCATTTGGCTTATTTCACTTAACATAATATTCTCAAATTCCATTCATTTTCCAGCAATGTCATAATTACATTTTTCTTCATGGCTGAATGAAACTCCACTGTGTGTAAATATCACATTTTCTTTATCCGTTCATCCACTGACAGACACCTAGGATGGTTACATAGTTCGGTTACTGTGAACTGTGCTGCTATAAACATGGGAATGCACATATCACTATAGTATGCTGAATTTAATTCTTCAGGTTAAATACTGAAGAACTAGATAGGTGGCTCATATGGTGGTTCCATCCTAATCTTTTAAGGAACCTCCATACTAATTTTCATAGTGGCTGAACTAATTTATGATACCACCAACAGCGTAAAAAATGTTCCTTTTTCTCCACACAGTCTCCAGCATTTATTGTTATTTGTATGCTTGATGGCCGCCACTGTAACTGGAGTGAAATGAAATCTCAGTGTAGTTTTGATCTGCATTTCCCTAAATGCTAAGAACATTTTTTCATACATTTGTTGGCCATTTGTGTTCCTTAAGAATTGACTATTTCATTCATTTACTCATTTATTAATTGGGGTGTGTGTGTGTGTGTTAACTTCTTTGAGTTCTTTACATATTGTGGATATTAATCCTGTGTCAAAAGAATAGCTAACAAAGATTTTCTCCCATTCTGTAGGTTCTCTCTTCACATTCCTAATTCTTTCCTTTGCTGTGCAGAAGCTTTTAAATTTCATACCACCCCATGTATTAACTCTTGGCATTATTTCCTGAGCCTTAGGAATCCTATTGAGAAAGTCATTGCCTGTTCCTATGTGTTGGGAGTGTTCACCTTATGTTCCTTCAAGGAAATATAGTTTCTAGTTTAATTCTTAGGTCTTTGATCCATTTTCAGTTGACTTTTGTGCAGGGTAAGATATAGGGTTTAGTCTCAATCTTATGTTCACATATATGGATAACCAGTTTTCCCAGCACTCTTTGTTTAGAAGGCTGTTTTTCTCCAGTAAATATTTCTGGCACCTTTGTCAAGATTTAGATGACTACATCTTTGCAGGTTTGTCTCTTAGTCTTCTATTCTGTTCCACTGGTCTAGGTATCTGTTTTTATCCTAGTACCATGCTGATTTTGTTACTATAGCTCTTTAGTATAATTTTAAGTCAGGTATTCTGATGCCTCCAGCATCACCCTTCTTGTTCCAGATTGTTTTGGTTATTCTGGGTCTTTTATTGTTCTAAATGAATTTTAGGATTGATTTTTGAAGTTCTGTGAAGAATGTCATTGGTATTTTGATGGGGATTGTATTGAATCTGTATATTGGGGCTTTTTGGAACTTCTAAATATAAGATCATATCATCTACAAATAGTGATAATTTGACTTCTTCCTTTCCTATTTCTATACCTTATTTCCTTCTCTTGCCTATTGCTCTGGCTAGAATGTCTACTACTATTTTGAATGACTGGTGAGAGTGGACATCCACATCTTTATCTCGTTCTGAATTTTAAAGGAAATGCTGTCAGTTTTTCCCCATTCATTATGATGTTGGCTTTGGATTTGTTGTATATAACCTTGATGATATGGAGGTAGATTCCTTCTATCTCTATTTTCTTCAGTGTTTTTATCATGAATGCATGCTGAATTTTGTCAAAGGCTTTCTCTGCATCTATTGAGATGGCTAAGTGATTTTTGTTCTTAATTCTATTTTGTGATGAATTACATTTTTTTATTTGTTCATGTTAAACCATGCCTGCATTCCTGGAAGGGAACCAAATTGGTTGTGATGTGCAATCTTAGTATGTTGTTGAATATGATTTAATATTTTATTAAGATTTTTGCATCTATGTTCATCAGGGATATCAGTCTGTAGTTTCCTTTCCTTGATGTGTCCTTATCTGGTTTGGGTATGAGTTTGACACCAGTTTCATAGAATGAATTTGGAACTGTTCTATCCCTATTTCATGGAGTAATTTGAGAAGCACTGGTGTTAGTTTTTATTTAAAGGTCTGGTAGAATTCAGCTGGGAATCCACCTGGTCCTGGGTTTTTCTTTGTTGAAAGGCTTCTTTTATTATTGTTTCTATCTCATTGCTAGTTCCGGTTGGTTTAGATTTTCTATATTCTCTTGATTCAATTTTGGCAGTTCTCATGTGTAGAAATGTATCCATCTCTTCTAGGTTTTCCAATTTATTGGAGTATAAATTTTCAAAGTAGTCCCTAATGATCCATTGGATTTGTGTGATGTCTGGTGATTTCTCCTTTTTCATCTTTAATTTTATTAATTTGGGTCTTCTCTTTTTCTTTTGGGTATGTTGGCTAAAGGCTTATCAATCTTGTCTATCTCCTTAAATAATCAACTCTTCATTTCATTGATGCTTTGTTTTTTTTATTCTTAATTTCACCGATTTTGACTTTGATCTTAATTATTTCCTTCTTTCTACTATTTTTGGAAGTGGTTTGTTCTTTTTCAAGGACCTCGAGATGCACCATTAGGTTACTTGTGATCTTTCTGATTTTCCTATGTAGGCACTCATATTTGTAAACTGATTTCTTAGAACTGCCTTCATAGTATCCAGAGGTTGTGATATGTTGTATCACTATTGTTTCATTCTAAGAATTTTTAAATATCTTCCCTGATATGAAATAAAATTTAAAAAACTGAGGGACAGTATTTGCTATCTTGAAAGTTTAGTTTAAAAGGAACAGTATTTTCTTACTATAATTCAATCAAAAGTAAGAGATACCAGGCACAGTGGCATGCATTTGTAATTCCAGTCACTCAAGAGGCTAAGGCAGGAGGATCACAAATATGACGCCAGCCTCAGCAACTTAGTGATACCCTGTCTCAAAATAAAAACTAAAAAGGGCTGGGGATGTAACTCCGTGGTAAAGCACCCCTGGGTTCAATCCCAAGTATCACCCCACCAAAAAGTAAGAGTTAATCTAACTATGACGACTTTTATCAAGAGAATAGAATTTGTGGTATTTCACTTTTCTGAATTGAGGCAAGCATACTGAGGTGTAGTTTCTAAATGTATAAACCCTAGACCCAGTTTGGGATTAAATGCTGGCTCTACTACCTTCTAGCTATCTGATCTTAGGCAATTATTTAAGCTTCCTCTGTCTTGGTTTTTTTCATCTTTAAAATGGGAACATAATAGTACCTGTGTCACAGAGCATAAAAAGAACCTGGAATCTAAGTCAGTTATTAAACATTTTTATTTGTATATATTTGTACCATATACTAACTATTAGCATATACTTTTAATATGTAATAATTCTACAAATAAGTATGTTTTACTTTAGGAATCAAAACCTAATTCAAATATGGTAAAATTAACTAAAGAAAGGCTAGCAATGAATAACAAGTATATCTTCAAATATGGGAAAGGATGTTCAAAGGGTAAAAATATATTATTTCAATCTGAGCTTAACATTCTTCTCCTAAGACATGGACATTCTATAATCTACCAAAGCTTGTATAAATGTCTACTTTAGTCAGAAATACTAAAGAAAGAGACTCCTGAATAAACTACATCTAATCCACTGACCACTCAAATTATATTATGAAAAGGCCACAAGTTAAAAAAGATTCCTAGGGCCTCCTTATTTCAAAGCAATAGAGCAAAATCCTGGTATAGCTAAGTCTATCTCTCCCTTGCATTCTGTTGATATCAGAATTCTCTGTTACTAAGATTTATAGCTTTTACTAATGAAAACACAGTTGTGGAGACTAGAAGGAAAAATAGATTCAAATTACACAAAATAAAAAAGCTTTAAGTCTTACCACATGGCCAACGTGACTCTTGAGGCTGCCCAAGTGTTTTCCCCTTATGGGTATGGCTTGATTTTGAAATACATCTGACTTTTCCAGGTAGATTTATTGGAAAATTGTGCCCATGGTGATTCTCTCTAAAATAAAAATTACACAATTACTATATCTCCAATATCTCAGATAAGTGATAAACTTTAATATCTCAAAAAGCCCAAATTACAGCCCAGACTAAAACATTCACCTGACACTCCATTTTCTGTATCTTAGTGTTACATTTAATGCATGACTCTCAAGATATTATTTGGTGTATGTCATACCTCAAACCTTATTCATTTTTTTCCAAAGAAATCTTTAGCTATTGCTCTACCCATTATAAATTCTCCATATATTTGCCAGTTACTTACTTAGTATTTAATCCCCCACTTTATTCTAAAAGACATAAGGGGGACCCTTTGGCATTTTAAGTAAACTCCAAAATACAGATGCAAGTGATCTGATTATGTTTGGGTCTGTGTTGGTAGCATTTCCTGTAGGCTCTTATTAATGTTTATAATGCTAATGTATTTTGTCAAAGGTGGTGATTCTTTTTTTAAAATTCAGACGATTTATTGCTATAAGTAACTGAACAAGAAAGAGAAGAGACAGGTAGTTGTTTCAGTCAAGACAGTTGGCATTCTCTCTCTAAGGTTTGCCAGATGCATCTACTTAAAGTCTTAACAATGCTTTCTGAACAATATAAACACAGCACCCATGGGTAACAACTTGGCTGATGATACACTGATTAAAATAGCACATAGTGAGGGCATCCAACCAGCCTGGATGCCCTGAACTGACAGAAGAAACATGTATTCATAGGATGTGAATACAAATTATTTTTCTTTTTGGCATTTTTTTTTTTTTGGTATTAATACTAACATAGAACACTTTTAAACATTCTGCGAGAGTAGGTACACAAAGAATTACCTCTTCATTTCCAAATTTCCACTATTTAGGACTGTTCTGAGAAAAGTAAGGGGGCTGGACACCTCCCCTCCCCAATGCTGTCACTTTCTTTGCCAAAGTAGCCAGGTCTAGCTGGAAAAGAAGGGCCATAGAGTTCCTGGGGTGGTCACCAGATAGCTGCTGCCAAAGCAGCAGGGGATGGACACTGCCCTGGCAGGGTGGGAAGGGAACAACAGCCTTGGTTTGGAGTTAGGGATGTCCATGGATTTGACCCAAATGCACCCTGGTGGTCCTGTGGGGGTGGTATAGACACTGGATGGTCCTGACCTTCCCCTCAAGAGGAGTGGTAGAGCCAGGGCAGGGCTTCCCACTCCTGAGGTCTAAAGGAAGTAACTTGACCTAGATTCTAACACAAGGTCATTATGTTGCCTTCCAATCAGATGTGCAGAAACCAATACTGTCAAGAGACTGGTCCTCAGAGGGTCCAGGTGAGCTCACAAGGAGAGGTCAAGCCAAGTCAAAGGGTAACACACAACACCAGGGCAAACCAGATGCTGGCAAGATGCCTTAGGTTTGCCAGCTCATCTAGCTTCAGGACCAACTGCCCGAGACTCAGTTTTCTGCTAGAGCAGGCTTTCCAATAACTTCCTCCACACCCCTATTCCCAGCATCCTCTCCAGGACTGGAGTGCTGGAGGGCCATTGGGGCCCTGCTGAAGCTGGCAGGACCATTCTGCACAGCCTCACACTCCACAGTCCTCTGACCCAGGTGGCTGGCAGGGGCCATCTCTTCTTCCCTGACCTCTTGCACAGGGACCTTTATCTCCTCGAAGGTCTCATCCTGTTGCCTACCCAGCACAGTTTCTTACACCTCCATTCTTGGAGAACTGGTCTTCTAGATGCTTCTCATTTTTTCCTATTAGTCATTTGTCTCTGGCACTGAGTTTACCTTTGGATTTCCTCATCTGCCTGCTGTGCATGTTTTCACAGGAGAATCACCACTGAAACTCTGATTCCTTTTCCTTGATTTTCTGAGGTAGACGTGGTCTCTGAAGAAAGACAGTCCGCTTGGTGATATGCTCCCTTCCCTGTAGTATTGACAGTGTTGACAATGGGAGTCCGCAGCACACAGGTGAGCTGCCAGCCATAGGCTGCCGATGAGTTCAGCAGGGGCATGTAGTCAGTTTGAATCTCCACACCTTCCAGGACCATCCATTGTTCAACGACAATAGCATCACAGCCCTGAATGGTTTTGTTATCTTCTGTGGAAACAGCTTCAAAGATGAATACTCCATCTGTCAAGCAGCCTAAGGAAGCATTCGTCATTCCAAGGAGAAGACTGCATTCACCAGCACGCCTCCTTTCCGAAAGTGGTCACTCATGCTCCAACCAGTTGGTATTCAAACTGCTCACCATCTGACCATTCTTGGAGACCCTGGGAGGAATACTGACAGGATAGTATTGCCGGCACTTCTAATGGTTCTTCAGTTTGTTGAAAAGGGCAAAGATCTCCATTTTCCTAGGGTAGCCCTGTGTGTGCGTCCAATGGGTCACCATCTGGATTCACTGTTGGGCTCAGCCTCTGTGGGGGACTCTCCACCTCTCCAGAGTATAAGCTGGGTTCCTCAGTGAAAGGCGGCTCCCCTGTGTGACCTGGGCTGGGTTCTTGGCTGCCGTCCATCCCTGTGGGAGCAGTGCACACATCTGTAGCCCCTGGGGTTCTCATCCTCCAGTCATGCGTGGTCCCCATGTGCCTTTTTCACAGCTCTGGCTTCTGTGGTGTTGGCAGTGGGTGGGAGAGGGCTGCTGTCTGCTTAGTTCACAGGGGAGTAGTACTGAGGAAAATGCCAACAAACTTCAGGCCCTAACTTGTAGCCTCCTGGACCTTCTTAATGAACTTCAGGATGATTTTTTGGTCTGTCAGGTGGTCTAAGGAAGAAAAGCAATCTAATTCCAAGATGTAACCTTTGTGGTAAAGATCAGTCTTCGGAGATCTGTCAGTTTTCTTGATCAGGATGGTCCTAAAGATGGGCTCGAGAGGCATCTTCTCCTGCTTAGGAGTGGGATGCACAAAGAGGTGCAGGGTGGCCAGGGAAGACCCCTGCTGGTACAGCCCCCAGAAACTGGCTGGGAGGTCCTTCAAGGAGGACCTTACCACTGAGGACCATGGGAGCTCTGCAGCACTTAGAGTCGTAAACTCTAAGAAGTTCTCATAGGCCACATCCACCTTGGTTTCTACCTGAGGTCTCTTCAAAGCTGAATATTCCCAGTCCGTTTCTCATCACGCTTCCCAAACTTATTCAATCTGCAGTCCATTTCAGCAGGTTTTGCAACTGGCAGCAGAGAAGGTGCAGGCTCAGGTTCCCTGAGACAGAGTGTTGCCCTCTGTAGGGAAGTTTGTGCCACATAGACGAGGTGATGCATGGAGGATGTGAGTGCCACTGGGTGGGGCAGAGGGTGGTGGCATGGCATGCTTGTGTGTCAGTCTCTCCAGTGATCAATGCGTGTGTCCCTCCTGGGAGCCTGTGGCCCCTGCACTCTCACTCACTAAAGGTGGTAATTTTTAACAACATGGTGCTGCCAATTCATGCCCACCACATGGATTACCAATAGATATAACTTTGCATGTTTGTTAGCCATATACAAGAAATTTTACACTTGGGTACATTAACACTTTCAATTAATTTCTACTACAAGACTCATATCCAGGTCTGTTTTCCGTGATTAAGGTGAACTATACAACAGTAACTACAATCAGATAAGCATAACTTGGAAGGACAGAGAAGGCAGCAGGAGAAGTAGCAAGCTGATGGGAGCTGGCTGTTCCTGCCAGAATGAAGATGACAAGTAAAGGAACAGGGAGAGAGCAGTTAGGAGGCAAATTAGAGAAGCAATCTTAACAGAAAGTAAAGAGAATAAAACAGGACTGGACAGATACCAAAAGTCATACTTCAGGAACACTGAAGTATTTAACTTTGTTACAGGTTAGTTAGAAACTGAATACCACTTTTGCCTTTTTCTTTTGGTGATTCTATAAGTTTATAAAGACCTCATAATTAAGGAGCTATTTTGTTCTTTATTTTCATAATTCTAGTAGGGTAGATGCAAATACACTGCACTTGGGCACAAAAGTGCTACATTTTTTTCTCAGTAGGCCCAATGTTGTTTTGCCAAATGATATGCTGAACTGTGTCTTACCTCCTTGGAGAAGGGCACCACTGGTGTCCAGAATGCCAAGCAGTGCTGGGTTTGTTAGGTGATGGTTTCTGTACAGTTACTGGTAGCTGAACCGATTCTGATAATAGTTCATTCATCAGACTATATGCTTGTGTGATTCGACGACTATAGTGGTCAGAGAGCAGCAACCTTTTAGATGAAGAATTAAACACCATTTATTTTAAAAAGTCACTTTTAGTTCTTATTTCCAGGAGCAACACAGTGCTTTTGATTTTCTCAGTGCTTTTCAAATCCTTCTAATCATCAGATTTCTGAAAACCATTAGGAAGTACAGTATATTATTAAAGACATTTGTAGTTATGACCTTGGGGGTATTTCCCATATTTCCCAAATACACATACATATCTGGGTTGGGAAAGAGAGAAGGGCAGAAATGAAAGTCATAAGAATTGAATGGTGCCAATAATATTCAAAAGCAAATTTCTAAAGAGGCTACTGAGTCCGATTATTTTCCTTACAATGTTATCTCCCATAATTTTGTTTATAGACAAAAAAAATTATGAAAATAAAATTCCTGAGGCATTATCTATGCCAGAGAATGCTCAGGATATAGTTACTAAGCTTACCTATCTTTTTCACGCTTCATCTTTTGTCTCAGCCTGATTTCTCTTGATGTCAAGTAAAACTGCATAAGAAATATTCAATTAGCTCATTAGTGTTCATTCCAAATAAACCATTAGGCATAATTCTGCTATTCAGAAAATAGTACAAAATGCTGTCATATTTGATAAAGCTTTCCATTCTAATGCAAAACATAAAAATGTTAAAACATCATGTAAGGATTTGTGATTAATTTCAGCAACAGCTTGGTTGAAAAAGCAGAAATGAGACAGTAATTGAAAATCATTTTAATACTGTCAAATATTTATCAAAAGCCTCCTGTATTGAGTTTGCCGTGGGACTTATAAATTTTTTAAAATTATGTGTCAGAAGGCAAACTGAGACAAATGTCAAATACATATATCTATATATCTTATTCCAGAACATGAAGAATTATTGTTATAAGGCTATGGATGTAGCTCAGTGGGAGAGTGCTTGCTTAACATGTGCAAGGCCCAAGGTTTGATACCCAGCACAGAATAAGAATAAGAGGAAGAGAAAAAGAAGACAGGTAAGTAAAGTACATTCTTTAAATAAAAGTTTATTACTTTTACACTATGGAATTTAAATGGGGCAACCTTATCTGAAAAATACACTTACAGAATTCGTACTCCTAATGATGCTTTAAAAATGAAGTGATATCATATTTTATTTTAAATTACAAAGTAAGAGATAAACTGTAATCTAACTATTCTCGTGTGTGTGTGTGTGTGTGTGTGTGTGTGTGTGTGTGTGTGGTGCTGGGGATTGACCCAGGGCTTTGTGCACGCAGGCAAGCATTCTACCAACTGAGCTATATTCCCAGCCCTCTGACTATGAACTAAATGTGATATTCATAGTAATATGGTTATCAAACACTATGTTTTTTTTTGGTACCAGGGACTGAACCCAGGGGCACTTAACCATTAAGCCCTTTTCTATATTTTATTTAGAGACAAGGTCTCACTGAGTTGCTTAGGGTCTTGCTAAATTGCTGAGGGTGGTTTTGAACTTGTGATCCTCCTGTTTCAGCCTCCCAAGCCACTGGGATCGAACACTACTTTATTTCACCTTCTGAAGAAAAAAATATTCCTGAAATGGGGATACCCATATTCAGGGCTCAGTAAATAAATGCTAACTGTTTAAAGGCAGTTAAAAACCATATACACACAGAAGAGTCATTGCTCTGCCGGTACATGATTAGACCATAATTTTTTTTTTATTCTTTGCAGATAACTTATAGATAGAAAATCAAGTTTAAAAATGGCTTCAACACACATAATCGGTTGTTTAACTGCCATTGACTCTCATTGAAAAGGAACAACTCCAAATGGACACCCAACTACTCAACAATCTCATTTGTTTAAAATGCTAGAGCCATAATTAACTTGATGGAGAAAAAATATTTAATATAGTTCAAAAGAATATGGTTTGCACAATGTCCTGCTGTACTTTGCTAACGTAATTTCTCAACTTTCCTGGCTTAAGATGTTGACTTTTCCATCTGCCCAATAAAAAAGGAATCTAAATTATGCTAATTCTTTTCTTGCACATTTGCCAGAAAAAAACTATAGATGTTGTGTGATAATTCCATTACCCTTGATACTGCAGACTTACTGGATTGTTTCTGGCACAGAAGGGATCATGTTCTTGCCCTCTCTTTTCTGCCAGCTGATTTAAGTACTCTGTCATTCTTTCTTTTTGTTTTCTTTTCATCCAGATTCGGATCTCTCTTCTCTCCTTCTCAGTTCTTTGTGTACATCTGACAGAAGAATGTTGAATCCTGTGAAATTTAACAAGGCATCATTTGCCTTTAAATTTGTTGTCCAGGAAGAAGTACCAGAACTAAATAGCATTCATTTGGAAAGATTTTGCCCTGTCTTGAAAGTAATATATACTTATGGTCTCAAATCAACTTTTTCTAGTCTTATTCCCTCAACTCTAAAGAAAATGGCCTCAGAAAGGTCACCAACAATTCTCTGTAACATTTGCTTTAAATGTTACATTTAAACATCTTTTCCCTCTTTAAATTGTCTTACCTGGGTCTTATCTTTAACTCTCAAAACACTGCATAGCCTTCTTTCATCTCTGCTCACCACTTCAATATTGATGTCTTAAAACGTTCTGTTTTGGACTTTCTTATCTATGATCAAGTTCCTGGACTATCCTCAATGACTTCTTTTTAAAAAATTCTTAGGGGAGATCCAAGATGGCAGACTAGAGGGAGGCTGCGTTCCTTGTCGCTCCGTAATTCCGGTTTCAAGCAGAGGATATCTGTTTCTTGGTGAGGCAGTTTTTGCTGCTTATCGATCCCCTGCTGTTTACCCCATTTGTCTGCTGTGATCACCTGCAGTCTGCCAGCATATCAATGCCTTTTTTGAGTGCAGATTGCTTATTGTCAGGAGCCGATCATCCATCATTTGCCTGCCTCTTGCCTGTCCATCGCCTGCCTTACACCTATCTACCATCCAACGCATGAGGTTCACCTCCCAATGGTCCGACAAAAATCAGCAAACTGATCACTGATCGCCAGTGGAGCACCAGCTGCCTGCTGTTGCTTGGAAGTTCACTGTTATAGTACCTGTAGGTTTGATTACACGTGCCTGCCGCCATTTTGAGACAACAACCAGGCCCCATAGGACCCCTGGCCAGACTGACTGAGCCCCGTCTCCAGGATCCCTCAGCCTGACCGATCACTCCCTGCCTTTGGGGCCCTCACATTGACTGACTGCTCCCTGCCGCCAGGACCCCCAGAACAACTGACTGTGCCCTATCACCGGGAACCCAGACTGACTGATTGCACCCAGCCTCCAAGATCCCGCAACCACACCAAACACACCGGACCTCCAGGACCCCTGCCTGACCAACCACACCCCGCCTCCAGGACCTCCAGCTGACCATGTCCACACCCTGAGCTGCAGCTCCCCATTTGCCAACACATTTCGAAGTCAGAGCGGCCATCTGGGATAATCCTGGCTCCAATCTTTAGGTGGAGCAAATCCCATCCTGAGACGCCTGGAGGCTTGAAGTTCATTGTCAGGTACCTCTCATGCATCAGGCTACTGAAGACTGGGAGGTTTCATTACTATATGACTGTTATAGTGTAGATTTTCTTTTTTCTCCTTATTGAAAAATTTTAATTTATATTTCTTTACTTTTCTTGCTCTCTTTTCCTTTTGTTTACCTGTTCCCTCAGAGTCTCTTTCTCCCTTTTTTGCATGCTAACATCCAATTTCTTTTGATTACACTTTCACCCTTTCTATTATCTAGAACTTCTGTATATTCTTTTCTTATCCCATTAACAGCTACATTTTACATCCCTCTGCATCCTCTTTGTCCTCCATTAGAAACTGCAGACCTTATTGCAAATGGTTGTTTTACTGAAGATAATATTTGAACTCATTCTGTTTATTATGACAATATTGTTATTGTCCTCATAGGGGCTATTTGGTCTAGGATTGCATACTTTCTGAATTGGGCATTGCTAATATTGATCTCCCCTTAAAGAAAAGGTTTTGGAAACCTACAGGGCCACTATAAGCCTATAGGGGGAAATCTGCAATACACCAGATCTGCACTGCTAGAGGGGAAGATACATGAACAACATGAAAAAACAAGGGAAGAAAATGATCCAAACAAATCTAGATTCTATATTAATAGAATCCAATGACAGTATGTTAGAAGAAATGACAGAAAAGGACTTCAGATTATACATGATTAAGATGATTCGCGTTTATGATTTGCGAGGCAAAGGATGAGATAAGAGAGCAAATGCAGGCAATGAATGATAATACCAATAAGCTGAAAGAGCAACTGCAGGAAGCAAAAGATCATTTCAACAAAGAGAGAGAGATTCTCAAAAAAAAAAAAAAAAAAAAAAAACCAAACGGAAATCCTTGAAGTGAAGGAAACAATAAACCAAATAAAAAACTCAATGGAAAGCATCACCAAAAGACTAGACCACTTGGAAGACAGAACCTCAGACAATGAAGACAAAATATTTAATCTTGAAAATAAAGTTACTCAAACAGACAAGATGGTAAGAAATCATGAACAGAATCTCCAAGAACTATGGGACATCATGAAAAGACCAAATTTAAGAATTATTGGGATTGAGGAAGGCACAGAGATACAAACCAAAGGAATGAACAACCAACCTATTCAATGACATAATATCAGAAAATTTCCCAAGCCTGAAGAATGAAATGGAAAATCAAATACAAGAGGCTTACAGAACACCAAATGCACAAAATCACAACAGATCCACACCAAGGCACATTATAATAAAAATGCCTAACATTCAAAATAAAGATAGGATTTTGAAGGCCGCAAGAGAAAAGCATCAGATTACATATAGGGGGAAACCAATACGGATAGCAGCAGACTTCTCAACCCAGACTCTAAAAGCTAGAAGGGCCTGGAACAACTTATTTCAAGCTCTGAAAGAACATGGTTGCCAACCAAGAATCCTATATCCAGCAAAACTAATTCAGAAGATGAAATAAAATCCTTCCATGATAAACGAAAGTTAAAAGAATTTACAAATAGAAAGCCTGTGCTACAGAATGTTCTCAACAAAATATTCCATGAGGAGGAAATGAAAAACAACAATGTAGGTCAGCAAAGGGAGGAACTACCTTAGAGAAAAACCACTCAAAGGAGAAATGAAGCCAAATTAAAAACCAAAAATAAGCCCAAATGACTGGGAATACAAATCATATCTCAATAATAACCCTGAACGTTAATGGCCTAAACTCATCAATCAAAAGACATAGACTGGCAGAATGGATTAAAAAGAAAGATCCAACGATATGCTGCCTGCAAAAGACTCAACTCATAGAAAGAGATACCCACAGACTAAAGGTGAAAGGATGGGAAAAAACCTACCACGCACATGGACTCAGTAAAAAAGCGGGGTTTCCATCCTTATATCAGATAAAGTGGACTTCAAGCCAAAGTTAGTCAGAAGGGATAAAGAAGGACATTTCATACTGCTTAAGGGAACCATAAATCAGGAAGACATAATGATAGTAAATATTTATGCCCCAAACAACGGTGCATCCCTGTACATCAAACAAATCCTTCTCAATTTCAGGAATCAAATAGACCACAACACAATAATTCTGGGTGACTTTAATGCACCCCTGTCACCACTACATAGATCTTCCAAACAAAAACCAACCAAAGAAACCATAGAACTCAATAACAATCAATAACCTAGACTTAATAGACATATATAGAATATTCCATCCATCAATGAGTGGATTCACTTTCTTCTCAGCAGCACATGGAACCTTCTCGAAAATAGACCATATGTTATGCCACAAAGCAGTCCTTAAGAAATGCAAAAAAATAGAGATACTGCCTTGTGTTCTATCAGATCATAATGGACTTAGAGTAGAAATCAATGACAAAATGAAAACCAGAAATTACTCCAACACCTGGAAAGTAAATAATATGCTATTGAATGAAACATGGAAAACAGAAAACATCAGGGAGGAGATTAAAAAATTCTTAGAGGTCAATGAGAACAACGATACAACATATCAAAATCTCTAGGACACTATGAAAGTGGTACTAAGAGGAAAATTCATTGCATGGAGTGCATTCCAGAAAAGAATGTAAAGTCAACAACTAAATGACCTAACATTACAGCTCAAAGCACCTAGAAAAAGAACAGAGTAACAGCAAAAGTAGTAGAAGACAGGAAATAATTAAAATCAGAGCTGAAATCAATGAAATTGAAACAAAAGAAACAATTCAAAAAACTGACAAAACAAAAAGTTGGTTCTTTGAAAAAGTAAACAAAACAGACAAACGCTTAGCCACACTAACAAAGAAGAGAGAGAAAACTCAAATTACTAAAATTCATGATGAAAAAGGAAATAACACGACAGATACCACTGAGATACAGAACATAATGAGAAACTACTTCGAAAATCTGTATTCCAACAAAATAGAAATACCGAAGACACTGACAAATTTCTAGAGACATATGCTCCTCCCAAACTGAACCAGGAGGACATATACAATTTAAAGAGATCAATATCAAGCAATGAAATAGAAGAAGCCATTAAAAACCTACCATCCAAGAAAAGCCCAGGACCAGACGAATTCTCAGCTGAGTTCTACAAGACCTTCCAAGAAGAACTCATTCCAATACTTCTCAAAGTATTCCAGGAAATAGAAAAGGAGAGTACCCTACCAAACTCATTCTATGAAGCTAATATCATCCTCATACCCAAACCAGGCAAAGATGGTTTTTTATCCATTCATCAAGAAAAGAAAATTTTAGACCAATATCCTTGATGAATATAGATGCAAAGATCCTTAACAAAATATTGGCAAACCGTATCCAAAAACATTAAGAAAATCGTGCACCACGATCAAGTGGGGTTCATTCTTGGAATGCAAGGAGTGTTTAACACCCATAAATCAATAAACATAATCCATCATGTCAATAGACTTAAGGATAAAGAATCATATGGCTATTTCAATTGATGCAGAAAAAGCATTCGACAAAATACAACACCACTTCATGCTCAAAACACTAGAAAAAATAGGGATAGTAGGAACATACCTGAACATTGTAAAGGCTATTTATGCTAAGCCCATGGCCAACATCATTCTTTTTTTTTTATTGTAAACAAATGGGATACATGTTGTTTCTCTGTTTGTACATGGAGTAAAGGCATACCATTTGCGTAATCACACATTTACATAGGGTAATGAGGTTTGATTCATTCTGTTATTTTTTCCTTCCCCCAACCCCTCCCACCCCTCTTTTCCCTCTATACAGTCCCTCCTTCCTCCATTCTTGCACCCCTCCCACCCCCCATTATGTGTTATCATCCGCTTATCAGCGAGATCATTCGTCTTTTGGTTTTTTGAGATTGACTTATCTCACTTAGCATGATATTCTCCAATTTCATCCATTTGCCTGCAAATGCCATAATTTTATCATTCTTTATAACTGAGTAATATTCCATTGTATATATATATACCACAGTTTCTTTATCCATTCATCAATTGAAGGACATCTAGGTTGGTTCCACAATCTGGTTATTGTGAATTGAGCAGCTATGAACATTGATGTGGCTGTATCTCTGTAGTATGCTGATTTTAAGTCCTTTGGGTATAGGTCGAGGAGTGGGATAGCTGGGTCAAATGGCGGGTCCATTCCAAGTTTTCTAAGGAATCTCCACACTGCTTTCCAGAGTGGCTGCACTAATTTGCAGCCCCACCAGCAATGTATGAGTGTACCTTTTTCCCCACATCCTCTCCAATGCGTATTGTTGCTTGTATTCTTGATAATCGCCATTCTAATTGGGGTGAGATGGAATCTTAGTGTAGTTTTGATTTGCATTTCTCTTATTACTAAAGATGGTGAACATTTTTTCATGTTTGTTGATTGCTTGTAGATCTTCTGTGAAGCGTCTGTTCATATCCTTAGCCCATTTGTTGATTGGGTTATTTGTATTCTTCGTGTAGAGTTTTCTGAGTTCTTTATATTCTGGAAATTAGTGCTCTATCTGAAGTTTGAGTGGCAAAGATATTCTCCCACTCTGTAGGCTCTCTCTTCACCAACATCATTCTTAATTGAGAAAAACTGAAACCATTCCCTTTAAAAACCAGAACAAGACAGGGATGTCCTCTTTTACCACTTCTTTTCAACACTGTCCTCGAAACTCTAGTCAGAGCAATTAGACTAAAGAAATTAAAGGGATACAAATAGGAAAAGAGGAACTTAAGCTGTCACTATTTGCTGATGACATGACTCTATATTTAGAGGATCCAAAAAACTCCTCCAGAAAACTTCTAGACCTCATCAATGAATTCAGCAAAATAGCAGGCTAGAAAATCAACATGCATAAATCTAAAGCATTTTTATATGCAAGTGACGAAACATCTGAAAGGGAAATGAGGAAAACAACTCCATTTGCAATAGCCTCAAAAAAATAAAATACTTGGGAATTAATCTAACCAAAGAGGTAAAAGATCTCTACAATGAAAACTACAAAACATTGAAGAAAGAAATTGAGGAAGACCTTAGAAGATGGAAAGATCTCCCATGTTCTTGGATAGGCAGAATTAATATTGTCAAAATGGCCATATTACCAAAATTGCTATACAGATTCAATGCAATTCCAATTAAAATCCCAATGATATACCTTACAGAAATAGAACAAGCAATCATGAAATTCATCTGGAAGAATAAGAAACCCAGAATAGCTAAAGCAATCCTTAGCAGGAAGAATGAAACAGGGGTTTGCAATACCAGATCTTCCACTATACTACAAAGCAATATTAACAAAAATGGCATGGTACTGGCACCAAAATAGACAGGTAGATCAATGGTACAGAATAGAGGACATGGACACAAACCCAAATAAATACAATTTTCTCATACTAGACAAAGGTTCCAAAAATATGCAATGGAGAAAAGATAGCCTCTTCAACAAATAGTGCTGGGAAAACTGGAAATCCATATGCAACAGAATGAAATTACACCCCTATTTCTCACCCTGCACAAAACTCAACTCACAATGGATCAAGGACCTTGAAATCAGACCAGAGGCCCTGCATCTTATAGAAGAAAAAGTAGGTCCAAATCTTCAACTTGTTGACTTAGGATCAGACTTCCTTTACAGGACTCCCATAGCACAAGAAATAAAAGCAAGAATCAATAACTGGGATACATTCAAACCAAATAGCTTTCTCTCAGCAAAGGAAACTATCAGCAATGCGAAGAGAGAGCCTACAGAGTGGGAGAATATCTTTGCCACTCAAACTTCAGATAGAGCACTAATTTCCAGAATATAAAGAACTCAGAAAACTCTACACGAAGAATACAAATAACCCAATCAACAAATGGGCTAAGGATATGAACAGACGCTTCACAGAAGATCTACAAGCAATCAACAAACATATGAAAAAATGTTCACCATCTTTAGTAATAAGAGAAATGCAAATCAAAACTACACTAAGATTCCATCTCACCCCAATTAGAATGGCGATTATCAAGAATACAAGCAACAATACGCATTGGAGAGGATGTGGGGAAAAAGGTACACTCATACATTGCTGGTGGGGCTGCAAATTAGTGCAGCCACTCTGGAAAGCAGTGTGGAGATTCCTTAGAAAACTTGGAATGGACCCGCCATTTGACCCAGCTATCCCACTCCTCGACCTATACCCAAAGGACTTAAAATCAGCATACTACAGAGATACAGCCACATCAATGTTCATAGCTGCTCAATTCACAATAACCAGATTGTGGAACCAACCTAGATGTCCTTCAATTGATGAATGGATAAAGAAACTGTGGTATATACATACAATGGAATATTACTCAGTTATAAAGAATGATAAAATTATGGCATTTGCAGGCAAATGGATGAAATTGGAGAATATCATACTAAGTGAGATAAGTCAATCTCAAAAAACCAAAAGACGAATGATCTCGCTGATAAGCGGATGATAACACATAATGGGGGGTGGGAGGGGTGCAAGAATGGAGGAAGGAGGGACTGTATAGAGGGAAAAGAGGGGTGGGAGGGGTTGGGGGAAGGAAAAAATAACAGAATGAATCAAACCTCATTACGCTATATGAATGTATGACTACGCATTGTATATGTTACTCCATATACAAACAGAAACAACATGTATCCCATTTGTTTACAATAAAAATAAATTTAAAAAGTTTTTTAAATTATTCTTTTTAGTTATACCTGACAGTAGAATGTATTCTGGCAAATCAACCACTGCTAAAATTTTTAATATAGAGCTAACTTCCAAGCTGCTAGATTTCTGGATCTACTCCCATATTCAGGTCCAGGCCACACCTCTCACAATTGGCTGAGTTAATGACTAAGTGTGCAGGAATGTATTGGCTGGTTCATTCCTGAAAACATGGGTGACTCAGTGGGTGACCTGGCTTGAGGTGCTACCACTACTGATGTAGCTTATTCTTATATTCGTAGAACCATGCTGCATTCTGAGATCCTCTCTAATTCTCTTTCCTTCCATCTTTCCTCACAAGCATTTCCCAAAACAAATCTCTTATACATCAATCCCATCTTGGCTTCTCAGAGGATCTGAACTAACGTAAGAGGTACTTTGGGTGGTCTGAGAAAATGGGATAGGGGTGGGGTCTGGGGGTTAGATGCCTCATCCAGTGTGTGAAAAAGACACCATACTAGGTAGAAGCTGGGTCACAGTTACAGAAGATGTGGTTTATTCTGAACCCTTCCTTAAACAGTCTGGCTCCTGGGACATGCCAGGAAAGATCCTCAGTAGAACCGCAGGTACTGAATCTAATCAACTACTAGCAGACGGCATCTCACACGTGTTGTCACAGCTTGTTGCTCAAGGAATCACGCATGTCCTGTGTGACTCCACTGGGAGAGGATTCTGGGAAGGCTATGCCTGTTTTCCCCTGGAATTTACCTAAAGTACCTTTTCCCTTTGCTGATTTTGCTTTCAACCTTTTTGCTATAACAAATTACGGCCACAAATATGACTATACACTGAGTTCTATGAGCTCTCCTAACAAAATCTGACCCTAAGGGTGACCTTGGGGACCCTCAACATTGGAGCAGATCTATATCAGCACTGCAGTCTAATAGCTAGTCCCCACCTTTTATGGCTCCTGTTCCTTTTCCCCCTCACAGAGATTTTCCAAACAAAGCTCTTGCTTATCTAAATCCCATCTTGGCATCTGTCAAAGGACTTACAGCTAATTAGTGAATGAACGTTCTCCTGGCACTTTATATATAAAACTACATTCTCTATTTTGCTAAAGAAATCACCATCAACTTAATCATGGACGAAAACCTATCATCCTCACCTTCTGACAGCCTCCAGTGTTTACTAACCCTGTGACCTACACTCTCCATTCTGATTCACCTCATCTCTGGACTCTGGAAGTAAGTCAGCCATCTGGCTCCCAGTTCTAGCTGAAAGTCCTCTGCTGAGTTCCATATTGCCAGTAGACAAGGCCAGCTCAGTGCTTCTGTCCCCACACCAGCTAGTCCCACTCCCTTCCAACCCACAAACTCTAGCTACATCTGACTTCTTGCCCTTTGCTGACCATCATATCTCTGCATATTATATTGTCTGTCTGGAACATTCTTTCTCACAGTTACCAGTCTTTAGCAGAACACAATTTCTATTAATCCTCTGAGATACAAATCAAGTTCCAAAACTGGTGAAGCTTCCTTTTGATTGACCTTCTTCTCCTGAGCTCCCTAGCACACTGACAGAATTTGGTTTTACAGTTTATCTCCATTCAAGAGTAGGAACCAAATGCTGTTTTTATTCTAACTCTTGATACTTATAGACTATTGGTGAAATATTCATAATATAATTATTAATTTGAGAAAAAAAGAACTATTAGAGTTAACTAAATTCATTAGGAAGTTAGGGTTTAACATGGTCTTGATATAAGGTCATGATATAGTAGATAAATTCTTTTTTCTTTCTTATTTATTTATTGTGCTGTTTTCTATTAATAGCCTTGTAAGTTTCATAATACCCTGCATTTTCACTGAAGTAATAAGTGGAAGTATATCTAAATCTTATAAGGTTGACTGTTTTCTATTAAGCAACTAAGGAATATCAAGAAAAAATGAAGGAGTCAGCCTTTATTCCATCCAGAAAGGGTTGCATGGAAAATATTTTAACCTAATGTTCTATAGAAAGGCTATTGCAAAAGTAACCTAAGGGTTAATATTTTGGATATAATACCATAAAGTAAACCAATAATTACTTTTAATAAAAAATAGAATTCATTCATATTGTACTTTTAATGACGAGACCTGAGAAAACTCACCAGATATAGCTGTGCTGTTAGCTAACTGGTTTATACACTTTGAGGAACAGGCAGGAATGGAATATATCACAAAAAGTATTTATGAAGAAAAATTCTATCCTAAACTCCAAATTTGCTTCATAAAAATTACATTGAAATGAGGCAAATTAACAATATTCCTGAACCAGAAACATTTTGAATGGGTTAAAACTGAATTCTTCAGCGAATGAATGCCTGATGGCAGAACCCAATGGTCCATCCCTAGCACCAAAACAATAACAAAAAGAACTCTTCAATGATTACCTGGAGATACTCCTAGCTTGTTGTTCTGTTAAGCCAAGCTCTTTACTGGAAACTCCGCCTCTAGTTATAAGGTCATTGATGATATCTGCAACATCAGCTAATCCAGCCATCTGGAGTGGATCTACTGAAATACTTCAATTGCAAATGTAATTTGACTAATAGAAACTAGCATTTACAACTTAATTACATTAGCAAAAACAAATATAAAAAACTATGCCCTTCAAGAGCATAGACAGACACAAAATGATAAGTATACATTTACTTTTCCTTCTATTTCTGTAATTCTGGTGTCTCCTAGAAACACCTACTCATCTACAACTGATGACTTCACAGGTACTCTTTAAAAAAAAAAAACAAAACAAAAAAAAACTTTAGGCCCATGAGAAAACAACTATGGGTCTTGTCTGTTTAAATTTAATACATACTGAGTAAAAGAAAAGGTAGCAAATGTAGTCTATTGTATTGTAATTAATTACCTGTGTTTAAAAAGCAAGGGATGTGAACTGGGATGTAGCTCAGTGGCAAAGTATCTGCCTTGCATTCTCAACGTCCTGGGTTCGACCCCCAGTTCCCCCAGGAAAAAAAAAAAAAAAACAAGGGATGTAACAACATTTCTCAGAATATTCTATTCCCAATAGGAATGTATTATATTCCTTTAAACTTCAAAAAGATGTGTAATATAAAAGTTCACATTCAAAGGACAACAAAACTCCCAGGACACACATTCATACCCCAATTTAAGTAAAATAATGAACTATTTCTTAAAATATTTACCTTTCAAATAATTCATCACTGTTATTCACATCTAAAAAAAAAATTAATAAATTACACATCTTGGAAAAAATCTAATTTAAATTCAAGAAGATATTTACTTGGAAGAATAGGATCCAAAGAATGATTTTTATGACTTGTCCAATATTAACTAAGTATGTCTAATGCAAAATAATCTGTTTAAGCTTCTACATGTTGAATTTGAAAGATAATTAAGTTAATACAGGGAAAATGTTCTGACATCACTTTTCAAAAAAGTTTCCTTGTTAAGGTTTTTTTAGAGCTGGCACAGTGGCACACACCTGTAATCCCAGCAGTTTAGGAGGCTGAGGTAGGATTGAGAGTTCAAAGGCAGCCTCTCAAATTTACTGAGGCCCTAAACTAATCAGCAAAACTCTGTCTCTAAATAAAATATGAACAAGGGCTAGGGAGGTGGCTCAGTGGTTAAGCACCTCTGGGTTCAATCCCTGGTACCCCTGCTCTCCCCCCAAAAATGATTTTATAAGATTAAGATTAACCAAACTTCTCCTGAGACTTAGGCATCCACATGGGCTTTGTGTATGTGTGTTTATGGGTTTATTTGTGTGTGGTTGTGTTTGGGGGGAGTACTAGAGACTGAACCCAAGGGCACTCTACCACTGAGCTTTATCTCCAGCCCTTTTTTATTTTTTGAGACATGGTCTTGCTAAGTTTTCCAGGTTGGTTTTGAACTTGTAATCTTCGTGCCCTGGCTTCCTGAGTCATGTTTTTTATTTTTCCTTGTAGTTGTAGATGGACTTTTCATGTAGTTGTATATGGACAGAATGCCTTTATTTTATTTACTTTTGTGCGGTGCTAAGGATTGAACCCATGCCTCACACATGCTAGGCAAGCACTCTGCCATTGAGCTATAGCTCCAGCCCATGAGTCATGTTTTTAATATGCTTTCTTGAGCACATATTGTTCTATTTTTTTTGGGGTGCTGGGAATTGAACCCAGGGCCTTGTGCTTGCAAGGCAAGCACTCTACCGACTGAGCTATCTCTCCAGCCCCTGGTTCTATTTATTAATCTCCAATTCAAGAATTTTTATCTTTGTTTTTAGGGTCTGGGCATTTAAGAGTTCTTAATAGCAATTAATTAAGTTTAAGAGGGAAATACTTTACATAAATGTAAAGAGAAAAAGTTCCTACTTGGAAGACAGGACCATTAAAGAAACTTTTTTTTCTGTACTGGGGACTGAACCCAAGGGTACCCCCTACCACTGGGCTACACCCCCATCCTTTTTTATTTTTTCGTTTGAGACAGGGTCTCACTGAAGCTGACCTCAAACTTGTGATCTCCCTGCCTTGGCCTCAGGAGTCACTAGGATTACAGACAGGCACTATCACACCCAGCCAAGAGATACTTTCTATTGGTGTTTGAGTGGCCTCTGTAGACCTATTCATGAAGAAAGACTGAATCAGGATTCCCTGCATTGAGTGGCTGGATGAGGGAAGTAAGATCTTAGTCAAGCTGGTAACCTCTCAGGTTAAAGGCTGAAGTTTTAGTCATCAAACACAGGTAACAAGTTGCTCTTCCTTCTGTTAAGTGATCAGTGACCACAAGCTCTCAGTCACAGCAGCTATAAACCTGGGCAAACCTTGCCAAAACTGGGCAAGTTTAGTACTTCTCCATCATTGTTGCTAAAAGAGAACGCCCTTTTGCAGGACTCCAAAGCACTCTGGTAAGGAGTGAAACTTAAATGAACAGCTTCATGTTTAAATATAAACTGTCTTACATTACAGAACTGACTGCTGCTGATCCCTGACCTAAGTATCTAATGGCTGTTACCAAAAACATTTGCCAGTAAGAATACTCAGAAGAATGTGCTAAGAAGTGGAAGTTAACTGGAAAAGAGAAAATCTATGCTATTTTTGATTAATAATTCAAAAGGCCAACTTTGGAGGAAACACCCATTAGGACATCTAAATTCTTCACTTTATTAAAAAATAGTAATATGATTTCTTCCAAGTTTATAACCATACATATAATACTAGAGAAAAACATTTTAATTTTTCTATCTTAATGTGGGTTATATGGTAAATACATAAATACAAGGTCCTATTATTCATAAGACAAAATGTATTTATTAGGTCTAAAAAATAACACTTTAAACTTAATTACTTCTTCCAAATGAAATGGAGCAAAAAGTAGCGCTAAATCTTTCTAAGCCTCAATATCCTCAACAATAAAATGGGGATAATATAATAACTACTTCACAGGCTTAACCCAGGCATCATGCATACAAAACAGTGGTATCTGGCACATGATAAGAGACCCAAAAAACAGCAAACACTATTTTGTTCTCAGTTAAAATTTAAGTTCTCACAATTGGCAGTTTGAATTTCTCAACCTTTGTAAAAATAACAGTAATTCCAGTTGTTATATATTTAGCATGAATATATCACATAGAGATATAATACATAGTTGAAGCATATCTTATGAAGTTCTTCATGTGAATGGTACAAATTTTAACTTTCTTCTCCCTAAAATAAATATTATGAAATGACTTCACAAATCCTTCATGACTATATTCCCTGTATATAGTTCAGAAACATAATGGAAAATAAGAGTGTATATAAATGAAAAAAGTGAAGAACATTACCAGGTGATATAGTATTCTGATCATTTGAAAGGTTGACAGCTGAATCAGCAGAAGGGAACACACAGGTTTTCTGACTAGAATGATTTTCTGTTCCTGAAAATGCAGCTTCTGAAGATTCCTCTTTGTCACTTTGATCTTCTTCATCCATGTGAGTCAGAAAATTCACTAATCCAGAATATGTGTTACAATTAAAATAGTAGGGGGAAAATCACATGGAAAAATATAATAATTGATAACACTTTCTAAGGTAACACAAATATACCAGACATTTGCAACATATTGTTCAGATCACTTTTTATGGTATAATGAATTAATTTAAAATGAAATTTAAAATGAAAACTTTCTTATATGAAAAACAATTAAATTTAAGTAAGCACAGAAAGCGTAATAAAGGAGAACATAGATTCAAAAAAGAAACAGAAATTATAGATGTTAAAAATGAAGTCATCAAAATTAAAATCATAAGGAATAAGTGAAAAAAGCAATGATTACACAGCAGAGAATTAGCAAACTAGAAAACAAATCTGAGGAAATCACCATGAGTACACCATTAAGAGATGAAGAGGCAGAAATTATCAGAGTGCTTAAAAAAATAAGGAATAGAGTGAGAAGGTCCAACATACCAGTTTTTTTTAATTTGGTGATTATAATTATGCATAATAGCGGAATTCACTATGCCAATCACACATGTACATAACATAATTTGGTCAATCTTTTGTTTCTTTTTAAAACAATTTTTTATTTGTTCTTTTTAGATATATATGACATTAGAGTATATTCTGACATATTATACATACATGGAGTATAATAACTTCACTCCCTTCCCTTCATTCCCCTTTGTCTAATCCAGTGAACTTCTATTCCCCATCCCTTGCCCCCACTGGTGTTAGTGTCAATGTATCAGAGAGAACAGTCAGCCTCTGGTTTTTGGGGATTGGCCTATTTCACTTAGCATCAGAGTTTCAGTTCTATCCATTTACAGCAAATGCCATAATTTCATTCTTCTTTATGGCTGAATAATATTTCATTGTGTATATACACACCACATTTTCTTTATCCATTCTTCTGTTAAAGGGCACCTAGATTGGTTTCACAGCTTAGCTATTGTCAGTTGAGCTGCTACAAACATTGATGTGGCACCATTACTATAATATGTTGATTTTCAGTCCTTTGGATATATGCCAGAAGTGGGAAAAGTGAGTCAGGTCGTGATTCTGCCTCCTCTTTCCTTCCCCACTTTCTGCCTGCTCTATTCTACTGATCTCCCTTCTACTATTATTTTGATTAGTGTATTATAGTTATATATAAATGGGATTCATTGTGGCATATTAGTACATGGACATATCATAATTTGGTAGATTACATTCCCCAATACTCCCCTAAGCCCTCCCTTCCTCCCTCCCTCTCAATCCCCTTTCTAAACTCTGTTGGTCTCTGTTGTTCTAATAGTGTTTTTATAAGACAGAGTAAAATAATGGGGTGGAAGCAATACCTCAAAAGATAATGGATGAAAATTTCCCAATGTTAAACCTTCAAATTAAAGATAAATAAGATGAAATACACATCTAGACATGCTATAAAAAAAAGCAAAATAAATAAAAATTTTTAAAGCAATCAGAGATAAACAGCAGTTAGACTAACAGCACATAGACAATATAAGCCCAGCTATTAGGAATGCCAGTATATAATGGAATAATATCTTTAAAATGCTTAGGGAAATCCTAGAGTTAGAATCCCAGAGCTCTGGGCTGGGTATATAGCTCAGTTGGTAGAGTGCTTGCCTTGTAAGCACAAGGCCCTGGGTTCAATCCCCAGCACCAAAAAAAAAAAAAAAAAAAAATCCCAGAGCTCTATAACTCAGTTATAAGTTACCACAAAAAAATTACAGTAAAATTAAAACTACTTTCAAAGACTGTGAGAATTTACCACTCACAGACTCTAGATGAAAGAATAAAGAAGGAAACTGAATTCTTTTTATAATTTTTTTTTTAAGTAGTCAATGGACCTTTATTTTATTTATTTATTTATTTATATGTGGTGCTGAGGATAAAACCCAGTGCCTCACACATGCTCGGCAAGCCCTCTACCACTGAGCCACAGAAGCTGGATTCTTAAAGCGGATGCAAGAAGCAACTGTGGGCAATGCAGTGAACAGAAAATGCCAGAGTGCAGTTAAGGTAAGTGTTATTTCACAAAACTTGTATCTTAATTTTACATATTTACATTATTTAAATAAAGAAAAATTTTAAACAAAATACCTGTGGGCAAAAAAACTGATAGACACATTGAAAAAAATCCTAAATAAGCATTGACTTAATAGACAAGGGAGACTAAATGAGAGGGTTTAAAACCAGTGTAGATTTAGATTATTAAAAAAAACAGTATCAGCTTGGAATGGAACCACCATTTGACCCAGCTATCCCACTCCTTGGTCTATACCCAAAGGACTTAAAATCAGCATACTACAGAGATACAGCCACATCAATGTTCATAGCTGCTCAATTCACAATAGCCAGAGTGTGGAACCAACCTAGATGTCCTTCAGTTGATGAATGGATAAAGAAACTGTGGTATATATATATACAATGGAATATTACTCAACCATAAAGAATGATAAAATTATGGCATTTGCAGGCAAATGGATGAAATTGGAGAATATCATGCTAAGTGAGACAAGCCAATCTCAAAAAAACGGAAGGAAGAATGATCTCGCTGATAAGCGGATGATGACACATAATGGGATGTGGGAGGGGTTAGGGTTAGGGTTAGGGGTTAGGGTTAGGGTTAGGGAGGGGGGCAAGAATGGAGGAAGGAAGGACTGTATAGAGGGAAAAGAGGGGTGGGAGGGGTGGGGGGAAGGGAAAAAATAACAGAATGAATCAAACAACATTACCCTATGTAAATTTATGATTACACAAATGGTATGCCTTGACTCCATGTACAAACAGAGAAACAACATGTATCCCATTTGTTTACAATAAAAAAAAAACCAGTATCAGAGAATATGGAGGGAACAAGTACATGTTAAAGGTCATAAATCCTTATAGTATTTGGGAAGTAGATACATTTACCTTTATTTTTAACCCAGTTATGAAACAATCACTAAAAGAAAAGAAATCAAAAGTATAATTTCTGAACCAATGGAGGGAGAAGAATGTGATAACTTAATCCAATAAAAGGCAAGAAAGAAAGAGGTGGGGATGTGGCTCAGTGGATAAGTGCCCCTGAGTTCAATCCTTGGTACCCGCCCCCCAATAAATAAATAAATAAATAAAGGCAAGAAATAAAGGGAAAAAAGCTCCTTAGCCCAGCACAGTGGTGCATGCCTGGAGTCCCAGCTACTTGGAAGGTTCTTATCATTTGAGTTCAGGAGTTTGAGTACAGCCTGGGCAACAGAGGCAAGACTTTGGGGAGGGGAACACACTAAACAGGAAGCACAAAGGATTTTAGAAGCAAGTATTAATATAGCAGTAAATATAAAAAATGAATACTGATTATACTTACTAATTAAAGAAACAGATTATCTAATTACTTAAAGGAATAAAATATAGTTATATGCTGGACACAGCCACAATGTAATTACAAACTTGAAAGTAAAGGAATGTTCAATTTATAGAACATTCAACAGGGCAAGGAGCATATTAAATGACATCACACAGACTCAATTAGAAAAATCCAGATTCTGATAAATACTTCAAGACATACATCCTTGGTTCTTCAACAAATAAACTGCAAAAGGGAAAAAAACCAACAGAGAATGGGAACCCGGAAGTGAAAAGAGACTTACATAGAAGCTATTAAACCTACTTGGAATCTCACTAGAACAAAGAAACTAGTTTTAAAAATAAAACAATTGGCAACATTTGAACCTTCATTAGGCTCACCTTAATATGAAAATATTGTTTTTAAGGAATGAAAACATTATTATGCCTATGCCTAAAAAAGGGTACTTCTTCTTTTAGAGATACTTGTAAAATATTTATGGATAAAATAATGTGCTGTCTGAATTTTGCTTTAAAACAATCCAGGAAAAGGTGGGAAGAATGAGTGGGGGTATAGGTAAGAAAAGATTAGTCATGAGTTGGTAACATTAAAAGTTGATTACCGGGGCTGGGGAGATAGCTCAGTTGGTAGAGTGCTTGCCTTGCAAGCACAAGGCCCTGGGTTCAATCCCCAGCACCGCAAAAAAAAAAAAAAAAAAAAAAAAAAAAAGTTGATTACCGGGTACATGAAGATTAATCATACTATTCTATCTTCTATGAAGTATACTAGACATTTTTCATAATGGAATTTAAAAAAACAAAAAAATTCATAAAAGATGTACTAGAAAAAAGAACACGAGTGTAATAAGGTATTAGGAAAAATTAACTGTACAAAGAGGATCATTAATGATAAACAAAACTCAATAAAACATTTAACATTCCTGAACTAAATTCATCTTAAGCCTCAAATATATAAAGCAAATTTATCTAATTTGTATGTGTGTGTGGGTGTGTGTGTCATAATTGGCTTGAACCCAGGGGTGATCTACTATTAAGCCACATCCCCAGTCCTTCTTATTTTTGAGATAGGATCTTGTTGTGTTGCCTAGACTGGTCTCAAACTTGCAATCTTTCTGCCTCAGACTGCCAAATTCTGGGACTACAGTTGTACACCAACACATCTGGCTAAAATTTTTCAAATTTAGCAGGAGAAATAAACAATTCCACAATGATTGTGGGCAATTTCAAATGTATTCTTCTGAAAAATGAATAATCAGGATTGTAGTTATAGCTCAGTGGTATAGCCCTTTTCTAGTACGTGTGAGGCACTCGGTTCGATCCTCAACACCACATAAAAATAAAATAAAGGTATTTTGTACATCTACAACTAAAAAATTTTTTAAAAAACAATGATCAATAAAAAATGAAGTTATTGGAAATGTAGACATTACAATTTAGAAACCTGACTAAATGAAGATTTATATACTTACCTTATATACACCCAACAGATGATGTTTATGCTCTTCAAACAAATGTAGAACACTTAGAAAAAAATGACTATGTATACTAGGCCACAATGGAAATTTTAACAGTATCTAAGAAGTCATACCATCATATATATCATCTAATCACAACATGAGGAAAATGGAAATCAATCACAAAAACACAGGGCAGATTGCTTAAAATTTAGAAGCTAAAAATCCTTTCTATGAGCTAGTTGTATGGACTTAAACACCAAATGACATGCATGTCCACTACTCTTATCTAGGTCCATATGTAAATACGTTTAGCCACAAATGCACATATTAGGAAATAAAAGAGTTAGGAAAAAAACAACAAATTAACTTCCCAAAATGGAAGAAATAATAAAGGTAAGAACAGAAATTAGTGAAAAAGAAAATTAAGAAACAACAGAGAGAATTTATAATCCAAAACCTGGTTTTTTGAATAAACCACACCGCTGACAAGGCTGAATGAGAAAGAGAAAGCAGGTACAAACTACTAGAAATAAACACAGAAAAAAACAAAATATAAAGAATGTAAAACCATAATTACCCTAATTTCATTCTTCCAATATGAAATGAAAACACTGAACACCTCACCACTGCTTGGCTATTTAGCAAGAGCCTCAAATTCCAGCTCAGCTGATAACCACAAACAGCAACCTCGGCACAAAGCTCTACTCTGCAGCGCAGTCAGCAGGTGAAATCCACAGAAACTAAGATTGAGTCACACTTAATACCCTTTCTGGGTATTAAAGGGAAGGTAACTGGCCTCTAAGGGGAAAAAATATTGGCTTGTGGACCTATGGCCTGTGATTACCCAGCCTGAGGCCAGTAGATCCCCTCAGTTCGAAGGTATAGGTTAAAGATTTTAAGATATTTTTACTCAAATTATATAAGGGTTTAACCTGGTTATCTCATGCTAGTTGGAAGCTCTGATTGGTAGAATCAAAGCCTCTGGGACAATAGTCCCCTGTGTTTCTCCTTAGCTAGCAAAGCAATAAAACTTCTTTTTCCTTTTTCTAAAACAAACAAGTAAGTCTGGGGCAGAAATGTGAAAACTGTTCTACTTGGTGCTTAGTGAAAATATTTTGAATTAGTGTATATACAAATTATTTTCATTTATATTATTTCAGAAGTTATCTGTCAAATAAATAATTTTTCAATATTGTAAAAAAAAAGAAAAAGAAAAAGAAAAAAGTGACCTTGAAATGGAAGCCAATTGTATTATTATAAAAATAATCCCAGGGGCTGGAGGAAAAGCTCAGTGGTGGAACACATGCTTAGCATGCAGGAAGTCCCGGGTTCATTCCCTAGTTTCTCTCTACCATCCTAAAAACACACAAAAAAACCAAAAATGATCCTACTCAAAAGATCTGGGGGCTAATGGCTTCAGCTCACATATGAAAACTATTTCTAATTTTCGTATTCCAAGAAGCAGTGCTTATTCTTTTAGGTTAACCAAAGCCAGGCTTTAGTCCCACAGTACCTACAAACCTTCAGAAATGCCGATGGTTTTTGAAGCTACTGCTTTTTTGTATTCAGGAACAGAAGAGGATTCAACATGATCCATTTGTCCAATCTGTAGGAAAAAAACATAAAACAACTAAGTTTTATACTTTGTTCACTTCAAAATATTATACACAATTTTATATAAGTTTGAAACATCTGCATTGATGGGATAAATGAAAAAAATGGGATTAAATCCAATATAACCTACATGACAGGAATAAAGAGGAAGAAATTATTTGTAGCTTAAGAGGCTTAGAAAAATAGATTCATATAATTTTGGAACGAGAGGAACTTTAACTACCACTGAGACACAATCTTTATTTTATAAACAAGGGAACAGGCCCAGAGAGATTCAGCAACTTTTTAAATGAAAGAACCTGATTTCAACCCAGGTCTTCAAAGCACCCTGACCACAGCATCCTTCTGCATCTTCTAGACCTATGAGCTATTTCCTTTAGGCAAGTCAAAATATTTTTATTTATGTATACATCCTAATAGGGCAACCACATTTTAAACACTGTTTCAAGTTTGTCATTTGAATTAATGCTATTTCCTTCAAAGCAGTCATCCTGGAAGACTAAATACTTATGAACTTGAGCAAATGTTTTCAGAAGTAGTCCTTTGAAATTGTCTCTAAGTTTGTGCTATAATTATTAATGTAAATGTTCTAGTGGCAATTCTTTGGTATGTAAACGTCACACCGTCAGAATCCAAAAACAGGAGAGCAAAGGCAAACACTAAGCACACAAATGCCACAGACAGCAACAAAGTTTTCACCTTCCAATCCTGAAATGCTTGGACTGAAGGAAGCTATATCAGAATTTCTGGAAACTCGTTCAAAATGGCCAAGCCATCTCTACTTCCCTTAAAGTCAGGAGAGCCACAAGTACATTCTGAAAAAATGGTCTGGGTGACCCTGACACACTCAGCTGCCCAGCTGCCTACCACAGCCACCCTGGGGCAGCTCTGCTCTGACACTGCCTCTTAAGGGCTTTCTCCTGACCTCTCACCACATGCGGTCCAGCCTGCTGTCAAAGCCTCACCCTAATAGGGCAGGGAGCCCATGGGACTGTTTCACCTTCTTTGCTCACTCCATATGCTCTCTTCATTATGATGTGAATGTTGTCCTGATGATTCCAAAATCCCCATTTAGATCCTCAGCTTCAGAAGCTTACATCCAGCTGCCTACATATCTCATGGCACCTCAAGTTTCACATCTCCCCAAGAGAAATCATGGCACCTCCTCTCCCAGCACAAGCATCTGTCCTTCCTCTTTCTTAGTGTGGAAAATGCCTCCTCCGTTCAACTGGGTTGGACTGTGAGCACCACTGCGAATCTGTGTTCTTCTTTGCCTTCCTACAACCTGTCAGTCTCTTCAGTCCTGTTCTATCCTGCTCTGCATTCCCACTGCGGTAGTTCAGGTATTTTGGACATGAATTTTTGCTCTGGGTATTCAATGGGTCCCAAACACCTATCAGTGGACCTCATAGAGCTGGAGCATAAGAATCATCTATGAAGTGTGTTAATATTGTCTCTACCTCTGACCTACTTAAAATCAGAATCTCAGGGAAATGGGTGCCCAGGCATTTGCATTTCAAACACTTTTCCAAGATGAGTAAGCAGGTCTGAAATCACTGACCCACTTGGTCTCCCTGTTTCTCCTTTCCAATTTACCTTCCACAGTACTGTACCTGATTTTATCACCTTAGTTCTTAAAATTTTTCAATTTTAAGCATTTTGCATGCTGACAGGATAAACTCCCAATCACTTGGCATGACAATAATCGTTTCCTTTCTTATTTGCCCCATCATTTCTCTGCTATCAGATATCTAAAGCCCAGTCCCACCAGCCTCTTCCTCCAAGTAGCGCTTACACAGTTCCCCAAACATTCCATGCTATTTGACACCTTTCTGCTCTTGCTCACAGTGACTGCCAACCCTTCCTGATCCAATCTACCAATTCATTACCAGTTCCAAGAGCCACCTCAATCAAGACTCTCGGAGGCCACATCTTCTCCTACCCTGACTAGTAACAACAGCGCAGGCATACGTGTCCTCACTGTACCCAGTTTATACTTCTACTGTCTTTTAGCCTCTTAGCTCCTAGAAAGCAGGTACTTAGCTCAAGGCCTAATATGTAGTAGATGCTCAATAAATGTGTGTTGAAGGAAGGAGTAAATTGTGGACTCCTACAAGAGGTGAGCAATGCAGGATTCAAAACTAGATCCAGGAAGAAGTAAAGTATCTGGCTTCGGATATGCTTTTCTACTAGCTCAGAAGGCAATTTCATAAAAAGAGGTTCTCAACCTAGATGCCCTTCAACAGATAAATGGATACAGAAAATGTGGTATATATATACACAATGGAAGCCTTAAAAAAGAATGAAATGGCAGTTGCACATAAATGGATGGAGCTGGAGAATATCATGCTAAGTGAAATAAGCCAATCCTAAAAAAACAAAGGCCGAATGTTTTCTCTGATACATGGATGCTAATTCACAATAGGGGTGGAGCTAAGGAAAAATAGAGGTACTCTGGATTAGGCAGAAGGGAATAAAGGAAGGGGAGGAGATATGCAGGTAGGAAGAACAGTAGAATGAATCAGACATTATTGCCCTATGTATATATATGATTACATGACCAGTGTGATTCTACATCATGTACAACCAGAAAAATGAGAAATTATACTCCATTTATGTATGATGTGTCAAAATGCATTCTACTGTCATGTATAATTAATTAGAACAAATTTTTAAAAAAGAGATTCTTTGGAGTAAGGGGCTCTTAGGACTGCTTTGATGTTCAACATTGCTTTGAATGTGACAGTTCTAAGTTTATGTCAAAAAATTAAAAAAAAAAAACCACCATAATATCATTACTTAATAGTGGTCCCATTTCTTGCAATGTAGTTTCATATATACTTAATCCTAACCTTTTAATATGTATTAAGTATAAGGATTAAAGAAATACTATATATTACTTATGCCAGTAAGAATGGCTATTATCAAAAAGACTTCAGATAACAACTGCACACTAAGGGTGGGAATGTAAATCAGCACAGCCACTATGGAAAACACTATGGAGGTTTTCCCCAAAATCAAAAATATTATCCAGCAACTCAACTATGGGTATATACTCAAAGAAAATGAAATCAGACATCTGCACTCTCATGTTCATTGCAGCATCATTCACAATAGTTGAGAAATGGAAACAAAGTATCCATCAACTAATGAATGGATAAAGAAAATGTAGTACATATAACAATGAAATACTATTCATCTATAAAGATGAATGAAATATTGTTATATGTGACAACATAGATGGAACCAGAGATCATTCTATTATCTGAAATAAATCAGGTACAGAAAAACAAGCATAATGTTATCTCACTCATGGAACAGAAAAAGGTTGATCTCAGAAGTTGGGAGTAGAATGGTGGGTACCACAGGATGGAGGAGTGAGAAGGCATAGGGAGAGTCTGATCAGTGGGTACTGAGTTGCAGAGAGATAGGAGCAAGAAGTTCTATATACTAGGGTGAATATAGATAACAGTAATGCACTGTAAAATTTCAGAAAGCTGGCAAAAAGGATTTTGAAGGTTTTTACCATAAACAAGTTATAAATGAGATAAATATATATTCAGACTGATGTAAACATTATGCAAAATACATATAATAAAACATCGCATGGTACCCCATTAATATGTACAATTTTTTGTTATTAAATATCACTTGAAAATAATTTAAGAAATATTATAAACCTAATAAACGCATTTTTTAAAAAATGTCAATATGCTAGTAACCTGGAATATTTGTTAGGTAAGTTAAAGATACCCTGAAGACTAATTTGCATTTCCTAATATCAGACTTTAACACATTTAGCATTTTAATTAGTTGTTCTTTAATCCTTATTATATAAAATTTTCATCCTTTTAAAAAAAAAGGTTGGGGCTAGAGTTGTGGCTCAGTGGTACAGACAAAGTGATGCACCTACAGTCCCAGCTACTCTGGAGACTGAGGCAGGAATATTACTTGAGCCCAGGAGTAGGAGATCAGCTGGGGTAACACAGCAAGACCCTGTCTCAAGCAAAAAAAAGGGGGACAGATGCTTGTGTAAAATAAGTATTTTTGAGACTTATTATTTTACTTATCATTCTATATAAACATTAAAGTATTTATTAAGAATACTTTTTAAAGATATAGAGAATTTGTAAGAAACATTACTAGTTTCTCACACAACAGAAACAAGAATTTCAAATATAGGGGCTGGGGAGATAGCTCAGTTGGTACAGTGCACAAGGCCTTGGGTTCAATCCCCAGCACCACCAAAAAAAAAAAAAAAAAAAAAAAATCAAATATAAGGACAATATTTGTAAAATTATAAAAATCTTTTAGAAGAAAATGATACTTGACTACAGAAGGGTTTCTTTAAAGTCATATTCTGGGTTTGTAATTTATATACTTCTTTCCCTGGTAGGAAGCATGGGCTCACTTCTTAAGTTTATGGCAGTGATCTTCTATTGGGAGTGATTTTTGGCCCCAAGGGAACATGTGGCAATGTTTTTGTTTCGTTTTGTTTTGTTTTGGTACCAGGGATTGAACACAGGGGCACTAACCACTGAGCAACATCCCAAGCCCTTTTATTTTGAGGCAGGGTCACACTAAGTTGCTTAGTGCCTTGCTAAGTTGCTGAGGCTGGCTTTGAGTTTGTGATCCTCCTGCCTCAGCCTCCTGAGCAGCTGGAATTATAGGTGTGCACCACCACACCCAGTTGGAAAACAATTTTGATTGTTATAACTGGGGGGAGTGCTACTGGCAGCAAATGAGTAAAGACCTAGGATGCTGCTAAATACCCTATAACTCAGAACCTAACAAAGATTCTAGATTTGACCCCCATCTCTGAAAAAACAACTCCCCCCAAAAAAACCCCAAACTGACCCAAATGTCAATAATTTTGAAATTCAGTAACTCTAGCTTAAAGAAACCAAATTTCTCACTATTTCAAAAAGTTCAGTATTTTAAAATTATATCGCATCACAAATTTAATAACTCAGTTACTGATTAAAAAAATAATAAAAACTAAAGATAAACTACCTTTTCATGATGCAAATTTAGCATTTCAGGTCTGGGGAAATCCTGCTCTATGTTCTCCGCAATGTTCTGTATTGCTAACAGCTGCTCGTCAATTTTCTGAAGCTTAGAGGAGAGATGCTCTAGTCGGCAAGCTGCAGGGCTTGGCACAGGGCGAACTGCAGGATGGCAAGCTGCAGGGACATCCTGCAGCAGTTTCCACAGAAGATAATCTTCTGCAGAGTCTGACTTTGTGCTCTCTTCCTGGAACTGGAACCTTGGTTTTGGCAGATCTAAATATTAATTACAGTAAAATCAGAATTGATTATAATTAAGAAGAGGCAGATACTGATAATCTCATTTTTTTAATGATATTACTTTTAAGTCAACATAACATCACTTTCCAAATCAGTTTTAATTTAATATATGTAGGGGATTGGGATGTAGATTAGTGGTACAGCATTTGCTTAGCATGTGCAAGGCCCCCTTGGGTCAATCCCCAGCACCGAAAAAAAATTTAATATACTTAAAAGTTGTATTTCAGCTTCTAGACTTTAGCAATTTGTCTGCTGTGAAATAAGGACCCTTAACAATGTTAGTAACACAAGTCCTACATATGAGGCAGTCTGAGTGTTATTTTTATCCCCTGTTACAGATAACTCATCAAAATTAGCAACTTTAACATTTTTATGACTTTTTGAAACCACTGAAAACCAAAACATCACACACTAGATACAATGATGGCTATTGCTAACTTTATGTGGGATCTCAGATATTATATTAAACCTCCCAAGACCAATATCAAAGCCAGTGACTGTCTCTATCAGTTGATTCCCAACCCAAGTTTGAGACACCTTCTTTTTCAAAGTGAACTCTCTTTCTGGCATCTCAGTCGCTCCTTCCTGCGTTACTCATCCTATCGAGTTCTCCCTCCGGCCACTCCTTTATCCACTGGTACCTTTAGGGTGCCAGCCTCAGCACACATCTCTTCTCATTCTTCTCACTGCATCTGAGTGATGTCACACAGATGACTCCTAAAGGCCTTGTGGTGCTCCCTCTGAGATCCAGATCCTTATAACCTAGACTCCAGTTGCACAGCAAACTGAACTCATTGCTTTCTGCTAGTATGAACCCTCTTCCCTGCCTCTCAACTCAGTGAACAGCACTACCATTCACCCTATTTCCCAAGTCACAAGTCTAAGCATCACTCAAAGTTCTTCTCTTTCCTTCAGAGTCAAAGTGATACCAAGTATTGATTATACCTCCTAAACACCTCCAATCCTACCACCACTGATCAACTGGATATATTTACTTTTCCTCCCAATTACCTGTCTGTGTTTCTCCATTGCCTTCTCTTCAAAAGCCCAAATACCTCAATATAACAGACAGTGGCACTTACTGCTTGCTATTATTTCTTTCCCTTTCTTGTTTTGGTACTGGGAATTGAACACAGGAATGCTCTACCATCACATCCCCAGCCCTTTTAGTTTTTACTTTGAGATGAGGTCTGTTGCCCAGGCTGGCCCTGAACTTTCAATCCTCCTGCCTCAGCCTCCATCCCAGATTCACTAGGATTATAGCCATGCACCACCTGCCCAGTTTCTTGCTATTTCTTTATTTTTTTTTTATTATTGTAAACAAATGGGATACATGTTGTTTCTCTGTACATGGCGTAAAGGCATACCATTTGAGTAATCATAAATTTACATAGGGTAATGTTGTTTGATTCATTGTTATTTTTTCCCCCTTCCCCCCACCCCTCCCACCCCTCTTTTCCCTCTATACAGTCCTTCCTTCCTCCATTCTTGCCCCCCTCCCTAACCCTAACTCTAACCCTAACACTAACCCCTCCCACCCCCCATTATGTGTCATCATCCACTTATTAGCGATATCATTCGTCCATTGGTTTTTTGAGATTGGCTCATCTCACTTAGCATGATATTCTCCAATTTCATCCATTTGCCTGCAAATGCCATAATTTTATCATTCTTTATGGCTGAGTAATATTCCATTGTATATATATACCACATTTTCTTTATCCATTCATCAATTGAAGGACATCTAGGTTGGTTCCACAATCTGGCTATTGTGAACTGAGCAGCTATGAACATTGATGTGGCTGTATCTCTGTAATATGCTGCTTTTAAGTCCTTTGGGTATAGGCCAAGGAGTGGGATAGCTGGGTCAAATGGTGGTTCCATTCCAAGTTTTCTAAGGAATCTCCACACTGCTTTCCAGAGTGGCTGCACTAATTTGCAGCCCCACCAGCAACGTAAGAGTGTACCTTTCTCCCCACATCCTCGCCAACACCTGTTGTTGCTTGTATTCTTGATAATCACCATTCTAATTGGGGTGAGATGGAATCTTAGGGTGGTTTTGATTTGCATTTCTCTTATTACTAGAGATGTTGATCATTTTTCCATACGTTTGTTGATTGCTTGTATATCTTCTTCTGTGAAGTGTCTATTCATTTCCTTAGCTCATTTGTCGATTGGATTATTTACATTCTTGGTGTAGAGTTTTTTGAGTTCTTTGTAGATTCTGGAGATTAGTGCTCTATCTGAAGTATGATTGGCAAAGATTTTCTCCCACTCTGTAGGCTCTTTCTTCGCATTGCTGATAGTTTCCTTTGCTGAGAGAAAGCTTTTTAGTTTGAATCTATCCCAGTTATTAATTCTTGCTTTTATTCCTTGTGCTATGGGAGTCCTGTTGAGGAAGTCTGGTCCTAAGCTGACATGATGAAGCTCTGGACCTATTTTTTCTTCTATAAGATGCAAGGTCTCTGGTCTGATTCCGAGATCCTTAATCCATTTTGAGTTTAGTTTTGTGCATGGTGAGAGATATGGGTTTAGTTTCATTCTGTTGCATATGGATTTCCAATTCTCCCAGCACCATTTGTTGAAGAGGCTATCTTTTCTCCATTGCATATTTTTGGTCCCTTTGTCTAGTATGAGAAAATTGTATTTATTTGGGTTTGTGTCCGTGTCCTCTATTCTGTACCATTGATCCTCCTTTCTATTTTGGTACCAATACCATGTTGTTTTTGTTACTATTGCTTTGTAGTAGAGTTGAAGATCTGGAATTGCGATACCCCCTGCTTCACTCTTTCTGCCAAGGATTGCTTTAGCTATTCTGGGTTTTTTATTCTTCCAGATGAATTTCATAATTGCTTGCTCTATTTCTGTAAGGTACATCATTGGGATTTTAATTGGAATTGCATTGAATCTGTATAGCACTTTTGGTAGTATGGCCATTTTGACAATATTAATTCTGCCTATCCAAGAACATGGGAGATCTTTCCATCTTCTAAGGTGTTCTTTAATTTCTTTCGTTAGTGTTCTGTAGTTCTCATTGTAGAGGTCTTTCACCTCTTTTGTGAGATTGATTCCCAAGTATTTAATTTTTTTCGAAGCTATTGTGAATGGGGTAGTTTTCCTGATTTCTCTTTCTGAAGTTTCATCGCTTATGTATAAAAATGCCTTAGATTTATGTGCATTGATCTTATATCCCGCTACTTTACTGAATTCACTTATGAGATCTAAAAGTTTTCTGGTGGAATTTCCTGGTTCCTCTAAGTAAACAATCATATCATCAGCAAATAGGGATAGTTTGAGTTCTTCTTTTCCTATTCGTATCCTTTTAATTTCTTTGGTCTGTCTAATTGCTCTGGCTAGAGTTTCAAGGACGATATTGAATAGAAGTGGTGAAAGAGGGCATCCCTGCCTTGTTCCAGTTTTTAGAGGGAATGCTTTCAGTTTTTCACCATTTAGAATGATATTAGCCATGGGTTTAGCATAGATGGCCTTTACAATGTTAAGGAATGTTCCCACTATCCCTATTTTTTCTAGTGTTTTGAGCATGAAGGGATGCTGTATTTTATCAAATACTTTTTCTGTATCTATCGAAATAATCATGTGATTCTCGACTTTAAGTCTATTGATATGGTGAATGACATTTATTGATTTCCTGATATTGAACCAACCTTGCATCCCTGGGATGAAACCCACTTGATCATGGTGCACTATCTTTTTAATATGTTTTTGTATGAGATTTGCTAAAATTTTGTTGAGAATTTTTACGTCGATGTTCATTAAGGATATTGGTCTGAAATTTTCTTTCCTCGATGTGTCTCTGTCTATTTTAGGTATCAGGGTAATATTGGCTTCATAGAATGAGTTTGGGAGGGTTCCCTCCTCTTCTATTTTATGGAATACTTTGAGAAGCATTGGAATGAGCTCTTCTTTAAAGGTTTTGTAGAATTCGGCTGAGAACCCATCTGGTCCTGGACTTTTCTTTGTTGGTAGGCTTTTGATGACTTCTTCTATTTCATTACTTGAAATTGGTCTATTTAAATTGTGTATGTCCTCCTCGTTCAGTTTAGGCAATTCATATGTCTCTAGAAACCTGTTGATGTCTTCAAATTTTTCTATTTTGTTGGAGTATAGATTTTCAAAATAGCTTCTAATTATGTTTTGTATTTCAGTCATGTCTGTTGTGATATTTCCTTGTTCATTCCGAATTTAGTGATTTGGGTTTTCTCTCGTCTTCTCTTTGTTAGTGTTGCTAAAGTTTATCAATTTTGTTTATTTTTTTGAAGAACCAACTATTTATTTTGTCAATTTTTTGTATTTTTTTTTTTGTTTCAATTCTGTTGATTTCAGCTCTGAGTTTAACTATTTCCTGTCTTCTACTACTTTTGGTGTTGGTCTGTTCTTCTTTTTCTAGGGCTTTGAGCTGTAGTGTTAGGTCGTTTATTTTTTGAGTTTTACTTCTTTATTAAATGCGCTCCATGAAATAAATCTTCCTCTAAGTACTGCTTTTATAGTGTCCCAGAGATTTTGATATGTTTCTTTGTTCTCGTTTACCTCTAAGAACTTTTTAATTTCCTTCCTAATATCTTCTGTTATCCATTCATCATATAGTAGCATATTGTTTAATCTCCAGGTGTTGGAGTAGTTTCTGTTTTTTACTCTTTCATTTATTTCTATCTTCAATCCATTATGATCTGATAGAATACAAGGTAGTGTCTCTATCTTCTTGTATTTGCTGACATTAGCTTTGTGGCATAATATATGGTCTATTTTAGAGAAGGATCCATGTGCTGCTGAGAAGAAAGTGTATTCACTCTTGGTTGGATGGTATATTCTATAAATGTCTGTTAAGTCTAAATTATTGATTGTGTTATTGAGATCTATGGTTTCTTTGTTCAATTTTTGTTTGGAAGATCTGTCCAGTGGTGAGAGAGGCGTGTTAAAATCACCTAGTATTATTGTGTTATGGTCTCTTTGGTTTCTGAAATTGAGGATTTGTTTAACATACATGGATGAGCCACTGTTTGGGGCATAGATGTTTATGATTGTTATATCTTGCTGATTTATGCTTCCCTTAAGCAGTATGAAATGTCCTTCCTTATCCCTTCTGACTAACTTTGGCTTGAAGTCCACATTATCTGAAATGAGGATGGATACTCCAGCTTTTTTGCTGAGTCCATGTGCATGGTATGTTTTTCCCCATCCTTTCACCTTTAGTCTATGGGTATCTCTTTCTATGAGGTGAGTCTCTTGCAGGCAACATATTGTTGGATCTTTCTTTTTAATCCAATCTGCCAGTCTATGTCTTTTGATTGATGAATTCAGGCCATTAACATTCAGGGTTATTATTGAGATATGATTTGTATTCCCGGTCATTTGGTTCATATTTAAAATTTTATTTATTTATTTATTTATTTTTTGACACATCTTGGTTCCTCCTTTATTTGACAGTTCCTTTAGGGTAATTCCTCCCTTTGCTGATATGCTTCTTTGTTTTTTATCTCTTTCTCATGAAATATTTTGCTGAGAATGTTCTGTAATGCTGGCTTTCTTTTTGTAAATTCTTTTAGCTTTTGTTTATCATGGAATGATTTTATTTCATCGTCAAATTTGAAGGTAAGTTTTGCTGGGTATAAGATTCTTGGTTGGCATCCATTTTCTTTCAGAGCTTGAAAAATGTTGTTCCAGGCCCTTCTAGCTTTTAGGGTCTGGATTGAAAAATCTGCTGATATCCATATTGGTTTCCCCCTGAATGTAATTTGGTTCTTTTCTCTCACAGCCTTTAAAATTCTGTCTTTATTTTGTATGTTAGGTATTTTCATTATAATGTGCCTTGGTGTGGGTCTGTTGTAATTTTGTGTATTTGGAGTCCTATAAGCCTCTTGAACTTGATTTTCCATTTCATTCTTCAGATTTGGGAAATTTTCTGATATTATTTCATTGAATAGGTTATTCATTCCTTTGGTTTGTTTCTCTAAGCCTTCCTCAATCCCAATAATTCTCAAATTTGGCCTTTTCATGATATCCCATAGTTCTTGGAGATTCTGTTCATGATTTCTTACCATCTTCTCTGTTTGTTCAACTTTGCTTTTGAGATTAAATATTTTGTCTTCAATATCTGAAGTTCTGTCTTCCAGGTGTTCTATCCTATTGGTTATGCTTTCTATGGAGTTCTTAATTTGGTTTATTGTTTCCTTCATTTCAAGGATTTCTGTTTGGTTATTCTTCAATATCTCTAACTCTTTATTGAAATGATCTTTGCTTCCTGTATTTGCTCTTTTAACTGTCGATTGGTGCGATCATTCAATGCCTGCATTTGCTCTTTCATCTCATCATTCAATGCCTGCATTTGCTCTTTCATCTCATCGTTTGCTTCCCTAAACATTTTAATTATGTACATTCTGAACTCCCTTTCTGTCATTTCTTCTGCCATGCTGTCGTTGGATTTTATTGATGTAACATCTAGATTTGTTTGGGGCATTTTCTTCCCTTGTTTTCTCATATTGTTCAGGAATCAGTGGGTCATTAAGATATTGCAGATTTCCTCTATTGACTTATAATGTCCCTGAAGATTTCTAGTATATCCCCTCTTATCCTTCAGTAGCCTGAAGTCTTGGAGGAAGTTGATAATGCGGAGCTCCACGAAGAAGCTGCCTCTCTAGGGGTGGTGACCCTCAGGTGGCGTATATTCCCTGCTAGTGGGCAGAGGTGCCTCCACTTGTTGACCAATGGTCATCCAACGGGGAACTAGGCTGCGGGCTGAGGCAAGTCCTGTTTGTGCCTGTGTCTCTGGTTTTACCGTCCCTGTGGGAAAACCTCACCCGGCAGGGAAGACTTACTCAGTGGGGACGTCTTGCTGATCAGTTCCCCTCCTAGAAGTTCCCCTCAATCTACAACTACCGCCTGGGCTGGGCTGTCTTCCTCTGCAACGTTCCCAGGGGCCCGGACCTACCTCCTGGGCCTGGGAGCCTCACCCTTCGCAGACAAGTCTCCTTAGGCTGCCTCTCCCAGAGAATCTGCCCGCAGTCCTGGAAACTTCGCTCCGCCCCTAGGCGTGTCTCTGTACGGCTCTTCCAGCAAGAAGCCACCTAGCTCCTGGGACCCTGCTCTGCACCTAATCGCCTGGCTATGCGGCCCCTCCTCTGAGCCGCCACCTGGAGCCCCGTACAATAGCTCCGATACCCAGAGACCCGCCCCACACCTCCTCCTTCGGACAGCGGCCGGGTTTCCCACGCAGTCACCAGGAGCTCAAGCAATTCACTTCGCGTCTCCTTCTCCCGCCAATCGCCCGTAGCCCTAAGCAGTCACTCCAAGTCCAAGTGACCTACCCTGTTCCTCCTACTCCTCCTCCTTGGGGTAGCCCCCTGGGTGTTCAGGAGCGGTGGCTCCTCCTCTTCCTCCGGGCAACCCCCCGGTGTTCAGGAGTGGTCGTTCTGGGTCTAAACAGCTTGCCACACAGCTCCTCCTCAGGCAGCTGCCGGAAGCCCCAGTGGTTGCTCCGAGTCCAAGCGCTGTGCTGAGCCGCCTCCTCTACGATGATCCCAGTTGTCCGTGTTTACCGCTCCAGTGGGGGGAGGGGCATCTCGCCGAGCAACTCTACTTCACAAAGTTCCCTGCGTTCGGGGGCTACCGCCCCATCTGGGACGCCTCCCCAATGGGAGAGACTCACCCAGCGACTTTGAGTTGGTCCCAAGTCTCTCACTATCTCCTCTTTTGAATCTTGCGTCCTGGAGCAACGTGAAATGCAGCCGCCCTCTAGTCCACCATCTTGAAACTCCCCTTGCTATTTCTTTAAACAAACGAAAACCACTCTGTTTGACTCCAATACTGAACTTCACTTGTCTCAAACTCAGCAGGCTCAATCAAACTTCTGAATCACTGCACACATCAATTTTCTCAGTCTGAATGCACTTTTTTCCTCTCTAAATCCTACTCTCTTTTATTCTACTATAGTGTCTCTCCTGTAAATGGCCCCAATCCTCTCCTGAGATAGATGAGATGCTGTATTACCCAACATCTCATCCCTGCCACTGTCATAGTTCTTTCCAAGCTACATTATAATCATCCCCTTATTTATCAGTCATTCTTCCCCCTACAGGCATGCTCACAGGTTTAAGGTACTCCTTTCTTCTTTAGTCCCAGTATCTGGTTCCTAACTTAGTGTTTGTAGAATGAAGAGTAAAGTGAATTATGATGCCTGACTTACTTAACTCAGAGAAATTTTGTGAAGATCAAATTTAAAAACAAGTTCTTTGAAAAATGTGAATTAATAAACAAATATAAACAGTGCTTATTATATTTCAGTCCCAATCTAAGGCGAACCTGTCCATGAGAAGACAATGGTAAATGCAACACTAGCCTTGGCAGTTATGGCACCTTTCCCTACTTCTTTCAGTGACTCTCATAATACTTTACCATCTGTCTAACCTCCGTGTTTCTCAACAGCCTGAAACACATCCCCTTTAACACTCTCAAGAAAGATTTGGTGCACACACACTTCAAATAGTAAAGATAGCAAAAGAGATGAACATGCTTAAAATTCACACTCCCTTCCTTTGCTCTACTTCTTCTCTAACAGAAAATCACATAGGAGGGTTAAAACTGAGTTTCACAGGCCTGCAATGCTCTTCCTAGGCCCAGCAAAACTCTGCCTGCTGTTACTGATGCTATTCCTCATGGGAAGAGGATTCTAAAATAGGAAACTACTGTCATACACAATATTGAGCAGGTCTCACTAAAACAGGAACTTATTGTTCATTCTTCATACCTAGAGACCCTGTTTCTTCCTTCTCTGATCCTTCTCCTGTCAAGCAAATTCACTCAACTCTAATGTGCGATTATATTCTGAGTCTTTACAGTATATTACTATAAATATCATGATGGATATAACATTTAAAAATGCAAAACTTTTCCTTTTAAACAGGCATTTTTTAAGTTCTTCTCTTAAAAAGTGATGGGACTAACATATCTTTGCAAACAAACATTCTCCCTAAGACAGGAGTCTCCAAATGGAGATCTGATCTTTCTGATAAAGGAAATTACCCAGAAGCTTATCATCTTTGAAATGCTGGCCTTAGCAATTCGGCAGTCTCAGGGAGATGGCTCTGCTTCCAGTTTTCCAGGATTTCAGAAATTAAGAAAACGAAGGGAGACTAAGGGTATCTAAGCAGCCATGGCATTTGTCGAAATGCACATCAGGACAACCCTATGAGACTGCAATTGTGTCCCAAAGAGATACAAACAAAGATCAGATACCATTAGTAAATTTGCAAAACATCTCCAAGCTATGTAGTTACAGAGCTGGGACTGAAACCTAGGTCTGTTCTATTTGAATCTAAAAGCCAAGCTCCTTTCACTCAAATTTCTATATTCTTCCCCAGCCTGAAAGACTGTTAGCTTCTTAAATCCTACCTCCACCACTGTGCACACTACCACCCTAGACAGCACAGAGAGAGGGCAAAGGTTTCAAAATTGGAAATGTTGGCACTTATTTATTTATGTAGTTATCATGCACATCCCCACTCCCACAAACATCCTAAAGTAATGTCTCCCTCCTCCCAGCCCTTTCTTGCTCCTCATACCTCCTGAGTGCCCACTGTTGATAGACAATGAACAAGCATCTTGCAACCACCAAGCAGGGTCCAGCTTTGTGGAACCTGGAAAAAGACATCAGCTGTGCTACAGGAAGTCTGATTACCTATTGAATTGATATAACCATTCATAGAATGTAATAACTTTAGCTTGTGGACAAATACTCTTTTAAATATTATAAAAATTTCCCATAATGTAACCTGATGTATAACTATAAAACTGAATATTTCACTGGTTAAATACTGTTGACTATCATACCTGTGCATTGTCTCTGTGCTGTTGCAGAATTTCCCACCTTTCTAAACATAAGAATTCATTTGAAACATCAAAATACTCAAGAACTCCCACAGGATATTTATATTTTAGTCTCATTAATTGAGAAGACCTGTACATCTTAGTCTCCTTGTGAAACATCTAACTGTGCTAACCTCAGAAACATGGCTAAGATCATTTATCTACCTGGTCTCTCCACTTAACAAAGGACAAATCTTGTTCATGTTTATTTTCCAATTACCAAGTCTTAGTGCTAGTTTCTATCATAACAGGAATTTGTGAGGGAGAGTCACGCTACACATCTTGGTTATTCACCTTGGTCCTGATGTTTTTCTGATGGAATCACTGAAGAGATCCCAGGTTTCTTCACTTCTGTTAAGTCTGCTCTCCAGGATTTTTCATCCAGACAGGCTGGAGTCACTTTTGCAGGTTCAGAAAATAAATCCACAGTAGAACTGGCAGATTCTATCAAGAATATGAAGGACATACAAAGATTGGTTCTAAACTTCTAAAAAAGGTTAACTGAAAAATTAAGAGATCATTTCTGAGTGTGAACATAAACATCTAAAACTGCAGGAAGGAAGCTACAAGATTTGAGTAGGAATAACAATGAATGCTATATTGTAGAGTTTTTCAAAATGTATTTATTTTAAAGTAGAAAAAAGTTATTACCTTGACTTTTAAAATTGTGTGGGGGAAAAGTACTGGTAATGGAAGCTGCCAGATAATGTAACTCTGCAGACGATGGGACCTCCAGATGATCGCTTTGCTGTTGGATAACATTCTCATTCAAAGACTCTGCTCTGACAGGTAATTCCTGTAGATCATCAGCTTCAATGTCAATCACATTTATATAATTGTGTTCAACCTGAGTTAAATAGAGCACATAAAAACCATGATTTTTACTTTAGATAGCCACTTTGCCCCACCCCCACCTCCAAAAGGCTAAATTCTTCATTCTTATTACTAACAAGCAAGAAGAGCTTTTATGTGCCTAATCTTAGGGAAGCTGCAGGAAGTAAGCCTCATTGGATTTAGTTTACAATATTATAGGGCATAATACTTAAGTTGATTTTTTTTGACCTTTCCTACAAAGCTACACAGATGAGATTTTTAGCCTCATTTCATTTCAGTCATTCAATTGTATAATATCTGGAAAAACCATAATAAGTTTTAGTACAAAGGTATTATTCAAACTTCTGAATACATAATTTATTACCATATGAGGTGCTAAAGGTGACAAAGATTTCTCTGATATTTCAGTGGGAAGTTTGACATTGAGATGTACATCTGGAACCAACAACTGAGGAACGGTCAAAGGTTCATATTCTGAAAATTAAAAAAAAAAATCAGAAATGTAAAAATATCTGTAACTTGCCCTAAATCATTAATTCTGTAAGAACCAGTAAGCAACAAACAATATAAATGTGTATGTCCTGAAAATCTAAGTAGAAGCTTCATGGGTATAAGCAAATTAAAGCAAATTCTATCATATTCTGTGGTCAATTTACTCTAGAGTAATTCATAATTTAATAAAGATTAAGTACTGCTTTTCTCACAATATAAGAACAACAAAGTAACTATGTCATGAAAACATTATAACTTCCTGTTTCCACTTAAGATATATTAACTCATGTTAATCTACTTTATTTAAGAGAATTTCAGTAAAGATTTTAGGAAGTAAACCTATGGCTAAAAATTTTTTTAAAATTTTGTTTCTTGTTATTTAGGTCTTTATTTTTAGTAATAGCTTTATTTATGTGAAAAATAGAAAATCTAGTGGTCCATTTTCAGAATATAGATAGTATTTAGCCTTAAATGTAAAATTGGATATAAGAAAGGTAGCAAGAGGGGAAATAGAGCAGAATGGAAAGTTACAAGCAGTTAACTCACACAGTCACACCACAGCCTATGGATGTGGCAGATCCAAAGTCCATGCACCTCAACAGCCCATTCTTCCTGGAGGGGAATGGCAGTGGGAGCTCAGGGTGGCGAGAAATCCCCAATGAAGGGGGTACTGAGCACGCATGGAGATTAGGGTATATGAGAAACCTTCAATAAGACTGAGTACAAAGGGAAACTCAGTTATAGGAACCTAATGAACAAGAGGAATAAAAAGTCTAGGCCTAGGAACATTCAAGAAAATGGAAGGATCTCATATGTACAAGTCTGCTTTCCCTTAAGAACTTTTTCCTGAGGAACTCATGGGCTCTTACATTCTTTAAATATCTGACTAATCTGATCCCAAAGCACACTCTGGTCTAATACAGAAGTTCCATGTACCCCTTTACTAAAGTAGTTACAGTCATGTTATCCCCCACCCCCACCTCCCACGGAAGCTTCTGTCATTTTCTGAGCTCATGATTTTTCAGGTGAATTCACCTTTGGTCCTGCACATCTAAAGTAAGATAGTTTGTTCTGATTTGTTCTAACAAGTTTTTTTGTTTGTTTGTTTGTTTTATTTTTGTTTTCATGCTTTCTTTATTCATAAGTCAAATATTTAAGAGTCAACTCTCAAATGCAGTGAAAAAGGAAAGAAATCTTCTCCTTTGGAGAGTCCTAAGAAGGAAAATAAACTGGCAATGGTAGGAGTAAATCTGCTCCATGGAGGTCAAGTGCCCACCTAAACCTTTGATTTCAGCATCCATCATAACTGTCAGACTCTATTCCCAATTGTACAGACCCACCTCATGTCTGAGTCATAGTATAAAAAAAGCCTGTGACAGGCTGTTTACATTTCTCAAGGGTCAATACACATTGGCAAGAGTAAAGATGTCTTTAAAATTACTAACCTACAAGATTTTCTAGTTGACCAGTCAATCAAGAAAACATTATAAAATGATTAAAATGCAGTGTCCACTGCTTTTAAGGATTTTTCTTTGGTAAGAATAACTGACTTAAAATGTTAACTAGACTTGTCTGATATGTTGGTTTTCATGGGTAACCAAAGTTAAAAAGGGGTAAATGAGATTTAACATGAATGGGATAAACATTTATAAATGTGTTTGTTAGAGGAGATGTCTGATTAATATGCAAAGTTAAAATACTAAAACATCAACTGCTAAATATAAACTGAAGTGTGGCTTCTTAACTTCCATAAGGTAAAATATATATGGGTCTATTACATGTGTTTTTATAAGTTGGTAAATGGAAAAGCAATTTTAAGGTTGCTTTACTTCTGGGCCTAAACTAAAAGCAAAGTTATTAAAAGTTAAAATTCTAACAGGTGTAATTCTATATGCAAAAAGTACAAAAAGTTTCAGCTGAGTTTTGATTAAAGTACTATAAAAAGCATAAAGTATTTCATCTTATTAAAAAGGAGTCATTTGTCTAAATTCAGAAAGTTCGTAAGGATTATTTCGAAATGTAAATTTAAAAAAAGAATGAACAACTAGAAGAAGAGAGATATAAAAAGTTATAAGAATGAAAATGTGTGTTTCTAGATGACAAATTATTTTGTAGGGTAAAGTAATATTCTTGTACTAAAGCTGAAGAAGAAAGAAAGAAAACTAAGGATGTAAGTAAGTCATAATAAGTTATAGAAGTTTTGTGGAAGGTAAACCTCAAAAAGATTGTGTATGTGACTAAGCTGGCTATAATTAATACAACCATTACTTTTTAAATACTTTTTTAGTTGAAGATGGACACAAAACCTTTGTTTTATTTATTTATTTTTATGTGGTGCTGAGGACTGAACCCAGTGCTTCACGTGTGTCAGGCAAGTGCTCTACCACTGAGTTACAACCCAAGCACCAACAGTCATTATTTAAGGGATTTTTAAAAAAATATTATTTCTAGTTGTTGATGGACCTTTATTTCAGTATTTATAAGCGGGACTGAGAGCCAAACTCAGTGCCTCATATATACTAGGCAAGTGCTCTACCACTGAACCACAACCCTAGCCCATGTATTTAAGGGATTTTTCTGAAGTTCAAATTTTAATTCACTGATATGAAAAAAAGTTTAAAACATTGATTTGCTCTTATCTATCAAGATAATTTCTTGTGTCTTACTTAGGGAAATTAAGTCTCAAAGGACTGGTTTTCAAGCTTTTTTAATGATTACTTTGTAACTGGTTAAATAAACAACTGTTATTTTAGGTTACTACAATATAGTTGACATCCCCAAATATTTGTGATTAGAGTATACATCTTGAGAGCTTAGGAGAGAACTTTACCAAGCTGGTGTTCTCCTAACTAAAGTACTCTCTACTGGAAATTTCTTTTAGACTTATGTGAAAAACAGCAAATTTAACTGGGAATTTATTTATATCACTTAATGTTCTATAACTGGATAAAGTTAACTTAAAATAAATAAGTTATATATAAAGATTTTATGATATGCTTTACACTGGAATGCAAATTAAAATATATTTTTGAAAAATAATAAAGAGAGCCTAATCTGTTTAAAAGTTCACAATGTGGTACATGGAAAAATTTTGCCACTTTTTCCCCCCCAAAAAGTTAGGAGCTCTCTTAGCATTTATTTGATTCATGTTTTATATGTGATGTCATATTGTGTTAAATGATATTCACTTAGACTTAGGAAACAATATATGAAAATTTTGTAAAATGATATTTAAGAATGAGGCAAAGATCAACTTCAGAAATAAAATAGGTTACCTAAGATTTGCCAAGAGCCCCCCCAACTGACCTAAGACTCTGCCTCTCACCTTATTCTATGTTAGGATGGCTCCAAATTAGGCCAGAATTAAGCTTATTTAAAATTATGTCTAAAGGATATATTTTTGTTGTAAAGGTTACTGTGATCTCAAAAATAAACAGAAGATAGAATACAAATTTAAAACTAAGTAAAGGATTGGATAAATTGTAAAAGGTATTTAAAGGTTGTAAAAGAGTTTTAAAAGAAAGTAAAATTTGTCAAGGATCTTGCGAATGAATGGATACAGATATGGGTCTTTGGAGAGGCAAAATAGATATCAAACATACATGAGTATAATTATAGAGATTATGTTTCTTGTTTTGAAGGTATTATACAAACTGAGTGTTTTTGTTCTAGTTCATGTTGTATTTTCCTTGTTAAATTTTCTAACTACTGCCTGTTAGTGTTTTGTAGAAGTACTGCTTCTGATAAAATAATCTGAGTTAATTTGAGATAATAAGTCGTTATCTGTAGGACAGACAGGATATAACTAATGTTGCTGACTCCAGTTAAATGGAAGGGGTAACTATAAAATTGTTAAAATTAAAGTTAAAATACAGTATTCCTACTTTAAGACTGGTGAAACTAGCCTGCTAGATATTTAAACCCAAAATTTGGAGACCAAGGTCAAGGAAGTAAAAGGGCAAAGGAAAAAGTAGCCAATATTGTGACCTTTGCTCTCTAAGGTCAGCAAGGACCTAGGGAACAACAGGACCCATCAAAGGGACCCACAACTCTGGGGAGTCACTTGACTTCTGGACTAGGGGAATTCTGAGGACCCTAGAGAACAGGAAGCCAATCAGTGCACATTCTGCAAAGAGGACAGTCACTAGAGAGGGAAATGTCCCTGATGGAAACTACATGTGGTCAGTAAGACTCTGACCCATCCTTGCAGATGGCACAACTGGTAAAGGAAAACTAAAGGAATCAAGAAGCTTCTCACAAGTCCCCAAAAATGATCTCTAACAATCAGCTGACTCTTAACAATGGAGAGGAAAAGATCAATTTTGACCAATCTGGGCTTAGATACCTGGCAGGAGAGTATTTTAAATATTAAAGCACAGTCATACAAGGACAATTAAAAGACAATGGTTCTTTTAATATAACTTGAGATGTACATTTGTCAGTCCTCCCAAAAGTAAGTAAAACCAGGAGATTAAAGGAAAGGTTCTTATACAGGAGTACCTAATAAATATCATAAAAACCTCTGTCAGAGTCATAAATTTGTTCTGAGACAATTTGAGACCTACAAATCTTCTTACCCTCCTACATAAGCAGACTTTGTTGTATGTTCTGTTGTTTTGCTGATATGATTATTGAGCCCTGACATTTATTATGAGCTGTTATATCGGCTCCCATACTTGGGAAAAACTACGAAATTCCTTACTATGGAAACTAAAGACCAATTTATGAACATATACTGGCCATATCCTCCACTTCACCATTACTTAAGTTGAAGGGACTCCTTGCTCAGACTCCTCCTCTGAATTTCACAATTCATCACTTCCAGCCTGGTGTCTTGGTTTTAATCACAACCCAGAAAGAGGACAAGCTTCAAATGAACTAGAAAGGACCTTACCTAGTGCTCCTGAATACCAGGACACCTACTGGGAACTGCTAAAAATGGGTGGTTTCCACCTCAAAAAGATAATATGGCTAGGATGGAGGGCAATACTAAAGGGTACAAGTACAAAAAAGAAAATTAAGACCAAAATGTATAAAAGAAAAAGGGGAACTTGTGAGAAATAGAAAGTCCATTTTCAGAATACAGTATTTAGCCTTAAATGTAAAATTCAGATGTAAGAAAGGCAGCTGAAGAGAAAATAGAGCAGAATGGAAAGTTACAAGCCATTAACTCACACAACACCATAGCTTAAGGATTTGGCAGGTCCAAAATCCATGTACCAGAACAGCCCCTTGACAAACAGGAGGTGGACGAAGGGGCTGGTCTGACCAACGGAGATAGAAATCTCTCTGTTAGGATAAAGAAGTAAGAACTGCATATGTGTCAGAATACATTCAATCTGAGAAGACTTTCCCATCATGAGAGAACAAAGGAGGTGGAAACAACTAAAGATATTTCTTTAAATAACCCAGCAGAAGACGTAAAACCTAGGAGATGCTGGGGAAGACTGTGTACTCCATAGTACTCAGTCAATGAGGAACCTGGAAGGGATCTTGTGCACTAGGGGATAAAATGCTGATTGTAACCACTCTGGGGGGTGCCTGGTTACCCAGATACCTGATCTTGCAAGACCATCAGTAAAGTCTCACTGTTTGCTATACCTCGTGTCTCTTAATCCATGCTTTGGGTTTAAACAGGTGAGCAAGTTTCTCACATTTAGATATAATCATACCCTTCAAAAGGGTGCTATATTAAGTGGTCTTTAGTATATTCAGAACCCATAGCTAAATTTTACACTCAAAATGTTTCAACATCTAAATTTCACAAAAGTTACTTGCTTCTTATTCGACAGTAAAATAAGCTTGTCACAAGTCTCTTAGCAGGCAGTATAATTCTGTGCCTTTTGTTCTTGGGCTCTAATCTTATTTCCCAGCATTGCATTTTTATTACAGCATTACTTTCAAATTTCATGTTTAAAAATACAACTTATCATCATAATGAGAATAGGAAACTTACTGTTAGTTTTGAATTAACCAAAAAACTAGAAAAAAGAAAACTGAAAATAATTCAATTGTCATTCTGTTTCTATTAAATCAGCTGATTGGTTTAACTGCTTTTTTAAATGGGGTTGGTGACTTCAGCTTTGGCATCATATTGTTTTCAGAAAAGAAAAAAAAAAAATCATACCTAAAGTGGAAGAAATGATATGCTGATTTTTATCACATTCAGAAACAACTTCTTGAGAAACAACTTCCTTATCTTGTAAATCAGGTTTGAAGCAAAAAGAAAAAAACAGAATTTCAAAAACACAGGAAACAAATACATGAATACAGATAATTAGACATTATGTATAAAAAGTGGTAAAGACTGACAACTATTTAATTTTAATAATTTAATTTAAACAATATAACTTTAGAGTTTTAGTATTATGTATTCCCTGGTCTTTCTCCAGATGAATTTTGGCAAATAGCCTGCCAACTTTATAAGATTACCCAGCAGCAAGGCAAAGTATCTTCAAGGTTTTCTCAAAGACATACTTAGATAAGAACATTTAAAGAATGTTTCTCAAAGGCAAACCAAACTCATTAATTACCTCAAAAACATCTTTTTGAACCCAAAGGTACTTTATCACTAAGCTACATCCCTACTCCTTTTATATTTTTTATTTAAGACAGGGTCTAAGTTGTTGAGAGCTTTAATAATTTATTGAAGCTAACCTCACACTTGTGATTCTCTGGGATTATAGGTGTTCACCACCATGATCAGACTCAAAAACAATGTATACATGATCAACCCAACCTCAATCAGAAATAAACACAAAATAATGACTTTTTGTGACCTATCAGATCAGGAAAGTCAAGGTTATATAAATCATATTAATGACAAAAAAGGGGTGGGGGGCTCTTATGCAGGAAGATACTCACTGAAGCATTATTTGTAGAGCAGAAAAAACTAAAAATTGCCTAGTAGCTCCAATAATAGGAAATGGGTTAAATATTTTATGGCACAGCTAGAAAAAGGAATATACTTACAAAGTACTTTTTTGATGATACAGGGAAAAGTCTGGCATAAGTAGAAATCAAAGTAAAACAAAAAGGATACAAAGTGAGCCAGGTATGGTGGTGCACACCTGTAATCCCACAGCTCAGGAGGCTGAGGCAAGAAGAGCTCAAATTCAAGACCAGCCTCAGCAATTTAGCTAAACCCTAAGCAACTTAGCAAGACACCATCCCTAAATGAAATATAAAAAGAACTGGGGGGGCGGGGGGAGAGGGAAGGGCTGGGGATGTGGCTCAGTGGTTAAGTGCCCCTGGGTTCAATCCCTGGTACCAAATAAATAAACAAATAAAAAGGATATAAAATATACCTGCTACACCTTGTTATCCAAATTTAATCTACTCCTGAAAATATGCTGGACTGAATTTTCGGATACTAGAAGATTTATTTCAAATGAGGAAAAACATTGTATCTTTCATTTTTCTTCCCATAGCCCCCAGACTGGGGATTAAACCCAGGGGCTCTTTACCACTGAAGTATATCCTTTATCCTTTTCGAGATAGGGTCTCCATAAATTGCTAAGGCTGGCCTAGAACTTGCAATCCTCTTGCCTCAGTCTCCTGGGTAGCTGGGATTACAGGTGTACACCATGGCGTCCAGCTAATATAAGGCATTTTAAATATCACTTAATTAACATTCCTTTATTCATTAGTAGTGTGTGCTCTGCAGTGTAGAGCATAGATATGAATTACCTTCAACACTGCTGCAAGGACTACATGCAACATTACTGTAATGCAAATACAGTACAATGAAGTAATATGTTAAAAATATACTCTTAATTATGCTAGGTTATGCACACCTGTAATCCCAGGGACTTCACAGGCTGAGGCAGGAGGATCACAAACTCAAGGCCAGCCTGGGCAACTTAGTAAAACCCTATCTCAAAATAAAAAATAAAGACTACTGAAGTATGGTTAAATGCCCCTGGGTTCAATCCCCAATACCAAAAACAAACAAACAAACAAAACCACTCTAACTAAGAGAGTTTCAAGATATCTGGAAAACAACTATAACAATATTGGGATTCCTGAGAATTAAACCCTTAGGGGAAAAGCTAGGGAAGACTGGAATACATGGACAAGGGGAGTTCAAAAAACGGGGACACTTGCTATGTAAGTATTGTATCTAGTTATAGAAAATGACAAAAGAATAAAAGACAAAACCATACCAAAACATTATTGCTAAATTGTATAATTAATTTTCAACTCTATCATAGTTGTATATTATCCAAATATTCTATAATAATCATTATTTTAAAATGTCAGCAAATATTTTATTAAAAGACAAAATTATAATGTGTTTGAAAAGTACTTAAAATATTCTGCACACAGAAGAAACTGTTCACTGAATGTCATAAAAAATGAATACTGTGACATATGGGCAGAGCACTATTCAAGATACTGTTCCTAATGATTAGTAATATCAATGAAGAAGTTTTACAAGCAATTAACAGTAGATCCTTGAGCATTCATTTCCTCCACTCTTGGACAGAGTTACAAGACCCTCCCAAACTAGCCCCAATCTCATTTTTTACCAAGCTCAACTTTATCCACCCTAGCCCCAGGCCTCTCAACCTTAGGAAAGAAATTTAAGTGAACAAAACTCAGGGCACTGAGAATCCAATTCAAAACATTATTTCTAACTAACTTGGGATATAGTCTCTATCAGTTTTGAAGAAAATCTCTATTATGTTTTACTTAAATTATTATAAATTCAATCTCTAATTTCCCCTGGTTGGGGAGAAGAACTTGGATAAGCAACTAATATCACATAACTTTAAATTCCCTTTAAATCACTGCCTTAAAGAAAACATATAGATCATCTTAAATATGTTAAAATATGAGTTTTTTAAAAAAAGAAAAACAGCACTTTACCTGGGTCTGTGTTTGTGCTTACATCCTGAGTTCCTATAGCTTTCTTTTGTACAGAGGCCATGAAGTGCAATCCAGCTGAAGTATTAACATCATCTTTCAGCATTTCTTAAAAGGAGCAAAACATTGGAAGTAATCATTGAGCAGCCCACGTGTCACGGGGAGCCCAGAGGCCCAGTGAGTCAAGGGAGGTAAAAGAAGGGGTTAGGAGGTTATCTAAGTGAACTTTCTGCATGAGGTGGCAGGAGCTAAATCTCAAAAACAGAGGAATCAAAACCAAAACTGAGGAAATCTGTATGTTCAGCCCCAAAACCTAGAGATTCTTCTCACTAATGAGGATCTAGGTGAAGGTTACCCAGAGAAGTGATAGGGCCATACTGCTGTTCTAGAAAAACCTCCTCAGCAAGTGTGTAGAAAAAAGATTTGCGTAGGTAAAAGCAATCAGATGCTTTACTTCAATTAGATGAGGCTGCTGCAGCAGTGTAAACAAACAAAAAAATAAATTTAAGAATTACGAAGGAGATAAAATAGGCAGAAACTGGTTACTGACTGGATGAGAGGAGAGGGGGAAAGGCAGAATTCAGAATAATATGTTTTTTGGTTAGGCTAGCATCAACACAATCGAGATACAGAACAGAGATAGAAGAAACCTGTTGGGATGGGAGGAGGTAATAAATTCAGATTTCACATGTGACTTAGGTTATTTCCACCCAGGCAGGAAGGCTCAGTGAAATCAAAGTTTGAAGTATATAACAGCAGTTTGGATTTAGATTTAGATTTTCCTGGGAGATGACACAGGGAGACTGGCACACTATGGAATAATAAAAAACATAAATTTTGTCTTTGTCTCTAGTTCTAGGCACAGTCATTTTTATATCCTATGTGTATCTATATCTGTAAATAGAAAGGTGTATGTATATATATGTGTGTATGTATATTGAAGAGTGTCTTTTGTTATTCATAATGAGCCCTTTTTTTTTCATAATAAGCCCTTTTGATCAAACTTGAATTTATGCTAATGAGGTGACTTCAGGATGGGGTTGGTTACCACAGGAAACAACCGAATGATTACAGGGTTAAAACTATCAGTCCCCTATCCACCGATCCTACCCTTACCTCTGGGGAAGGGTAGGGTAGAGAATGAGTTCAATCCCAGTGGTAAGGTTTGTGGTCAGTCATGCCTATGTACTGAAACTAATAAAAATTCTGAAGCAAACAACTAAGGGGGCTTCCTGGGGGTGGGGTAGACCCATGGATGTGCTAGGAAAGCGGCCTGCATAGAGAGGCATGGGAACTGTGCTGTCTTCCTCGCTGCCCTAAACATTACATTTGGCAATTTCTAATTGTAGCCTTTATAAATGGCCTCATAATCTTAAGTAAAGTGCTTTCCCAAATTCTATGACTTGTTCTAGTGAATTATTGAAGGCAGGAACAGAAAGGGAGCTGTCAAAGGAACCTGTGAATTTATAAAGAGCCTGGCAACAAGGCACATGTCCTGGGGATCTTGTTTACAAATGAAGCACTCTTGAGGAACTAATCTCCTCACGTGTAGGATCAGTGCTAACTCCAGTAGTCAGTGTCAGCAGAGAATTGAATTGTAGCACACTTGGTTGGATCAGAGAATTGTTTGGAATGAAAAAACACACATCCACTGGAGTGCTATGCAGTCATTAAAAATAATAATGTAGCCGGTGCACGGTGGCGCACTCCTGTAATCCCAGTGTCTAAGGAGGCTGAGGCAAAAAGATTCCAGTTCAAAGACAGCCTCGACAACTTAGTGAGGCCCTAAGCAATTCAGAGAGACCCTGTCTAAATAAAAAGGGCATGGGAATGTTGCTCAGTGCTTAAGTGCCCCTGAGTAGTTCAATCCCCGGTACCAAAAATAAAAATAAAAAATAACATTGTACAAGAACATCTAGGGACATGGGAAAAATATCTACCTTAATACTAGTATGTAAATATACAAGTTAGTTACAAATACAGAAGTATAAGTATTTGCAGACATATAATGTGTAGGGATGTTCATAAAACAAAGTCAAAAAGAATTACACCACTGCTATTTCTAGATAGAAAGATGATGGGAAATTTTAATATTTTTCTTATTCCCTATTTGTCCTTTCTAAAATTTTAATATGTATTATCTTTACAAAGTAAAAAAATATGTTAAAAGTGAAATGTCACTAGGTATGGTGGCACACACCTGTAATCCCAGCAACTCAGGAAGCAGAAGCAGGAAAAGGATCAAAAAATTCAAGGCCTACGGCTGGGGATATAGCTCAGTTGGTAGAGTGCTTGCCTCAGCAAGCACAAGACCCTGGGTTCAATTCCCCAGCACCGCAAAAAAAAATCAAGGCCAGTCTCAGTAACTTATAAAAATAAAGAGCTGGGGATGGAGCTCAGTGGCAGAGCATCTGCCTACCATGTGCTACGTTCTGTGTTTAATCCCCTATTAAAAAAATAAATAAATAAAAGTGGGAAAAATAGTTTATAACAGTGCAAAAAAAATTGCAGAGGGGTTAGGAAGCGAAAGACAAGCTGAGCAGGTCAGTTAGGAGGTGGCTAAAAGGAGGCCTGATGCAAAGCAGTAGACTTGGGATGGTGATATCACTATCAGGAAGATGTCAATTTAAACTTTGCACATGTTAATAAGGGGAAAGTAGTAAAGAAAGATGAGAGACTGTGTATTATTTGAGTATCATCAGAAAAATTTAGGAGCTGAAGTCATTAAAGTGAATGGCCTTATGAGCACAGGAGTGAACAAATGAATTACTGAGAAGAAAGACATAGGGAATACATGTACTTAAGGGGCAAGAAATAAACTGACCAGTTCAAGAAAGAAAATAATTTACTATTTATAGGTAAGTTCTTTTTTCTAAACTGATTTCTCTATTTTTAATGTATTCATATTTCTATGCTGAATTAAATCTTAGGCATAATCTTCCATAACTTTCATTTAGACTTTTTATATCATTTTTGAGATTCTAATTGATCACATTACCCTACAGCAGGGGTTGGCAATCTGTATAAGGCCAAACAGTAAATATTTTAGGCTTTGTGGGCTATATGCTCTCTGCTGCATCTATGCTACCCTGCTGCAGCGTGAAAGTAATAACAGACAAGGCATAAACTAATGGGCATAGCTAGGCTCAATAAAACCTGATTATAAGAACAAGCATAGGCTGGGAGATAGCTCAGTTGGTAGAGTGGTAGAGTGCTTGCCTTGTAAGCACAAGGCCCTGGGTTCGATCCCCAGCACCAAAAAGAAAAAAAAAAAAAAAGAACAAGCATAGTCTAGACCTGGCCCTTGGGGTACAGTTGGTCACCCATCGCTCTACTGGATATCAACACACACACACTGCATCTTGTCAAAGATAACATGAAAAGAATTTATTCTCATTTTTTATATTATAGCTATTTCTACAAAGCTAATTTTAACTCTAAATTTAAACATTACATTGATCATGCATATACATACCAAAAGGAATGCTGAAATCCTCCAAAGGTTGAGAAATATGTTCTTCGTGTTCCTAAATGAATTCCAAGTATCAATTTATGATTAACTCAAAGACATTTCTTTTGAAAAAAAAATATTCAATAACTATGAAGAATGTTGAATTCTTAAGTACAGGTTCAATTTTTATCATTCTAGGCATAATTACTTATTCTATCAAGTTATTTACTCTGTCAAAGTTAACTCTACAAATGAGTTCATGAAACTCACAAGCCAAGAAATTTAAAAAGAGAATTACCAATTTAACACAAAGTTACTAAGTTACTGTTGTGGTCTGGATTTGAAATATCTCCCAAAGATCATGTGTTATGCAAAACAGTAATGTTCAGAGGTAAAATGATTGGATCTTGAGGGATGTAACCTCATCAGTGGATTAATCCATTTGATGAATTCATAATTTGAATGAACTTCTGGATGGTAATCTGTAGGCAGATGGGATATGGCTGGAGAAAGCAGGTCGCTGGGGGTACGCCCCTGGGGACTCTATCTTGTCTCTGCCTCCTCCTTGCTTTCTGGTTGCCATGAGCTAACCAGCTCTCCTCCACTACACCCTTCCACCATGATGCTCCATTAAAACCTCATGCCCGGAGCAAGAGAGTTAGCCAACCATGGACTGAAATCATGAACCAAAATAAACTTTTCCTTCTCTAAATTGTTATCGTCAGGTATTTTGGTCATAGCAAGGCATAGATGACTAACACAGTATATGCAATTATCCACTGCAGAGTAGTTTCAGTACTCTAATAAGATCCCAATCCTGTCAAAATCTTTCATGGACACAACATTTTCACTAAGTGCCTCTAGCTATGCTCTTAAGGACTGTTATAGTTTAGATGTGGTGTCCCCCGAAAGCTAACATGTGAGACAATGCAAGAAGGTTTGGAGGAGCAATGACTGGGTTATAGCCTTAACCTAATCAGTTAATTAATCCCATCAGGATTAATTAATGGGTAAATAAAGGCAAGTGGGGTGTGGCTGGAGGACGTGGTTCATTGGGGATAGGGCTATGGAGTATATACTTTGTCTCTAGAGAATGGAGTCTCTCTTTCTCTTCTTCCTGATCAACATGTGAAGTGATTTCCTTTGCCACACTCTTCTGCCATGATGTTCTGCCTCACCTTGAGCCCCAATGGAGCCAGCCTTCTATGGACTAAGACCTGAAACCATGAGCCGTCATGGTTTCCTCCTCTACAATTGTGCTGGTTGGATTCTTTACTCACAGCAGGAACATAGCTGACTAAAACAAGAACTTACTGAAAAATCATACCTTTTAAAAATCCATGTGAATGAGCCTCTGTTTATTTAATCTGTTGTTACCCAAGTAGCTAAACAATCACCAAATTTTGAAAAAATGTTTAAAAAGACCAAACTTACAAGTTACATAACAAATCCATGTTTGGGAAATATTAGAGGCATCTCAGAGTGGTAAAACTGTAATAGGAGGAGCCTAAATCACAAGCCATGTGCATTAAGATAACAGAGGTAAAAACGAAGAATGAATTCAAGCATAAAAAAGTCACAGAGGCCAGGCATGGTGGTGCATGCCTGTAATCCCAGAGGCTTGGGAGGCTGAGGCAGGAGGATCAAGAGTTCAAAGCCAGCCTTATTAGTGAGGCCCTAAGAAACTTGGTGAGATCCTGTCTGTAAGATACAAAAAAGGGTTGGGGATGTGCCTCAGTGTTTAAGTGCCCACAGGTTCAATCTTCAGTATTAAAAAAAAAAAAAAAGTCCCAGAGGCAGATGCTCTAGGTTACAATTTTTAATTTGTCCTTAAGTAGCTTATGACATTCACAACTCTGTTTCACAACTCTGTTGTTCTGTGGAGGGAAGCAGCAGGGATCTGTGTATTGAATGAGAGACTCCTAATCACAACCTGAAGCTTCCAGCACTACTAGACAAGCCCCAAGAAACACCAAACTCTGAACATGCAAATTAGGGAAGAGTCAATAGTAGCTCTACTATACCTTGGGTTTCATGGCAATTTCTGAGTTATCATTATTAATGAAGGAATCCTCTGGCCAGAAACTCACACTTGTTTTTGTTGTCCTCAGTTTCTCAGATCTTTTTTCTTGCAACTCTTTCTCAGTTCGTCTTCTTTGCCTGTTAAAAACAACAGCATAAGCCAGGCCTGGGCAGTACATGCCCATTATCCTAGAGACTCAGAAGGCTGAGGCAGGAGGATTGCAAGTTTGAGGCTCAGCAATTTAGCAAGTCCCTCAGCAACTTAGCAAGACCTTGCCTCAAAATAAAAAATTAAAAGAACTGGGGATGTAGCCCAGTGGTAGAGTGTATGTAGAGTGCCCCAGGTTCAGTCTCCAGTACCATAAAAAAAAAAAAAGTACTTAATTTTGTTGTTTGTATCATGCTATATAGAAAGTTACTGAAATCATGCTAATAAATTTAATAGGATTTAATTTAATTAGTAAGATATTCTCCTAATTATAAACATATATAAACAAAAAAATGTGATATTTATTCCTAGTTCCTCTACTACTTAATTGACTATTCTTTGGTGGCCATAGAATCCTAGGACAGGTTTAAACATTTTAATTAACTGTCAGACTGTCTTTTCTGCAGACTTGAAGCTGTACCAGAAAACCTATCAGATATATTCATTTGCCTATTTGATAATGCTTAAGCACATTTAGCTGCCTCAGTGAAATCCCAGCAAGGAGGAAAAGAGGTCCCAAAAATCTAAGGGGAAGACTTACAATGAAGAGGGAATATATAGAAAGGATGAAAGGAGTAAATCATTTCTGGAAACAGCAGTCAGAACAAATTTTACAGGCTGATATAGTGAAATTCTAGAAGTACTTTCTAGAGTCAGTAATAATCTATCAATCAGTACATGTCTTGAACATCCATACAGGTAAAACTTGCACTCTTCATTAGATGTTACAGCCTTGCTTTGTATATGCACCTTTTTAGTGCCATGAAGCTTACTACGAGAGCCTGCAGAATATGATAAGATCAATAACAATAAATATTGGCTCAAAGTTTAAATAGGACCTGGAATACGACCTGATATCAAGTATTTTTGCTGTAAAAGATAGGCATCTTTTACTCACTGTATTACAGAAACATATAAAAGAATCCTCTAGCCTATCAATGGTAGGAACAAATTCCCTAATAAAATTGGAAAAAATGATAGCATTTCTCCTAATGTAGGACTTTTCCTCATTACAAGACATGTTCAAATACATGACACTTTGCAGGAAAATAGAATGAAATTGTGTAATAAAGAAGACCAAGAGGTTGAACCAGATGACTTCCATTGTTAAGACTATATGGATTACAATTGTGCTTATTGTCCCATTATAGTTGTATTCTTAGATCCATCAATAAACCTGTGGTTAAAAGACTATATGGATATAAATAATAACTTGCTGATACATATTATCAAATAAAATTAAACTTAGAACTTGCCTTTTTTGACTGTTCTTTCCTTGTCTTGTTCCAGATGGTTCTACTTTGACATTGAGAAGCTGAAGGCAACCAGAATCCCCTTGTTCCAATAAATCATGTATGTTTTTCTGCTGCCTTTGTTTAAATGCAATGAGATTTTCAAGTGGGATAAGTTGTGGTTTCTTGTACTACATGAAACAAAATAATGAAAATTTACAAACTCAAATATGCAGTATGTTGACAAATTGAGGAAAATATTTAATTAAACTAAAATATGTAAAAAACAGAAAAAAAAATCAAATATAACAACTTGACTTAAGACTGCTAAGCTAAGTACCCATATCTTGAAGAATTAGATTTTAGAGTGGTAAAATTTTCAACCAGGTTTTCTTCACATGTTGAGGATCAAACCCAATACTAAATTGTATGTGGTAGACAAGTACTATGCCACTGAGCAACATCCCTGGCCCTCAAGACTTCTAGCTTTTGTTGTTGTTCTTTTTAGATATACACGGCAGTAGAGTGTATTTTGACATATTATACATATGTGGAGTATAATTTATTCTAATTAGGATATCATTCTTGTGGTTTTACATGATATGGAGTTACAATGGTTGTGTATTCATATGTAAGGATAGGAAAGTTCTGTCTGATTCATTCTATTGTCTTTCCTATTTCTCTCTCTTCTTCCTTCCCCCCATTCCCCTTTGTCTAATCCAGTGAACTTCTATTCTTCCCCTCCCTACCCTCTCTTGTTGAGTTAACATCTACTTATCAAAGAGAGCATTCATTCAGCCTTTAGTTTTTTGGGACTGGTTTATTTCACTTAGCATGATAATTGCCAGTTCCATCCATTTACCAGCAAATGCCATAATTTCATTTTACTTTATGGCTGAGTAATATCTCATTGTGTATACATACCACATTTTCTTTATCCATTCATCTGTTAGAGGGCACTTAAGATGGTTCCATAGCTTGGCTATTGTGAACTGAGCTGCTATAAACACTGATGTGGCTGAAGACTTCTAGTTTAATTTCTAAAACAAGTTTGACAATCCCTAAGTAGTGTGATGGAAACTTGGGGGTTTATTATAATATTCTAATAAAAATTTTAAAAAATTGTTTTCAAAATGCCAACTTTTCCACTTCTTTAATTCCTCTTTCTTCTTTACATAGTATGTTCAGAAGGCATGGTAACTAGTTTTACTAAGGAATAGCCATTTCTCTTCCCAAATATCATCTTTAAATCTTAAAGCATACAACAGAATGAATCTCTCCCTAAGATGGTACTATTCACCTATAAAATTAGGACCTAAACAATTTGCATTTCATAAAGCAAAGATAATATCTTAAATGATGATTTGGTGGGTTTTAATGCTACCATTTAATTACATGCACAACTACTGACATAGCAAGGTCAATTTAACAATTTAACCTATAACAGATTAGAAGAGAATTATATCACAATTACTGGGAACCTCATTGGCTCACTCTTGCTCTCTCAACACATGCACACATCTACATGCAAACAAGAGTACCTGGTAATTGTATTTTATTTTTTAGTTCTTCCCCAAGTAGAAGAAATGACTATGAAAGATTCTACTAAATTTTGGTAATAATAAAGAAAAAAGACCTAAAAATCTCTAAAACACACAATTATAATTTCAAACCTGACATTCCTTTTATACAAAATTAAAAAACAAAAAATCCCAGAAGCATTATTTTGAGAGAAATATGCTAGAGTTTTTACTGAACATAATTTGTTACAAAAAATGTAGGATTCTGCCTTTGTATCACTGCACAAAAATTAATTACCATATTATCTGCAGACAGACATGAATGCAATAATGATAGTTGTGGGTATTTTCTTTCTTCTGCTACAGTTCTAATAGGTCTTGGGGGAACTGTAATTGATGCTCTTGTGGCTGAAGAAAACATATAAGGAGATTTAAATTGCAGGTGCAATAATGGAAGTCCAAAGGAATTCTCAGGAGATATCTTAAGGGACCCTGGCTTAGCATCATATAGTTTTTCTGGCTTTATTAATATTACAGAGTCCTGTTGAGATGTCACGTTTTCTTCTCCAATATATGAATTGAAGTTCACATTTGTACAAACATCTGTAACTACAGTTTCTGCCCATCTCTTCTGCTCAGTTGCTTTGTTTGTGGCTTCAGTACTGCACTGGCTTGAGTTCAAGTGGGATCCTGAGGTAGTGGATATTTTTCCCTGTGGCAAAGGATGCTGGAAGCCACCAGACAACCCCCAAGCCTCTCTTGGCTGGGCCAGAGGCTGGAAGGGAATGTGTGGAACTCTTCCTGCTTGTAAGGAAAGGGGCTTGAATTCATGCTTATGCTGAAACTGAAGCAAAGGAAAACCAGAACCAGGACTGAATGTTTTGGCAGGTGGGATAAACCTAGGTGTCTTCCAGACAGCAGAAGGCGTGGACAAAAGATGAAGGGGAGTATTTCCAGCAGGAGCAAGAGAAAATGAAGGGGGAGCCACCCTTTGAAATGCTGGGGTTAGTCCTCTCTTTTGGGGTTTGCCATCTACTTGACATGAAGATACACTCCCATGTGGAACATTCTGGGAAGGAAAAAAAAAGGATATAATGTAAGTTTAGAATATATTACAAATTCCTTATTTTGTAAATGATGTTAAGTATATTTTGTTCTGGAGGAAGTGGAATGTTAAGAAAATTATTAAAAAATAATTTGTTCAAATAACAAAAGAAAAATGATCACACTACTAGGACATTAATGTTATTTTTATTCCTATTACCTGAAGATTTCCATTATTATTTTGATCAGAATGGATAATTTCTTCATGGCCATGTGAGTTATTTTTGCCAGGCTCCCCGGTGTACTCTTCCATGGATTGTGGTTTAATGAAATATCTCTGACTAAGATTTCTACTACTGTTGACTTCAACATCATCACTCCCTCCTGTGGGGTTTGAAACCTGGCTTGTCCCCAAATGCCCAATCTGAGTCTGTTGTAGAAACTGATGCATATCTGGGAGGTTTGCAAAAGATGATCCTACTATTTGCATTAGACTCATGAAGTTGATTTGCTGCAGCTACAACAAAAAGAATCAAAGAGATAGCTTAAAACGTAATGAAAAGAATCTAAGGAATCAATAATAAGCACCTGAATATTCTTTTTGACAGCTATACTTTTGCCTTGGCCTCTCATACTTATAAATGCAGAATGGAAGGCAGGGTCAGGAGAGGTTTTTTTTTAAAAGGAGTACAAAAAGGTATAGCTTCCTGTTATCTGGGAACATGTGAAACCTGAGACTATGCATAAAACTATGAACCAGTCACAAACCCATCCAGGGATCATAAAGGAGTGATCCAATGGAGAAGGCTAAGGATAAAGAAGGACTCCCATAATGGGTAGGTTTTGAACAAGTTTTCAAGAAAGAAAATAGGAAAGAGCAGCACACTGGTGAGGAATTCATTTCTAGAAGTTTATTAAGTTTAAACCTTACACAATAATTTGTAGATTTACTTACTTATGTAGAGATATGCTCACCTGAACTAATTTAAACATTTCATCTTGGAGCATCTGTCTAACAGAATCTGCAGAATCTGGTAACTGAGCCCTGTGTTCACTTCTCTGGGTTTTCCCAGGTGTTGAAGCAGGTGTTTCTGAAGCAACATTGACTCCAGTTGATACCAGAGGTAGAAATGAAGGAGATGTATCTTTAAATGCAGAAATCTGTGCACTATATGGAAGCATTTAAATATAAAAAAACCCACATTAATTTTTAAAAATCTATAACCTGAATATTTAGGCCCACTTTTTTCTTCAAATTTAGGGGTTATTTTGGCAGTTTTTAGGATCTCTTCAGTACCCATCATTTTTCATCTAAGTGCCTACATCAGGGATATGTACCATCCTAGTCAGTGATGGTCCCTCCCAGTGCTGTTACAGCACAGAACACTCCAGCAAAGGTCCCTGCAGGTATCCAAGTTTGAGATGTGTATAATCATTCTGATAAATAGTACAGACTCTGTAATTTGGCTTAGGAATAAGTTTTTTGACTAAAATTAATGATTCAGAGTAGAGTTAAGAAAACTAAGGTAAAAATAGGTTAAAAAATGTTTAATTCTGGGATCAACGCAGCAAGTAGTTTCTGATCATCATTCAACATGAAACAACAGTATGGTGAACATTTCCAAACAAATCAGTTTCCATTTAAAAGAAACCCTAACGATTACAACTCCAGACCTGGGAACACCTGGAATGTAGCCTTTGACTCACCTCTTTAAAAACCCCCTTGTTCCCTGTGATGGGGAGAATCACAACCTCTGGGACACAGTCCCCTGTGTTTTTCCTTTGCTACCAAAGCAATAAACCTTCTTTTTTCATTTTTCTAAATAAACAAATTAATTAAACACCAATAAAGTATTTATTTAAAAATAAAATGAAAGATCAAAGCTAGTTCTTTGGTTTTGTTATTTATTCATTTTTTTAATTTAATTACTTTATTTTTTGGTACTGGGGATTGAGCCCTGTGGCACTCTACCACTGAGCCACACCCCCAACCCTTTTTTATTTTTTTATTTTCAGTCAGGGTCTTGCTACATTACTCAGGGCCTTACTAAGTTGATTTGGTGGCCATGAACTTGTGATACTCCTGCCTCAGCCTCCCCAGCTGCTGGGATTACAGATTTGAACAACTACACCCAGCTATTTCTTGTTTTTTAAACAAAATGGTTGTTGGGAACTGATTCCTTAAACATAGCAAGTAGTCAATGTTTTCTAAGCAAATAAATTTCATAAACTAAAGGAACAGGCAATTATTTTCAAATAAATTAGTCATTGTTTCCAAAAAGAAAACAACATATTAAAATGCACTTAAGGTTTATTTGGGTTTACAGTTGTTCCCTCTCAGCTAATATCTGCCTTTTATTGAGCATCCAATATGCTCAGTAACAAAACTTCATATGGCAAATCCACGAAAAACAACCATCATGATACACATGACTATTTAAAGAAAACTTTATTGGGCTTTGCTTTCAACAACTAGCAAGATGACCAATATTAATTATGTAAAAAATTTCCTGAAGTAAAGCTGTTCTATGTTTTCCTCCTAATTCAGCAAGATTTCTAAACACAAAGTACTCTGTTTAACCTCTGTAAATGAAATTCAGAAGATCAACTGGATAAATCTAAAGAGAATTAAAAGCATTTCAAATGCTATTAGAAATCAGAAGCTAAAAATAGCAACAATTACATCTTTCAATAATATATCCACTACTTTTTTTTCTGGAAAAAAATGTTCCTATATGTCCTTAACAACTAGTAAAGAAAAATCTTTGAATAATCAACTAAGATGTCAGAAATATGTGCTATGTTGCTCTTCCAATGCTGCATGATGCTTTCATTTATTCCAAAACATTTAGCAATTATTTTGAATTTTAGTTCAGTAGGCATCAATTCATCCTCTTATTTACTTGTGAAACATGATCATTTTTAAAATAGTAGACAAAAATTCTTACCTAGAAATTCCCAAATTTGTATCCATACAAAACGAGTGAGAAACCATATGTTCAGGATTTGAAAAGGCTTTGGTCATACTGTAAATAAAAGTTATTAAGTGATTAGGAAGCAAGATATTGTTTACATTATCTAAGATACAGGTGATCTAATGATCAGCCATCTAAGAGTCTACACATCCTCTAACACTCTGTAATGCTTGACTCATAATCATAATCTGTTTACATCTGTCTCCATAGTGATGAGAAATAGATTCAGACAAAAGCAAAAAATACGTCTGTGTGACTTAAACATTGTTGATTGCTCAGCAACAAAACAACAGAACTTAGAACGAGGGGACATGAGGTTGGCTGGGACCCAAATTTCTCCTTGGAATAGGTGGACACTTTGCTTAGAACAGTACAGAGACTGTTGTCATGTGTGAAACTGTAAAGACTAGTTTCTATGAATGGAGGTATCTAAATTACTTATAAAGGCATGTCACATTAAATGTATTATTTTGGGGGCTGGGGGCAGAGCTCAGTGGTAAAGCACATGCAAGGCCCTGTGTTTGATCCCCAGCCTTGAGGGGAAAAAAATCATTTTGCTGATTTTTCACAGCAGAATCAAACAGAATTTGTATATTAAAAAAGAAAATCTAATTATGCTGCCTCTCTAATTCAAGGTAATCCTAAAATTCTAAAACTTCACGTCCAAACTGCAACATATGAAAACTGCCCTCAGTTCTTCTTCTTTAAACAGTAATAAGCCAGCCAGACAGCAGAGCATGTGCCCGTCATAGCTCTACTGCAGAGCCAATGGGAAAAAGATCATGTGTAATCATGATGCATAATGGTTCTTTAACTCAATAACCATGGAAAGGTGTTTCCCTGATTAGCAGATGCATATACTCTGTTCATATATAACTCATATATTTACAGTTATATTTTATTTTGATAAGGCTGACAGTGGTGGGAAAACAAAAGGTATTTTTGATATCATTATTTATTCTACTCTAGTACAACTTGAAAATGTAACATTTACAAAAAATTACTGTTTACTCTAGCTATAAATTGAAGTTACCAATTTCATTAGAAAGAATAACACCATAAAATATGTAGTGCAACTTAACAGAAAAAAAGCTGAAGTTTCATGGAGTTAAAGAGGCCAGTGACGGGACTGGGACTGTGGCTCAGTGGTAGAGCGCTTGCCTAGCATGTGTGAGGCACTGGGTTCGATTCTCAGCACCACGTAAAAAATGAATAAAGGTATTGTGTCCAATTAAAAAAAAAAATTTAAAAAAAAAGAAGTCAGTGACATCATTTCGCACTATCTCCCCCTTACCCTGTCTGTTCAGCTGATTTTTCTTTCATATTTGTCTCCCATGGTTCTTCCCTTGGACATTGAACCTCTGCTGTCAGATGCTGTAAAAATTAATAGTATCCAAAATGAAAAGAGGTAAAACAAATAGGAATTAACTGTGCTGGGTATTCTGAGTTTCATATTAGCCACTTTCCCAGAGTACCATCGGTCTAAAAACAAGGGAAAATCAAATACTAAAATGTACTCCCAGTCCTGCTCTGACCAGATCTGTATACTGTGTAAACTGCATCATTCTGAGCTAGTGAGCATTTTCAGGTATAAAGACAAAATAATGTGAGTAGATTAACACATTATAAATTACATACACTCATCACTGCATGATTATTAATTAATCTGTGAAAACAACTACAAAATCAGAAAAGGCTACTCCTTTCTAAAAGAACTGTTATAATAATTGGAAAACTCTGTTCCACCTAGAAATTCAATGCATATAGAATTTTGATAAAACAAATTAATATAGAAAGTGCATATAGTATTAAAAACTACATCCTACATTGAATCATATTTGGTAAATAATGAATATTTTTGCCACTCTTGATTAATTTGCTAAAGCAGTTTATGAAAAGAGAGTCACTGCCTAAAATTATTGGACAATTTTAGGGAAAGACAAATTCTGCAAGGCCCAGCTCTATTTTAAGCTCCATAGTGTACTTGTAAGATAATATCCTTGCTTTGACATATTTTGTAACAGTGGATTACACTTAGACATAATTTAAACTTTAGACAAAAGTTAGATAATTTTATCCACTATTGATTTACCTCTTCTAATTGCTGTGGTAAAGTTGGCATGTTATTGGCAATATTGGGATTTTTGAGACCTCCAATAGATTGTTCTAGAAGAAAATAAAAGGAAAAGAAAATTGGTCATTTGAAAAATAATCTTGATTTATTTAAGGGTTTCAGGAATATTAGAGGAACATTTTCTACCCTACTAACAAAATCTATTTTTTAAAAACATCTAAAGATTATTCCTCCTTCATCAAGTAAATCCCCAGATAAGTCTTGAAAGGCCTTTCCATTTATAAAGCTCTCAGAGTTTCTGCTTTGCTGACATCTCTTTCATGGGGACAGTTCACAGGAATTAAGAGATCCATCATTATTACAGAGGTAGGGCTAGAGGCCCCATAATTGTAAAAGAGTTACTAACATAAAAATGCCTTGTATCTTCTTGGTTTTATTAAAACTTAAGGCTACAAATACACTCAATATTTCATAAACAACATTCTCTTTTAATTTCTGGGCTATTGTAAACATACTGACTTAGATATAAAGCTAAATAATTTCAAATATCACTTAGGAATTTCAAATTTAAAAAGTCAAAGCAAATGATGATCTATATAACTGACCTTCACAGTCTGACATGTGCATATCCATTTCATCCTGTGTAAATGCTTCTACTTCTGAAAGATTCTCATTGGTATCTATAAATTCTTTTTCAGTATTATGAGTGACTGAAATAATCTCATCATTGATTTCTTTTATTTCAGGATTTTCTGCTTCAGTTGGCATTCCACTGAAAAATGGAGCAACTAAAATTACAACTCATTCTTGGAAACAAAGAGCAACCTTCCACTTGATTCCAATTTTTTAACAACTATAAACTTCATTTTCATATTTATCCAGTCTTTTTTTTTTTTAACATTTCTGGTACATGGCTCAGCAAAATGTTGATCAACAAATAACTGAACATTCTAGTATTTATTTATACAAAAAAGTAGAATAATTTCAAATAATCTAAAATCCACTTTTCTCACAAAGGAATCTTCATGTCTTAATATTTGCTATAGTCAAGGTCACATGGCAAACCTTTTCTCTCTATAAGTTGGTTATCCCAGGTATTTTGTTACAGTGATGGGAAACTGACTAACACAGTATTCAAAGATATATTACTATTACTATTGCTTCATATGTAAAAATTGATAAATGGATTAATTCAACTCCCTCTGACATGGTCAATAAATTAATAGAATAAAGGGATCTATCAGGATGAATTAGCTCCTCTCTACAGAAGATACAAGCCAGAAAACAGGAAAGAAACATAATTTGCAATGAATCGTTGTAGTTGAAAGTTCACTTTCAATTTTTCTAGTTCAAATAAATGCTTATTCCTTTAACTTTTAAGGGTTCAATTCTTCCCTTTAAGCCACAAACCAAAAAAATCAGTCATCTTCTACTGGAAAGAAGAGCATAAGGAGCAACTTACTTCAAGATATTTTGACCAACTTCATTATGATCATTTCTTTCCTCAGTTCCACCTTGAATTGCTTCTGCAGCTGAACAGTCAGCATCACTGTTGATCCTCCTCTCCATACTGCATCCAATCTGAGACTTAATATGAGTCTCTAGTTCCTGAAACAAATCATTTATAGCATTCTGTATTCAAGATTGTGGAACCAACCTAGATGCCCTTCAATTGATGAATGGATAAAGAAACTATGGTATAAATATACAGTGGAATATTACTCAGTCATAAAGAATAACAAAATTATGGCATATGCAGGCAAATGGATGAAATTGGAGAATATCATGCTAAGTGAGATAAGCCAATCTCAAAAAACCTAAGGACGAATGATCTCGCTGATAAGTGGATGATGACATAATGGGGGGTGAGAGGGGGGCAAGAATGGAGGAAGGAGGGACTGTATAGAGGGAAAAGAGGGGTGGGAGAGGTGGGGGGAAGGAAAAAAATAACAGAATGAATCAAACACTATTACCCTATGTAAATGTATGATTACACAAATGGTGTGCCTCTACTTCATGTACAGAGAAACAAGATGTATCCCATTTGTTTACAATAAAAATAATTTTTTAAAAAAATGAATTCCTTGATTAAAAAAAAAATTTAAGTTGGAAATGAACCTTTATTTTATTTATTTATATGTGGTGCTGAGAATTGAAGCCAGTGCCTCACACATGCTAGGCAAGCGCTCTACCACTGAGCTACAAACCCAGCCCTGAATCCCTTAATTTTTATGTTTAAAATTATTCTATTTTCTACAGAACTTCTCCTGATTAATTCTCTTATTCATTTACCAAGTATTTATTGCATTTTTACAACTCAATATTTGTTACTGAAGCAATGGCAAGTCTTTATTCCACTTGGAAAAAGCACACATGACTTCCTACATAGTATACCAAAGAAACTGACCTTCTAAATTCTTAAGGTATATTGAATTTACTTTCAGGCCACCAAGCAATGGCAATGAAAATGGAATGCTCTCATTTCACTATCTTTGCAATTATAAAGCCATTTAGTCAGGTGGTGTGGTGAACATCTGTAATCCCAGTGACTTGGAAGTCTGAGGCAAGAGGATTTCAAGTTCAAGGCAAATCTCAGCAACTTAGACCCTGTCTCAAAACAAAATATAAAAAGAACTGGGGATGTAACTCAGTGGTAAAGTACTCCTGGGTTCAATCCCCAGTAGCAGAATAATGAATGAATGGCAAAATATTTTAAAAAAATAAAAATAAAGACATTCAGTAGTTATTTCAAAATGACACGTGGTTGGGCACAGCAGCATATGCCTATAACTCCACTGGCTTAAGAGGATCTCTAGTAATAAGAGAAATGTAAATCAAAACCACCCTAAGATTCCATCTCACCCCAATTAGAATGGTGATTATCAAGAATACAAAGCAACAATAGGTACTGGAGAGGATGTGGGGAAAAAGGTACACTCATACATTGCTAGTGCGGCTGCAAATTAGTGCAGCCACTCTGGAAAGCAGTGTGGAGATTCCTTAGAAAACATGGAATGGAACCACCATTTGACCCAGCTATCCCACTCCTTGGCCTATACCCAAAGGACTTAAAATTAGCACACTACAGTGATGCAGCAACATCAATGTTCATAGCTGCTCAATTCACAAAAGCCAGATTGTGGAACCAACCCAGATGCCCCTCAACTGATGAATGGATAAAGAAACTGTGGTATATATACACTATGGAATATTACTCAGCCATAAAGAATAATAAAATTATGGCATTTGCAGGCAAATGGATGAAACTGGAGAATATCATGTTAAGTAATATAAGCCAATCATAAAAAACCAAAGAACGAATAATCTCGCTGAGAAGCAGATGGTGATACATAATGGGGAGTGGGAGGGGGGTAAGAATGGAAGAAGGAAGGACTGTATAGAGGGAAAAGGGGGGTGGGAGGGGTGGGGGGGAGGAAAAAATAACAAAATGAATCAAACACCATTACCCTATGTAAATATATGATTACACAAATGGTATGCCTGTACTTCATGTACAAACAGAGAAATAAGTTGTACCCCATTTGTTTACAATAAAGAAAAAAAAAAAAAGAGGCTGAGGCAGGAGGATCATGAGTTCAAAGTCAGCCTCAGCAACTAAACAAGCCCTAAACAATTCAGCAAGACTCTGTTTCTAAATAAAACATAATGGGGACTGTGGATACAACTAAATTGGTAGAATGCTTGCCTCACATAAATACATACATAAATTTCTAAGTGAGACAAAAAGGATATACATCCCTTATGTTTTTGGAGGCCTGTATTTTTGTCCACTTTTTTTTTTTTTTTTTTGGTTTCTGGGATTGAACCCAGGGGCACTTAACCACTGAGCCACAACCCCAACCGGTTGTTGTTGTTGTTGTTGTTTTTGCAGTGATGGGGATTGAACCCAGGGCCTTGTGATGGTGAGGCAAGCACTCTACCAACTGAGTTATACCCCCAACCCCAGTTATTTTTAGGAATTAAAAGAACCACTTGAAGAAAAAAAAAATTAGGTGATAAAGAATATAATCAACACTACTATTAATTTTCCATTAATTACTGATTCTTTAGTAGAGGGTAAAATATAAACATAGTTTTAATAAAAAAGACACTTCTTATTTCTAATAAACAACTGATTTATTTACCTTAATAATGACATTTTTTGCCTTATGTGTAGCAAAATAATAGGGTTGCTCCAAAAGCCACAATGAGGTGAGAATGGCAGCTGTAGAAGTCTTTACACGAATTACTGGACTATATTCACAGGGTGACTGAGTGATACCAGAATCACAGAGCAGTCTTCGATCAGACCACCTTATCATCCACTCCAACAGTCTTCCTATACTGCCAAATGCGTTCTTTAGTATCAAAGGAATATCTTCCTGAGGGTTAATATCATTGCACTCAATTGCTTTGAAACTGTATCTTCTAGTTTTAGTGGTCTTGGGAGACAAAAAAATGTGGTTTGGTGATCTCTGGTTCAGAGGTTTCTCTCGATTACCATCTTGAATTCTGTAAATTGAGTTTTTTTTTAAACCAAACAATCCATTCTTTCCTTCATCTTTACTGACTTCATGCAAAGGCTTCTCTAAAAAAGGTCTGATCCCTTGACTAACTAGATCAGAAGCTGAAAGAGCGTGGTTTCCTAAAGTTATGGTATATCCATCACTTAAAGAGGATGCTTTTCCAGATTCATGTGACTCAGGAGCAACAACAAAGCAAGAGCCAGCTCTAAACACATTCTGGCTTTTAGTTTTGCCCTGACGTCGTTTTAATGTTGTATGTACATCAAAAAGTAAAGAATTAAGTTCATGTTCTCTAAGATGTGCAGAAAAGCTGGTAAGAAATGGCATGCCAGGATCCCTGGAATTGAGTAGGTCTCTTTCAAGAACATAACTCAAGAAGAGATCAAGGAATTTAATATATTCATCATCATCACGTTCAAATTCCCAAATACCTATTACAGGAAGTGTGTTTTGCGATAGCTTTTCATGATCTTCTTTACTTTTAGGCTTTTTGCTCTGATTACATATTTTTTTTCTATCACTGGGCTTTCCAATCAGTGTTAATTCCATGTTAGCTGGGGAATTTCTACAGAAAAAAATTGAAAAAGACAAAATTAATAATCACTGAATTATTAAAACTGATCTCAGAATTGACATACAAAATATCTGCACTGAAGTCTTGCAACATTTTTGTTCCTCAACTACCTTTTTTCAAATGTGGAAGAAAACTAAAATGGGGCTGGGGAGATAGCTCAGTTGGTAGAGTGCTTGCCTTGTAAGCACAAGGCCCTGGGTTCGATCCCCAGCACCCAAAAAAAAAAAAAAAAAAAAAAAAAGAAAGAAAAAGAAAACTAAAATGATCTCTAAGGAGTGAAACATTCTACAAGCTCAACAAATACAATATACTAATATCAGAGGGAAAATTCCACAGACATTTCAGCATAGAAACTATGAATATTTTTTCTGGGGGTAAAATATGGTCCTCTAATCAGATTTCAGGAATACAAAGTCAATTAAAAATCACAAGCTAACAATATGCATCTTAATTTAGGTATTCTTATTTCTCTTTTGTGGCTGTCCCTTTCAGCCCCCTTATACATACCATGTGCAACAAGTGAGGCTCCCCTTTTTTATTTTACCAAAGAAATGTTGGGAACTTAAATACTTCCCGCTGCCATGAAACCTGTTAGGCAAGAAACTTAGCTGCCAACAATAATTGCTTTAAAATGTTTCTTTTCAACACGGTCCCTAAGGCAGAAGAGATTCTTAGATCCCTTAATAAGAGATGAAGTTGAAACCAGCACTATTCTTCTGTGAATGCACAGTAAGCAGCTTTTAGGGGATGCCTGTGCTAATATTTAACCATAGTTGTTTTGTGAAACAAGCACAACATTTAAAATGGTATTAGATACAGTTTAAGCACAAATCTGGAGTAGATGTGATCATTTCACTTAAGCAAAATTATTGTTGATTAAGTCATGAGGAGAATAAACTGTGTTGCAGTTATTAGATATATAAAGAAAAATTGGCTTAAATCACAGTGACATGAGTTTAGAAAATAAAAACAAGAATTTCCCAAAAGTTTATGAACAAGTTTCAAAAATGAATATGCAAAATCTAACAGATTCATAGAGGAAAGGGATCAGGGTATGGAAGGAGGTGAAGGTTGAGTGGGGAGGTTTGGGGTAAGTGTTGAGGAGTGATATTGGCCAAATGATATGGTTAAATTGTGTGCATGCTTGAATAAGTAACATCAAAACCCATCATTGTGTACAAATACAATGCACCAATAAAAAATGTGGAAGGAAAAAAATGAATATTCAAGTACTACTCTGGAAACCCTTAAAAACAATGTGGCTCAATCACAGCTTTAAGGGTTGAGTATCCCTTATCCAAAATGGTTGGCACCAGAAGTGCTTTGAATTCTTTTTTAATTTTGGAATATTTATATATACATAATGAGATCTTGGGGATGGGACCCAAGTCTAAACACAAAATTCATTCATATTTTGGGGCTGGCAAACTAGCTCAATGGCTGAGCACTTGCCTACCATGTATAAAGCCCCAAGTTTTGGAACGGACCCACCATTTGACCCAGCTATCCCATTCCTCAGTTTATACCCAAAAAACTTAAAATCAGTATACTACAGTGACGCAGCCAGATCAATGTTCATAGCTGCTCAATTCACCATAGCCAGATTGTGGAACCAACCAAGATGTCCTTCAACTGATGAATGGATAAAGAAACTGTGATATATATACACAATGCAATATTACTCAGCTATAAAGAAGAATAAAATTATGGCATTTGCTGGTAAATGGATAGGAGCTGGAGAATATCATGCTAAGTGAAATAGGTCAAGCCCAAAAACACCAAAGGCCAAATGTTTTCTCTAATAGTTGGATGATGATACATAAGGAAGGGGGGTTGATGGGGTGGGGGGAAGAGAAGAATGAAGGAACTTTGGATGGTGTAGAGGAAAATGGGGCAGGAGGGAGTGGGGGTACAAAAGATAGTAGAATGAGACAGGCATTATTACCCTATGTACATGTATGATTACATAAATGTACACTGTGTACAACCACAGAATTGAAAAGTTTTAGCCCATTTGTGTACAATGAATCAAAATGCAGTCTGTAAAAATAAAAATTTAAATTAAAAAAAGTCCCAAGTCTAAGCCCCAACACTCAAAAAAGAAGAAATTCATTTGTTTCATATAATCCTTATACACATAGGCTGAAGGTAATTTTTTTTTTTAAAACTTTGCAATATTAGGAATTAATCCCAGGTCCTCATATATGCTCTACACTGAGCTATGTCCCCAACTCAGCCTGAATGTAATTCTATACAATATTTTTAGTGCATGTGCATTTTGACTGCAGGATCAGGGTGGAATTTTCTACTTGTGGAATCATGTTGGTGCTCAAAATAGCTTCAAATTTTGGATTTTCAGATTAAGGATGCTCAACTTGTATTTAAGTCTAAGGATAACTATAAGAACAAAACATCTAGTGAATTCTACAATTTTAATTTATAAACAGATGGATAAATTATTTCATTTCTCAATACTAGGTAAATGAAGTGGGTTTTCAAATGATACAGTTTCATATCTATCCTTGTGAGTAGGGAGGTTAGTACTTATTTTTCATAATGTTAATAGCACAATCAGTGAGGGATGCTGGGACTAGAAATAAGTTCTTAACTTTCTTTGAAAAGAAATGAATGGTTATTAAGAGAGTTCAATACCTCTGACAGAAAGGTATCCTAGTTTTTTCTTCAACCGACAAAGCTTCAGAGAATGTATCTGCTGTATCTGCTTCACTGTGGATCACGGAATTTCCCAGTTCTGTGAGGGTGCTTCTGCTCAGGCTAGCCCCCAGGGAAAACCTGTCCAAACCCACAGTCTCATCTGGTTTTTCTTCTTCAACTGGTTCCCACACATTCATCTCAAAAGAACCTATATTTCTCTGCACGCGTTTTAGAGCTTTTACCCTCACTTTATGGATAGAATGCATGACAACAGACATCATTTCCTCAGTCTGGGGACCTAGAAAGAAAAGAAGAAAAGGGCTTGTGGTTCATTACAATGTTTCAACAAGACAAAAGGAGACCGTTCTGGTCCCTCCTGGGAACCTGAAACATAAATACCAGTTAAGGCTTATTTCCATATTCTTACAGATTACGTTTTCTTCAATATTCATTGGAAAGTCTATTTCAAAAATCAAATCAATAATTATAAAAAAGAATAATAATATTTTCTATTTCTATAGAGTGGAGATGCAAGAGCAAATGAGTATAATTTTATCCAAAATAACAAGGATACCTTTCCTATTGAGTAGTGAAAAATAATGGCAAGGGAAATTTTTTAAGACTAGCTATAGAAATTTTATAGAAAAAAATTTAAGCATTTTTATTAATACATAAACAGGACATATGTATTAAGAAAAATGTATTAAGAAAAATACAGGGGTCTGGAGTTGTGGCTCAGTGGTACAGCACTTGACTGGCATTTGAAAGGCCCTGGGTTCGATACTCAGCACCACGAGTAAATAAATAAATACATAAATGATCAACTGACAACTAAAAACAAAAATAAAAAAAGAAAAAGAAAAATACAAATCACAAAAACATGTTTGTTAATGTAATAATGTACAATCACAGGACATAATAGACTTTAGTAGAGAACTGTAGTTCTACAAAGAAGGTAACATGAATTTAAAAATTTCCAGATGGGTCCAGTGTGTTAATCCCAGGTACTTGGGAGGCTGAGGCAGGAGCATCACAAGTTCAAGGCCAGCCACAGCAACTCAGCAAGACACTGTCTCAAAATAAAGAGCTGGAGATGTATCCCAGTGGTAGAGCACTTGCCTGGCAAGGGCAAGTCCCTTGGTTCAATCAAAGCACCTAAAATAATGTTAGTAATAATTCTATGTCTACTAGTGTACTCAGTATTACAGCATACACACAGCATGCATGAGGCTCTAGGATATATCTCCAGCAATGCCAAAAAAAAAAAAGAAAGTTAAAATGATAAATATTTTGCTATAATTTTAAAAATCCAAAAGGTCATCTTGAATATATAGTATAAAATAGCCACAAATTAAAAGATTAAAAGATTAAAAGATTATACTTTTTAAAAGATTATATACATATATATAACATATATGTGTGTGTATAAACTATTTATATAGTATATAAATACTAGTTTGCTAAGCACTGTATGCTTATTTTATTTTTTGAAACAGTATCATACTAAGTTTTCCAAGCTGGTCTTGAACTCAGGCTCAGGTAATCCTCCCACTTCACCTCCTCAGTAGCTGGAACTACAGGTGGGCACCACCATACCTGGCTTATATGCTCAATTTATATATCTCATTTTGTTTAGTGTTCCCTCAATCATATTCATAAAATAAGAATAAGATACCTATTTTGCAAATAAAGAAATGAGCTCAGAGAGACTGAACAACTGGTCTAGGGTCACAGAGTTAACAACTGACAAAGCCATAACCTGGCTCCAAAGCAAGAGAATTAGTTCTGCCATGGGGAAGTGTGGCTAAGCTTCTCAGATACTTACCTCTAAGGAAAGACAGAAATGCATAGACACATAAACAACAGAAAATTAATGCTTTCAAACAAGAGGAGCATCTCCAGCAATTTATCCATTAGCTATCTAAGAAATAACAAATACCTTTTACAACACAGCGTCTGAGTCTCTGTCGAAGAGAGTGGTACTTCTCTCTTAATGGAACTCTTACTTCCTCAGGATTGGGAAATGCTTTCACGAAAATCTCTGCCACCTTCGGAAAAAAATTTTTGGAATTTTTATAAGCAACATCATTCTTATTTTTTCCTTTTTATTCCTCTAACATTCCAACTCAAACATAAATGCATATTTATTACTAACTTTTTGATGTCAGGTCAAATCCTTTCTTTAAGCATGAGCTTGCTAATGGGAGTTCAGCATCAACTTTGCCTTTTTTATTTTTTTAAATTTTAAAATATTTAATAAACAAGAATTGTGTACATTCGATATGCACAATGTGATGGTTTTTAACTTTTATTTTATTTTTCATTTATTTTGCAGTACTGGAGATTGAACCCAGGGTTCTGTGCATGCTAGGCAAGTACTCTACCTCTAAACTATATCCCCAGTCCTTTTTTATTTTGAGACAGAATCTCATTAAGTTGCCAAAGCTGGCCTCAAACTTGCAATTCTCCTGCCTTCTCCTGTCTTGGCCTCCCAAATAGTTGGGATTATAATCATGATGATTTGATATACATATATACTATGTACTGATTACCCCAGACGAATTAATACATCCATTACCAGACATAGTTATCATTGTGTGGGAGATGGTGGTGAAGACACTTACATTCTCCCTTATCAAATTTCAGGTAAACAATACAGAATCATTAACTACAGATACCATGCTGCACATTAGGTATCCAGATCTTACTCCTTTCATACATGAAAGTTGGGACCCCATAACCAACATTTGCCCATTTCCACCACACCCCCAGCCTGAAAATTGCTATTCTACTACTCTCTGCTTCCATTAATTTAACTTTTTTAGGTTTTACACAGTGAGATCATACAGTATTTGTCTCTGAGTCTGAAGGATATTATACTAAGTGAAACAGGCCAGGGGCTGGGGTTGTGGCTCAGTGATAGAGCACCTGCCTGGCATGTGTGAGGCACTGGGTTTGATTCTCAGCACCACATATAAATAAATAAATAAAATAAAGGTCTGTTGACTACTTAAAAAAAAAAAAAAAAAGAAAAGAAATAGGCCAGATATAGAGAGCATTAATCTTTACTAAAACAAAATAAAAATTCTTCTAAGTCTCCAGTTCAGATTTAGTTGATTTTCACCTATAATCACATCACCTTTCTGATTGGTGGCAGTTCTCCAATAAGGCTCAAAATTAAATCCTGAATAAGTTCTTCAATATTAAAAAACCGAGAGAAAGGCAGCATTCTATAAGCCCATTCCACTGCGCTGAGACAGTGCTCAACCATACAGGAATCAAACTCCACTTCAAAGTCCTAAAGAGATATTGAAAAGATTAACTGCCTTTTCAGTTTAGATGAATAGACCAGAATGAGTTCAAAAGAAAGTTTATTACAAAGAATGAAATCTTCCATTAAAGAATAATTTCCCAAGTAATGTTCCTTCATTTTTCTTATTCTTGTGCTGGCAAATACCTTTTCTCCCATTACATTTTCTCTTGCTTTCTGATATTGCCTGCAATTATAGGATAATTTGTCACGAATATGTAGCACCCAGCACAAAGCACAAAGTTCTCTGAAGCAACCTAAGGTAGGAATAAAAACGCACAAAAAAGTATGAGTATGTACATGAAATAGAACAATTTCACCTCTGCTGGTTATTTTTTTCAAAATAAATGTTTTCATTTTGTTAATTATAAAGGAAACACATTTATCATAAACACCTTATATGAAAGTCATAGATACTTCCAGAATTTTAATGTGATTATAGAACATTTCATGCATATCAGTTAATGAAAATTTTGAAAACATAAAGTATATAATTTTCTCTATTTAATATCAGATTACTCATTTTATAATTTCATGGGGTTTATATCGCTAATATAGTACTCCATTGTATGGAGTATCAATAATTTAACTATACACAGTGCAAGGACTCACAGTACAAGAAAAAAGAATTTCAACGGTCTGCTAATGCTAAATTTACTTTCCCTTATTATAATTAACTATGTCCATAAGTAAGACCCATCTTCTCTACAATAGCTAACAGTCTTGTCCTGTGGAGGGACAAAGGTAATCCCTAAAATTTAATAGTCATTTCTTTAAGCCTTAATCTTTATAATGAGTCTTATTTTTACAGTAAACTAACTTTTATTTTAGTGATCATTTTTGTTAGAAAGCTACTTATTTTAAAAATAACTCTCAAAGTCACAAAGTAGTTAAGATATTACAAAAACAGGAGAAAACGCTTCTTCTACTAAACTATCCCCAAAAGAGGAGAGTGGTGGGTAAATGCCCTTAAGACTCTTGGGATCATCTGTGGGAATTTTTGCACTATGCTCCAACCTCACACCCCAGATTCTGATGATTCTACCAGGAGAGCACGGCTCAATCTGTTGAAAAGGCACCAAGTGATGTGCTTCACTGTTTCACAGGTATGCTGGGACAGAGCTAGGGCCAAGAATCAGCAAGTAAAATGCAGCAACATACTTAGCAGTTACTCATTTAAAAACATCCCTTCTCTGGGTTTTTCTAACTGTAGATTGCTATTAGGCTGTAAAATTCATCCAATGAGTCTCAACCATTTTTTAAAAATAGAATTCAACAGAAAATAGCAATAGTGCACTGTACACAATAAGGATAGCTCCTTAAATTTTCATTCCTTAAGGTTATGTATGGTACTGATGTAATATTTGCATCTTATTGTAAGTCCTGGTCATAAAAGTTTGAATACCAAAAAGGTGTAATCAACTGAAACCAGAATGGGAAGACTTCCACTTATAAATGACCTGGTTTTCTTAATAAATAAGTGGCCTGAAAAAAATAATGGGGAAAGAGAAACTTTTATACCTTAAGAGAGAATCACATATCAATGAAAATGCAATGTGTGGAAGATCCTGTTTGGTTCCAGATTTGAAACTATTAACTGATAAAGTCATACTTGAGATACTAAATAAAATATAAACACAGGATAGATAATATTAAAGAATTTTAATTAATTTTGTCAGGTATAGTTTTTTTTGGTTTTTTTTTTTTTTTTTTGCAGTGCTGGGGATTGAACCCAGGGCCTTGTGCTTGCAAGGCAAGCACTCTACCAACTGAGCTATATCCCCAGCCCAATTTTGTCAGGTGTAATAATGGAATTGTGCTTTCAAAAACTTCCTGTTGTGTTGACTACACATACTGAAGTACTTATGGGTAAAATCTTATAATATATTAGATTTGCTTTCATGTGTTGACCACTGTTCCAGGTGGAGGACAAGTACTTGAAAGTTCGTTACATTTTTTTTTTTCTTTCAGTTCTCTATAAGCTTCAAAAAAGTTTGAAAGTCACTATTTTAGATAACAAACTAGGAATGCAAACTTTTTAATCTAGCTGAATCACTTCTCAACAACTGAAAGACCAAACTAAATTAAATAGTAACCCTCAGAGACAAAATTAAACTATTGAAAATGTATGTTCAAGGGGTTACAGTTGTAGCACAGTGGCAGAGTGCTTGCCTAGCATGTGTGAGTCACTGGGTTTGATACTTAGCACCACATAAAAATAAACAAAATAAAAGTATTGTGTTCATCTACAACTAAAACACAAATTTAAAAAAAAAATACATTCACCATCTAACACAACCAAGAGTAAGATATGTTTCCAGTAACTTCTCAGCTCCAGAGTCTTCTGACCCATTTGCCTTACCAAAGCATTTATCCTATTGCACAGTCTCATGACAATTTAGCACAATTTCTTGCTTTTTATCAGTGAATAGAAATGGCTGGAAAGAATGTTAGAAGCCCAAAGTTGAATTAGTTAGAACTACTTTAGCAAGCATATCAGCCAACACAAGGGATTTCTTACTTCATGATTTTACTATTTTCTTCTGCCCATCTCCCCACATTCACTCTCCTGTCCCTCCCTTAACAGGTATACAACCTAAAGAAATGATTTTCAAACCAGTATACATACATGCACATTGACAGCAGCACTATTCAAGAGTCAAAAAGTAGAAAGAGCTCAAATGTCCATTAAGTGATAAACAAGTTATGGTGTAGCCATACACAAGAGTCTTATTCACCCACATGAGGCACAAAATATTGGCACATGCTACAATGTGGATGAGCCTTTAAAACATTATGCTAAGTGAAAGAAACTAGCACTCTTGGAGAAAGGGGGGAGGAAGTGAGAAGAAACTACTAAATGGTCAAGAGGAGCTGGAAATATAAAGTGATTTTACAACACCGGGAATGTACTAAATGCCGTTGAATTATTTACTTTAAAATGGTTAATTCTGGATTGGGGTTATGGTTCAGTGGTAGTGTGCTCGCCTAGCATGCATGAGGCCCTGGGTTCCATCCTCAGCACCACATAAAAATAAAGGTATTGTGGCCACTTACACTAACAAATTTATTTAAAAAAATAATAAAATGGTTAATTCTGTTATATTAATTTCAAATCAGTAAATTACTTCTTAAAAGATAAAAATGTATGTTTAAATCTTTCTTTAAATCATTTGCATACTTTTTCTTCTTCTTTTTGTTTTTGAGATGGAGTCTAGATATGCTGCTGAGGCTGGTCTTAAACTCCTAGGTTCAAGTGATTCTTTCACCGTAACCTCCCAAGTAGCTGGGTCTATAGGCACCATCACACCCAGCTTCATGTATTATTATGAGAAACAATCTTCTAACCGGGATTGTTATGACTTTTAACTTATTACTTACAAAGTCCAGATTTTTAAAAAATAAATAGGATTGTACATACATTTCTAGATGACACCTGCCTGGCCCTTTCTTTTCTTAGGGTGAATGAAAATTCTATACACTAAGCTCATAACACCTGAGAAAAGCAATTGAAAAGCATTTTGATGCCATATAGTTTGAAAACAGACAATCTGAGCCCAAGGATATTTACTATTTAACATTAATACAAAGAACAAATGAGTTAAAAAGGACCATTTCAATCAAAGTCTAGAGATGAGATCAGGACTTAATTTAAATAGAATGGTAAGAATTAATAATTAAAGAGGGGTTGGGGTTGTGGCTCAGTGAAAGAACGATTGTCTGGCACATGTGAGGCCCTGGGTTTGATCCTCAGCACCACATATAAATAAATAAAATAAAGATCCATCAACAACTAAAATATATATACATAAAAAAGAAAGGTTAGTTTTTTAAAAAAATAAACAAATAATAATTAAAGAGAAATGAGTGGAATGACATCCAAAGTTTGACTTGTTTTTAAACTTTTTAATGGAGCTAAGTGGACATAGACTATGAATAGGAAATGAATTTATAATAGGAAATATAATACAAAACTAATACTCAATATAATTAGTCACAATGAAGATGTATTAACATACAATTATCATTGTAACCCATCAAATTAATCCAAAGGAATTAGAAAATTTGGCATACTATTTCATGAAATATAAAATAGGCATATTCATTCAACTCAGCAGTTCTATTGCTGAGAATCTAAGGAAATTATTCTAAAATACAAAAAAAAGAAATTTATGTGTCAGAGGCAATTAAAAGCATAAAAACTGAAGTAAATTTTAGTATTTGCTAATAGAGATTTAAAATTTTAATAGATATTAAAGTTTTTAAAATGGAAAAATGTTTAAGTAGCATGTGTTAAGTTAGAAAAACAGAAAACAAAATTGGTAAGTCTATCCTGATAAGGTCAAAGCCTACCCATTTAATGTTTGGCCATATACCCTAACTTTAAGAAAATGACCCCAGGAAAGGTGTTTTTAATTGAACCCAGGGGTACTCTACCCCTTTTTTCATTTTGTTTTGAGACAGAATCTCTTGAAGTTGCTGAGGCTGGCCTCGAACTTGCGATCATCCTGTCTCAGTCTCCCAAGTAGTTGGAATTATAGGGGAGTACACCAGGCAAGAAAGGCATTTAAATTTCAAATTTAAATAATGAAGCAACAAAAATAATGTCATAGTTTTATATTATATAATAAATTCCTAATTTAATATCATATAAAGCATGTACATATATTACTGTTATAATTAAAGCATTTACTTGTATACACTAAGAAAATATTATACACCATTCTATACTTTGAAAAGTCAATCGTTCAAAAATTTTGCCAAATCAAATGAAATATATATCACTATTCAGATTTAGGATAATTTCTAAGCAAGTAATTCACTGTAAACAAACCAATTGCTCTAATGGAAACTTCATCAAGCTTGTGGTCTCCAGTTGCTCCAGGTCTGAAGAATGCTACTCCTCCTTTACAGTAATTAAGTAAGGACTCGGGGAAAGGACTCAATGACGGAAGAGACCCTTTCATTCGAATCTGAAAGTAAAGAATGACAATACATTAATCTTCAATAGTACAAATAATGTTGAAAGAAAACTACAAAAGAACAAGGCAGTTAAGATCAACCATATAAAATGGCAAATAGCACAATTCCTCTACTATGGGAGGAAAACAGTCCTGAAATCAGCTATACTTTCAGAAGCTTAGCTTACAAATTTAATTCAAGAATTTCATAAAATTATAATCTCAAAAAAGAAAAAAAAAAGTTCTAACTAAATCATTTATACTCCCTTGTCACTCAGTTTTGCTTGTATAAAATCAATCTAAGGCTATTCATCCCTGGCATCCTCAACAGTCTTAAAAAAGAAAAGAAATACGGGCATCTAAATCTCATTTGTGTAGACTCCAAAACCAAATACAAAAAATTTAACTTCATATGTAACTTTTAAGAAACTAATGCACAAGACAGAGATAGAAAGTCCTCATGTGACAACCCTTAAAAAAATAATGACTCTAGGCAAGAATCATCAATAAATGCCAACTGAGATTAAAAGTTGGATGTCTGATGGGGAACTTGATGGAAGATATGACATAAACCCAAACTCACTGATCAATCTCACTACCACCAAAAGTGCCACATGTGCCACACAACATGGTGCAACAGGAAGTACACAGCATTTTGAGAGTTCATTTCTGAATACAATCAAACCTCCCTACCTCCACAAGTACAGATTGCTCACCTGTGTACAGGAAATGAAAGGAAACAAACTAGTTAAATGATGCTAAATGAAAAAAGCCATTAGACAAAACTAGAATATAGGTACAGGAAAATTACCCTGTTTATCTAAATCAAGAATTTTTTTAAAAAAGAAGGTGGCTGTTATAGATATAAGAAAAGGAATATAAGAGACATAAACCTGGGAAGGAAGGGTCAGCAGCAGGATTGCAATCTATACTTCCCTCTACTAGTTACTTTCAGAAATACATGATCTTATCAGATCCCTTTGTAAGCATGCTAAAGACATACACTTCAATGGCATTTATTAGCAGGATGGTACTAAAAGATGGAGCTAGCACCACCAAGCCTACTGCCACATGGAACTGAATTCTGCTAATAACCTGAATGATTTTCCCCTAGAGCTGAGAGTGATCTGTGACTGGCTTCATAAGACTCTTGAACTACTTCTTGCCTAGACTTCAGATGCACTGAAATGATGAGATAATAAATGGGTATTGTTTAAAGCTACTAAATTTGTGGTAATTTGTTAAGAGTGAAAACAGAAAACTGGTGGGTGGTGCATGCCTGTAATCCCAGTGACTTGGGACGCTGAGGCAGGAGGATCTCAAATTTCAAGACAGCTAGGCGATTTAACAAGACTCTGTCTCAAAAATAAATAAATAAATAAATAAAATAAAAAAGAAAGAAAGAAAAGAAAAAGGGCTGCAGATGTGGCTCAGTAGTAAAGCCCCTCTGAGTTCAATCCCTGGTACCAAAAAATAAATAAAGATCTGGGGACGTAGCTCAGTGATAAGAGTGTCCCTGGGTTCAACTCCTAGTACTGCCAAAGAAAAAAAAAGGAGAGAGAGAGAGCAAGAGAGGGAGAGAGAGAAAATAAACTGACATCATGCATAATCTTTATTTCAGTATCATTTTCAACTGACATAAAATTCAAATACCATAAAATTCACCTTTTAAATGTACATAGTTCAAGGGGTGGGGAATGTGACTCAGTGACAGAGCATGTGCCTGGTAGGCACAAGGTTCTAAGTTTGCTCCCCAGCACAGCCAAAAAAGCATACAATTCACTGGTTTTGGTTAGTTTAATTAGGCAACCATCACCACTATCTAATTCCAGAACATTTTGATCACCCTAAAAAGAAAATCATTAGTAGTCACTTCCTATTTCCCTCTCTCTCCAGCCCCTGGTAACCACTACTTTATCTCTCCATTGTGATAAAAAGATACAGAGTGAGCAGTTTTAACTTCTATCTAATGAGAGCTGTATGCAAATCATACCAACCTTTCTCTCTAGAAAGGCTAATTTTCAAAAATATCTGATAAAAAGGAATTGCAGCTGGATAAAGAGACATATCTGATGTCTTACCCAGCTGGAAAGCAGATAAGAACACAGCTACTGCTCAGTGGAAGTCCTCATGGATGGGCAGGACAGCACCAGAATCAAACTGAAATGCATATCTCGGAAGACAGCAAAGGGAGACCCTGAGCTGTGGAGACTCTTGCAAGCACACAACCAAGTACTCACTCTAACTTTCGATGCTTTGGACCCACTTAGGGAACAGGTGGACATGAGCAGTGGGAACATGGGAGTTAAGAGAGAGGTTAAATCTACACACTAAACCTAAGTGCTAAATAAAGTCGTCCTGGCCCTACTCTGATGTAAGAAAACAGCCCTGAAACAACATATTACAGGGTCAAGGAGTGTTTGCCCAAGACTCCTCCTTTGATAAGTAGGAAGATGGACTGCTCTGACTAAAGGCTGAAGAGTTCAATGGCCTCAAGGTCTATGAAATCAAGTTCCAGATAAAATAGGTGAAGCCAAGATGACCAAAAGCTGCCTTTAGGTCCTCAATGTATCATTTAATCTTACTGTAATTATAAATTCTCACCCCATAGGTTTCACTTAGCCACTTGTGACCAAGATGTACACAACAGGGATTTAGAAATCTAATACAATCCAACTGTCAATCAAGAGCTAGGAGATAGTGCTTGGGAAAGACCCGCTGGAAACTACCCCTTACCCGTAATAAAAGCTAGCACAAAATGACAGGAGTTGTTTCTCTCTTCTCTGAGAGGACCCACAATCTTCCTTAAGGGTACTTTTCCCCCTACCCTTCCTCTTTTTCTTCTAATAAACTTTGATATATACTTTTATCGCACCTTGTGTCTTGCTTAAACTCTTCTCTTGTGAAGACACAAGAGCTGAGAACATACAACACAACTCTCCAGTAACACTCTGAAGCCCCAACAGAACTCAGATCTCTCCTCAGAGAGAAGTGAATTCTTCCCACACTTCAGTCCTGAACTGAGTGTATATCTTCGATGAAGAAGTAAGTGTAGTTCCCACTTAACTGACTAGACTACACTACCTATTGTCAGACAGGATGTAACTAACCTGGAGAACCAATTCAAAGTTCTCATCTTTTAGCAGAAAGAATCTGCTCTATGTTGCTTGAACCATACGGTTCCTTAAGGCAGGACTCCTTGGAAAAGTTATTACAGTTATTACAATGTTACAGTATTATTACAGTATAAATATCAGTTTATTTCAGTTAACACAGCACACAAATAAGACATTTCCATACCTTTTGCATGACTTTTCTTGCCCACCTCAGCTGCAGAATGTACCACTGTGCTACAGGAAAAGAACACCGAGCTGCCCGGAAGAGCAAGAGAACTCGCTGAAGGATTCCAGATACTTTTTGGCGATTGTCTTTTTCAGCTTTTACAAGAAGATCATCTCCATCTTCCTGGAAACAATAAAACAATCAATTTTAGTGACAATAAATAAATTTAAAATGCTAAAGGAAAAATAAAGATAGGCTAATGCTGTCAGTGCTTCTCAACCAGAACATTCCTTGAGATTTAGAAAGGAAATTTTAAGGCACAGGTTGTGGGATTTCGACTAAGGTTATATGTGGGGTTGAGGAAATAATTCTCTACTTTTAGTGTACAGGGCTCAAGGGACCCCAGTTCCTGGTCTTCCCCTACCACTGGGAAAGCCCACCACCTCAGATTCCTAGCGAGCTACCACAGCAAGAGTACCTTCAAAGGAGAATATCTTTTCCCTTCCCTACCTACCCATCTCAAAATAAAAGTTTTGGGGATGTAACTCAGTGGGAGAACACTCCTGGGTTCAGTCCCTGGTGTGTGTGCATACATATGCATATGCACACACACACACACAAATATGAGCAAAAGATTATTTTCCCAGAGAATGACACAATGTGTTATAACCATCTTCCCTGTCCACTTCTTAATAGTACTCAATTTTTATTTGGGTAACTGCCCCTCTCCTGCATAGTCCATATGACTTCGGAAAAGCTGATTATACATCTCCAGCTTCTAGGCAAGGCCTTAATGACTACCAAGCAGCCAAGGCAAGTGATTAAAGGCAGGCATGTGATCTAAGGCAGTCCAGGGAATCTCAATACTCTTAGGTGGGATGCTAGGTAAGAAATAAATCCACTGGTTTTTTTTTTTTCCTCTCCCTTTCCCTCTCCCTGTGGGTGTGGACAAGTCATTCTGTTCACACAAATGAGGGGGCCATCGGGTGAGGATGCCACTTTAGAGGACACACTGTAAAGAAAGAAAAGAGCCCAAGTCTTTGCTGCATAACTAAGTCAGAAGCTTGTCCTACCATGGAGCTTCTCAATTATGTGAGTCAATAAATACCTTTAAATCATCTTGACCAAGTTTTCTATTATTTGCAACACAAGGGGTTCTGATACAGAGTGAAATTTAGGAGAAATTCTACCACTGAGCATTACTTTTAACAAAAAACAACAAAATGTAGCACTACTGGGTAGAGTAACTAAGTTAAGATCAACATAGGATATTCAAAAAGACCTTACATGCCATTTCTACTTTCTAAACCAATATATTGAGGACTCAGACCTGAAAGGAAAGCTGAATTATTAAGAAATGCCATGGATTATTTATTCCATCCATTTAAATATAACATAGTACATTCATAATATTAATAGGTGAAATATTTAACCTATTTGAAACATACCTCTAAATATAACAAATGGGAAGTAAATAAAAAAACAAATGCAGATAGAAGTTGGAAATAATGAAACAGGAAATAGTAAAGAAATGATACCAGAACCACTTTAAAGTATTAAATATTTCAAAAATCTAAATGTAAATAATTTATAGTAACACTTTAAATCTTAAAACCAGCTAACAATAAGGTTAACAGTTTTTTTTGTTGTTGTTTTTTTTTTTTTTTGGGTGCTGGGGATCGAACCCAGGGCCTTGTGCTTACAAGGCAAGCACTCTACCAACTGAGCTATCTCCCCAGCCCCAGGTTAACAGTTTTTAATAACAGAGGGAAGTTCCTGAGAGGACTACAATCATTATTTCTAAGACAGAACTATCAATTGAATAGTGCACGAGAAAAAGGTAAAACAATAACAAAAAAAAAATCGAAGACAAAAGTAAGTATTGAAAAAAGGCAAAGACAATGAGGTGAATAAAGACTGAAATAATGTATGACTTCCAATTCTCTCATTGTTTATGTCATTTATTACCCTACATAAAAACCTATTCTTAAAGTTAAGAAATCTCTTGATTTTGTCATATTATTATAATAATTTTAATATTTATTTATTATATACTCCAGGTCCTGAGTTAAAAGCTTTCACAGGATATCTCATTTAATCCTCACAGCAATGCTATAAGAAGTACTATTAGCATCTGCATTTTACAGATCAGGAAACTTAAATAGCAGCCAGGTACTTTACCTGGGATTACACAACTAGTAATAGCCATGCTGGAACCCAGAAGTCTGTCTTCAGAGCTTGTGTTTTTAATGTGATTATTATTACCAGGTTGATTTTTGTTGTTGTTGTTCTGTTTTTTGGTACTGGGGATTGAACCCTGGGGTGCTTTACCACTGAGTACATTCCCAGTCTTTTTTAAATTCTGAGACAGAGGCTCACTAAATTGCTTAGGTACCCACTAAGTTGTTGAGGCTGGCCTCAAACTTGGGATCCTCCTGCCTTGGCCTTCTTAGTCTCTGGAATTACAGGCATGAACCACCATGTCTGGCTTTAGGTTGACTATTTTTAAAACTGGTCAAAATCAATTTTCAATTAATTAAAAGAATAATGCATAAGCTTACTTCACTAAGAATAGCTGGCTGGGGACAATATAATGGAGGAGCCGGAAGATACAAGCCAGCAGGCACTAAGCCCCACAGTCTCTTACTGAAGTCCTTAGCAGAGTCTATCAGATGCTGTAATGTGTCTGAAAGAACATCTGCATCGGCCATAACTGATGCTTTTAGGACTTCTTGCACTGAATCAAATAGCAGATTTGCATCTTCCTCTTCAATGGGATCTACAAAACATAAAATTTGATAAAATAGTCAAAATTCATATTCGATTTCACATTTTATTTTGTAAGATAAAATTTTTTAATCTGAAAAAGTAGATTCTCAAGAATAAAATGGTTGACAAGTAAAGCATCCAAACTTACAAAAAATTATGAACTATCCTGTTATTTTAAGATTATCAGCATTTAGAGCATTACTTTTTCTAAAACTATACAAGAGATAAATAAAAATAAAATATTATATATGTAGCTGAAATTCCTTGAGAATCAATCATATTCCATCCCTCGTGGTAGCCATTATCCAGAATTTAGTAGAGATATAACTGGAATTCCTAAAAGACATCTGTTCTACACGCTACAAAATTTAATTTTACTTTTGTATTCTTCAACTCTTGATACCTCTCTATATATTGTTTATATTTATCTCTATATTTTATAAAGATATATATTATCATATGCATATTTTATGGCTATACATGTATCCATAAAATAAATAGCTCAGATTTATCTTTCAATTAATTAATTGGCTCTTAAACTGCTCTAATAACTTTGTTGAGTTTTTGTTTTTAAATCAGATTAACTGAGGCATAATTTATATTCAGTAAAATTCATCTTTTTCAAAGTGTACAGCTTAGTGAACTTTTGATATATTGGCACAGGCCTGTAAGAACATTTCCATCACTCTACAAAGTTCTTTCATCCCCTTTGTAGTTAATTCCTCTCCCACTACTCCTGGGTAACCACTGACTTGTTTCCTGTTCCTATAGTTCTATTTTTTGTAGACTCATATAAATGGAATCGGACAAGATAAAGTCTTTGTTTTTTATTTCTCTCATCTAGTGTATGATGGTCATACGATTCAACCATGGTTGTCACATATTGTTAGTTTGCTGAACGATGAAAAGCTGACTAACTTATGATGGATTACTCATAAAACATTTTTTTTAAAAAGTAGTTTGCTATTTTTTTTTTTTCTTTTTGGTACTGAGAACTCCACTGTGCTATGTCCCCAGTCCTTTTTATTTTTTGAGACAGATTCTTGCTTAATTGCCGACAATGGCTTTGGACTTGCAATCCTCCTGCCTCAATGTCTCAAGTCACTGGGATTACAGGTGTTGAGTCAATGAACCCAGCATCTTCTTTTATAAGTCCATTTTACAGAAATATTGCAGTTTGCTTTTCCACTGACAGACATTTGTGGTATTTCCAATTTGGGGCTATTATGAAAAAACTGCTCTAAACATTCATGTACTGATCTTTGGATAGACCTGTTTTATTTCTCTTGGGTAACATTACAGAATGGAATCCTTTTGAGTTTAAACTTGATTTGTTTCTGATCTTTAGGAATTCTCCCTTAATTTCTTTAAAGCTTAGACTTCAAAGATATTGTATTTTACTTAGAAATACATTTTATCTATTTACTTACTGTGGGAGAGAAATTTTAGATCAAATTTAACAACATAGTGCCACAAATGGGAGCTCAGACGGGCTTTTTTTTTTAGTTCCTGTTTTCAAATCCACCTTTTATGTAGTAATGCAAATTAGTTTTTTAAAAAAACTGGACAGGGGCTGGGGCTATAGCTCAGTGGCAGAGTGCTTGCCCGGCAGGCACTGGGTTCAATCCTCAGCACTACATAAAAATAAATAAATAAAATAAAGGCACACTGTCCATCTATAACTACCAAAATAAATAAATAAATAAATAAAAACCTGGACTAAAAATTGTCAAAGGAAAGTTCATAGTTAGATTTCCAGATATTATGGCATAAAGCACTAAAAAAAAAAAAAAAAAAAAAAAAAAAATACAAGGGCCCTAGTCATCCTTTACCATTAAATACGTGACTTTCAATTATTGATTTCATACTACTTTTTTGTCTAAATATCTCCACTTGTAAAACATTTTGTAGGATTTCTAAGCAAATCTGAATGATATACATAATTATATACTATTTTTATATTTTGTAATACCATTTGAACTAGTCTAATAACTTTATTGAGTTTTTTGGTTTTTAACTTTTCAAATAAAAAAAAATCTGATTTACATACTAGTTAAGAGATGAACTAAATTGCTTCTAAGCATCCAACCAGGTTTGAGATTCTATGATTCTATGGAAACAAAAGAAAATGATCCAAATGAAGTAAAATTAAAATCAGAATAAGCTGGGCATGGTGGTGCATGCCTGTAGTCCCAGCTCCTCAGGATGCTGAGATGAGAGGATCAGATGAGCCTAGGAATTCAGGGCCAATCTCAGCAACATAGTGAGACCCTAGTTTCAAAAAATAAAAAAAATTTATGTAAAGATATGTATGGAGAAAATCACTCATAGTTTTTAACCCTCATGTTTTGAGCTGGCATCAGTTTTAGATGCTTCCATGATTAAGTATAAATATCCTTATATTTTTAAAGTTTATTACAAGGTATTAAAACATTTCCAGGTACTTATAAACCTCTTATATCACAAAGTTATATTAACTTGATACATATGTCAGACCTTATATATGTAACACACCTGTAAATTGTTTATATTTTGAGCCCATTTCCTTTTTTGCTTCCAAAGAGGCTGGTTGACCTAAGAAACACTGCAATTTTTTCTGAAAAATGTGAGCTGGAGTCATATTTAATGGTAGCTTTGGACTCTTTTTCTTGGACCTGAAATGACATCACATTAAGGAAAACGAATCCAAATTTTGATAAAAGACAATTTTCACATATCAAGAACTAAACATAAGGGTTGGGAATGTAGTTCAGTGGCAGACACTTGCCTAGCATGTGTGAGGCCCTGAGTTCAATACCCAGTGTCATAAAAACAAACAAACAACAACTAAACATAAAAATTTAAGAAACAATGGAAAGCCAGGTGTGCGGCACACATCTCTAATCCCAGCAGCTCAGGAGGCTGAGGCAGGAAGACTGCAAATTCAAAGCCAACCTTACCAACTTAGGGAGGCCCTAAGCAACTCAATGAGACTCTGTCTCTAAATACAATATAAAAAGGGATGGGGATGTGGCTCAATGGTTAAAAGCCCCTGTGTTCATTCCCCAGTATAAAAAAGAAAAGAAGCAATGGTATCCACCTGCTCTGTTCACCCTACATATAAAAAGGAAACAGTGTATTAAGATCCTCCCTGATTATGATCCTAATACATTTTCCCATTCTTATTTCCTATTGCTGTTCTACATATATACTTTATCCAAGCTGAACCAAAACTTATTTTTGCCAAAAGCCTTTGCTCAAGCTTAGGATGTTTTCTTTGAATGGTTATTTAATTCATCCAAATCCTGTATTCCCTTCAATGTTCATTGCAAATGACAACTACATAGTATTTCCTGTCTTTTCCCCACTTAATAATATCACTCTCCCTGTGGTACCACTGACCTTTTCTTACCACACTATGGATACTATGTAAATTATAATAATGCTTTGTCCTGTTTTCTCTATTAAAGTTTAAATGCCTTAAAGCACTGAAACTATGTACATTTAGATTCATATCTACTAAAATACCTGACATAGAGCTTTGAACAAGGTAGTTAGTTAAAAAATGAATAAATGTTGAACTACTGAATTGAAAAATACACAAAAAAACACAGCAATGCCATGATATTCAGAAAAGTTAAAATGAAAGATCAGTTTAATTAATTTAAACTCAAATCCTATTTGGCATAAACTCTCCCATTGACTATATGCCCATTAAGGGCATTACTAACACAAATATGCTAAATGTTTTAACACAAATAAACAAGTCATTGAGCCAATCCAGCACAGTAATCACTACATTAAATAGCATGTGGCTATGTAAATATAGGTGAAATTAAATTGAAAATGAAACTCCTTGGTTTCACTAGCCATATTTCAAATACTCAATAGTTGCTTTTAATTAGTGACTACCACATGGACATTGAGCACATACAGAACACTTCTACCATTAGAAAGTTCTTTTGGGGACTGGGGAGATAGCTCAGCTGGTAGAGTGCTTGCCTCGAAAGCACAAAGCCCTGAATTCGATCCCCAGTACCACAAAAAAAAAAAAAAAAAAAAATTCTTTTGGCCAATGCTGAATAAAGAATTCCACATATGTAAACACCAACAAAAAGAGAAATATAAAACACTTTACATGATACTGTTATACTTAAGCTTGCCTAAAAATACATACCTCACAAAACTGCTATCATGTTTACAGAACAGCTGGAAAGCCACACCAATAGCAACAGATGTCTTCCAGTCTCCAAGTTTATATGCTAACCACACTGCCTCTGGAACCAGGCCACCAATGAATAATAATTCAAGGGCATACTCAACTGTCCACACATTAGAAAGATTCTGATCTCTAACAATACTGGCCACCTTGGAGTGCTGCAGAGGAATAAGTCGAAGGGACTGCTCTGTGAGTAAATTAAAGAAAATGGATATTATAATCACACACATGCATCCAAACTCAAGCCTCCTTACATGTTATATGTATCTCTTTAATTAGTATCTTCTAAACAACACCACAGAAAGGAAGATACATACAAAATGGTATACAATAATACTAATTATGCTCTAGAACAGTTTTTTTCAACACTGGAGAATATGCTTCATTCACAGTCATGGAAGAAATAACAGAATTCTTAAAAAACAAAACAGAACAGAAAAGAAACACAGAGTGAGTCTATTAAACTCCAAATAAAAGTAAATACTGTTTAATGAGACATTTGTGTCAAGATAACATGTACACAGGTATACGTATTAATATGTACCGGGTCTCAATGCACAATTTGTTACTGCAGGCTGCTCAGAAATACAGGCCTATTTTTCATATCAGATTATGAAATTTGGAGGACTGAGAAGGTGTTTTATCTGACTTTGCATTACCCACGTTATACAATTAAAAAAAAAGATTTCAGGTAATAAATATACAAGGTGTTCAACATTATTAGTGTTCGTTAATAAGTGAAAGGGCTGGGAGTGTAGCTCAGTGGTAGAGTATTTGCTTAGCATGTGCAAGGCCCTGGGTTTGATCCTTAACACTTTAAAATATATATAAAGAAATAAATGAAAGGGTAAGTTTTATACAGTATAGTCGTGTGTACCTATGTCCCAGATCATCAGGAGACTGCAGTAGGAAAATCACTTAGGCCCAGGAATTTGAGAAGTAGGGTAACATAGTGAGAACTCATTTCAAAACAAACAAAAGAATAAAAAATATAATATTCAATAACTTCTGAATAAAGACAAGATTCTAGTCTGGCTCAGGATTCAACCTTTCCCTTTCTGTACCTCTCCCTAAAGTAACTTGAAGCAAGTTAAAATATGATGACAGCAATGTTATTAAAAATATACATGTTGGTCAGGCACAGTGGTGCCTGCCTACAATCCCAGTGGCTGGGGAGGCTGAGGCAGAGAGATCATGATTCAAAGTCATCCTCAGCAATTTAGGCCCTAAGCAAAAAAAATATAAAGGGCTGGGGATGTGGCTTAGTGGTTAAGTGCCTCTGGGTTCAATCCCCAGTGCCTCTAAATAAATACATACATACATACTTACATTCTGATGGGAAATGAAACTGACCAAAGTATGTTATTTGTATATGTGAATGTCACAATATATCCACTATTATGTAGAATTATAATATATCAACTAAAAAATAATTAGAATGTACACATTGAAGACAGACACTGTGGTTCATGCCTGTATTCCCAGCTACTTGGGAAGCTGAGATAGGAAGATCCCAAGTTCAGGGGCAGGTCTGAGCAACCTAGTGAGACTCTGTCTCAAAATAAAATAAAAAGGACTGGGGATCTAGATCAGAGATAGAGCACTTGCCTAGCATGAACAAGGTCCTGTGTTCAATGCCCAGTGCCATGAAGAAGGAAAACAAACTATGTTGAAAAATTTTCACTTCTTCACTTAAAATAAAATTGCTCAGTGGCATACATGGGTTTCTGCCCCTTGAAATGAAGAATGAAGTGATTAATTTCTTATGTGGACTATACAGGGCAAGCCTATGTTAGGCACTAACATTTTAGCTCTTGAAAAACATCTGGATAAAAACAAAAACTTTTTCAATCACTAGGATATCCGATTCTATGTAGGCAAAAGAGTCAAGAGATTAATTTTTTTCTATTTTTTATTCACTGTAAGTGAGGTACTATGCTATTAAAATAATTTGAATTATTTAATATTCTGAAAATTATACTACTTTCACACATTAAAAAAAGTTGACTGGGGCTGGCTCAGTGGTACAGTGCTTGCCTAGCATGTGTGAGGCACTGGGTTCAATTCTCAGCACCACATATAAATAAATGAATAAAATAAAGGTCTATCAACATCTAATATATATATATATACATACACACACTTAAAAGTTAACCACTTTTTATAATATTACATCAAATAAGCTATTCAAATCCCTAATACATTCTGCCATTAGCTCTGACTAGAAAGAGTAACATCAAACAGATGCTAAGACTGCTTACCTTATAATTTTCCAACATACTGGGAAACTAAAAGAACTAAAGCATAGATACAAAATTTCAGGTATTTAAATTTTCAATAATCATAATCTCAAGCATGGAAAGGGGGGCTGGGGATATAGCTCAGTTTGTAGAGAGCTAGCCTGTCAAGCACAGGGCCCTGGGTTCAATCCCCAGCACTGCAAAATAAATAAGTAAATAAAGAAAGCATGGAAAGAGAATGCAAAAACCTCCTTTCCCCCACTCTCATGTCTTACCAGGAGGACATTTATGTGGGGAATAAAAAGGTGTATCTCTGCTTTTATGAGTGTTATGAGCATGTCTGGAAACAGTTTAATGATTCTATCACCTTTTTTCCTAAACTGGGATAAAGACCATAGTTTATCAAGCAATCTGTAAAGATGAGAATCATAAGCAAACAGCAGAAGTCCTATAAGTTTATAGAAGACAGATAAAAAATTGAGATGGATTTTCTAAAGACCAGGATTTTATCTTTTATTTCTTTTAGGTTTTTCTGAAAACCACTTGGAGTGCACCCATCTTTGTTAGTAAAATAACAAGGATTAAGGACATAAATTGTCAGAAACAGACTATCATAAACAGAGAACACAATAGTGATATATTCCTAAACTACAACAATTAAGAATATAAAACCACTATACTGATAACAAATAATGTCAAGCATATGAGAAAATAAGTTACATAATCTGGGTGCCTTGGAGGGAGGCATAAAGGTCAGAGAAATGAGTGCAGGCTGTCCTCAGGAGCAAGCAGGGGGGAGCTACAGTGGAGGTCTACCGAAAGGACAAGAGAGTGATACAGATTCTGGGGAAACAGAGGTCCCCTATCTGCTCCCACCAGTCCCCTAAAAAAAGCCATAATCCAGTAAGGGCTACTTCACTTCTTTCTCAGTGAAATAGAGGTCCACTAGAAATGAACCACTAAAGAATTTCCTTTGTGATCCTACCTCATATGCCTGATTTCCCAGGGACCCAGAACTTCCCACAGAATCCCAGGTGGCACTAGAACACTGCAGTAGAGGAGGTCCAGCTGGGTGAGGATGGTTCTCCACTCCCACCCACATCCCAAGACAATCTCAGAACATAAGAGTCTAAATAAAGGGTCCAAAATCCATTGTTTTGTGACTAGCTACTTGTTGAAAGTCCTGTATTGTATTAAACTTCTAATTACACTCTCATACTATCATGTGTGCCTTACACACATACTTTTCCAAAATTCATGTCATTTCCTGTTTCAAGCCCAACATAACTCAAAATTCAGATTCTTTACTATACCATCTGGATCCTTTTCTGACTGTATCTCCTGTCACTTTCCACCTAAGTTTCTAGTCTACAGTTACACCAGTCTCAGTGTCTCAAATACATCTAGCTGTTCTTGCCTCAGGGCTTTTACACAACTCAGACTGGAACACTCTGACCTCAGCTATCCAAAGTTCGTACCCTCTTGTTATTAAGAATTCAGCTTTAATTTCACCTCCTTAGAGAGATCCTCCCTAAATTTCCAGTCTGAATTCAGTTTGGGTTTTTTTTTTTTGATTCTGGGACTGAAGGGTCTCTTGCATGTTAAGAATGTGCTTTACCACTGAACTGTAAATATAGCCTCTAATTTTCCAATCTGAAATAGTCAGAGTGCATTATTCTATTTTAATTCTCTCCATAACAAGAATCAATTCTTGATGTCTTATTTATATATTAAATTATTTAATCTTTTGTCTCAAACTATTGTATGTAAACACCATAAAGTAACTGGTATAATATGTTTTGTTCACAGTAGTCAGAACAAATCTGTTTTATGTAACAAAAAAATTATACATTTGTTTTCATATGATCAACTTCATGTAGTATAAGCTAACATACTGTCAGGAACTACATAATGATATTTTGGTCAATGATAGGCCACATTAATGGTTATTACATGACCTAGTGAAGTCCAAGTCATCCTAGATTGTGCAGACACTCTATGGTAGTCACCTGTTGAAACCATCTAACAATGCATTTCTGAGTATATATCCTCATCCTTACTTACATGACATGACTATATTTGCAACTCTCAGGACAATACCGATATAGTCAGCACTTAAAACTTAAAACACAAATACTACACTACCTCACTTAAATGTGGAATTTAGTAAAGCTGACTGCATAGGAGTAGAGAAAATTATGGTCTCTGGAGGCTGGAGACAGTGAGTGGGTAAGAAATGAGGGACTGCTGATCAGTGGATGCAAACTTTTAGATAAGCAGGAAGAACAGGTTTTGAGATGGATTACATAGCCAGATGAGTACCATAAATAATAGTGCATTTATATTTCAAAGTAACTAAGAGAGTAAATGTCCAATGATTCACAATAAAAAATGAAAGATGTTAACTTAGCTTGACATAATTATACATAAACATATACAAAAATATCACATTGTACCCCATAAATATATACAATTATAATATCAATCACATTGTTGTTTAAAAATTAATTCTTTAAAATTAGTGAATGTCATAGTTCATTTATATATTTTTCTCTAAGAGGGCAAGGGCAGTTATCTAGCAGAGGATTAAGTACATTTAGACTCTATTAATGAAATAATTAATAGACAAAAGTTGGGATGGGGTTGTAGCTCAGTGTTGAAGCAATTAACTAGCATGTTTGAGGCCCTGAGCTCAATTTCCAGCACTAAATAAATAAATAAAACAAATTTTTTTTTCTACCCCCCTTTCTCTCTCACTTTCAATACTGGGAATTGAACCCAGGGGTGATTTACCACTGAGCTACATCCCAGTCCTTTTCATTTTTTGAGACAGGGTCTCACTAAGTTCCTCAGGTTGGACTTATACTTATAAGCCTCCTGTCTAGGCCTCTTAAGTTGCTGGGATTATAGGTTTACATCATCATACCCAGTTAATAGTACAAATTTTAAAAAAGAAAATAAAATGTTTAGCTGGGTGCTGTGGTGCATACCTGTAATACCAGCTATGTGGGAGGTTGAGGCAGGAAGATCACAAGTTCAAGGCCAGCATGGGCAACTTTAAGAGGCCCTGTCTCAAAATCAAAAAATAAAAGAGAGTTGGGGATATAGCTCAGTATCAAAGCAATCCTGGGTTCACGACCCCGTACTGCAATTAATCAATCAATCCATGAATATAAAATAAACAGAAAAAAATAGCCAGTCCAAATAAAATTAAATTCTAAATCAGTAGATGTAAAATTTGTTAAATTTATGCGTTTTTACATAAATGAAGACAGCAGCTCTTTCACAGTAAAAGTAGAAACTTTATAAATATCAACCTGCCCAAATTTTGTGTACATATTTTGTGTACATATTCAATAAAAACAAACTTAAGTAATTACTTTTCTCAAATATGATTTGTTCACAGGTAATCCCTGGGCATCTCCTATGTGCCAGGTGCTGTGCTAAAATAGTACCATTTCCCTAAAATAATGATCTCTGTATAATGTAAATTAAACATTATGTGCAAAATGAAAGGTGAGAAAATTACATTTTACCATATTACCTGCTTTAATATGAAGTGGAGGAAGAACATTCACACTGTGAGGGGGGAAAATGCAAAGCAGCTGATTGGTGAAATAGGCAGCCATGAAACGAGCCATAGCTTGGATGACTCTTAGTGCAGCCTCGGGATGGACATGTCCAGACACTGCAGACTCACAGCAAGACCACTCAGGGTCTAAGGAATAAAGAAAATGCCAAAGGAGATACTGTCCAAACTATCAAATAGTAGTAATATTTAAGTTCATTAAAAGAAGAAAATTATAATTAAATTTTTTTCTGAGATGAGCACCCATGGCCTATACAAGGTAAATTATAGTAGGTATCCATACTTCTTGAAGACAATAAAAACAAAAATAATTATTCATGATTATAAGCAAATATACTTACAAACTGTACACTACTTTAAACGGTTCCTTTCCTTTTGTGTTTTATTTTGTTTGTTTAATGACATGGGTAGGGCTCACTATGAAGATTATCTAAAAAGCATCAAAATAGGGGGACACTGCATTTTATCCATAATATCAGGTCTGGGAGTTATACTCCCATTAGTTATACAAAATGGCTATATTCTTTTGGGAGGCTGTAGCAAAATGTAGAGGAAAGAGTGGAGGAGAGATGTTAGTGGTAGTAGAGGTGAGTTACATCAAAATTTCTGGAGCCTAGCTGGGGTAGCTTAGTGGTACAGTGCATACTCTAAAGCACAAGGGTTCAATACCCAGCACCAAAAGAGAAAGAGAGAAAGAGAGAAAGAGAGAAAGAGAGAGAGAGAGAGAGAGAGAGAGAGAGAGAGAGAGAGAGAGAGAGAAAAGGTAATTCTGAATCTGGTAAAATTATATTAATAATGGCAGCCTCATACAATAGAAATTAAATGATATACAATGATTTAATAAAGCAGGTGTGAAGAAGAGTTAATGTAACAGGACTCACAGCCTGAAACACCCTTGGGTGGCACCTGGAAGCTTAGATTTTGGAAGGATTTTCACTGTGCTAAGAGTAGCTCACTGGGCCTATACTGTGAAAACAATGTGGTTCTGCTGAACACCTGTCCTCCCTCTGAGAGTACTGAGTGCTGGTATGTGCCACGCAAGATGGGAGCCATGTGCCAGCCGTAGTTGAAACCCTGAGCAGAACCTCTAACGAGCGCTCATAGATGACTCTCACATGTGCTGTCACACTCCTCACGGAAGGAAACAGGCGAATCCTATGTGACTCCACCAGGAGGACTTCCGGAAGCACGTGTCAGGCCTTCTCCAGGCCTCAACGCACACGTTTTCCCCTTTTGCTGAGTTGGCTCTAAATCCTTTCACTGTGTAAATCACAGCTATGAGCGTGACTGTCTGCTGAGTCCTGCGAGTCCTCCAATGAATCATCAAAATAGGGAGCAGTCATGAGGACCCCCAATCCAGGAAGTATATGTTTACTATATTTTAAACAAGCATGATTAAAAATTAAAATAAATGAACTACTGAAAGCTAAATCATGTAAAGACAATATTGATGAAGAAAATGAAGACCATTCAACCATTTAAAAAGCTGGGCACAGTGGTGCACGTCTAAAATGACACCAGCTCAAAAGGTAAGGAAGGAGAACCACAAATTCAAGGCCAGCCTCAGCAACTTAGTGAGGCCCTAAACAACTTCATGAGACCCTATATCAAAATTTTTAAAATATTAAAAAGGGCCAGGGATGTAGCTCAGTGGTAAAGTACTACTGGGTTCAGTCCTCAATACAAGAAAGTAATACACAAAAGTCTCACTCATACATAGCTAGTCAACCTTTCTAGAGGGCACCTTAACAACAGAATAGAAAGTCTTCAATTGCAGGTACTCAGATGCTAAAAAAAATTATATACACTGCAGCATTCTTTAAAACAGAAAATATGTGGCAACAGTTTAAAATGTACAATAATGGGAAAATACAAAAACATACACACACATTGAAGGGCACTAAACAAAAAGTACACTTGTAATTTTCTTTATATTTTTTCAATTTTCAAAATTGTCTAAAATGAACATGTCAAAATAAACACAAAAATTTAAAAGGAAGAAGAAATACAATCAATCAACAAAAATGAAAAAATGTTCATCTCTTGCAGTTAGAGAAATGCAAACCAAAACTGCTCTAAGATTTCATCTCCTTCCAGTCAGAATGGCAATTATCAAGAATACAAGCAATAATAAGGGTTGGCAAGGATGTGGGCAAAAAGATACATTCATACATTGCTGGTGGGACTGCAAATTAGTGAAACCACTTTGGAGAGCAGTATGGAGATTCCTCAAAATATTTGGAATGGAACCACAATTTGACCCAGATATCCCACTCCTTGGTTTATACCCAAAGGACTTAAAATCAGCATATTACAGTAAAGCAGCCACATCAATGTTCATAGCTGTTCAATTCACAATAGCTAGATTGTGGAACCAACTTAAATGCCCCTCAATTGATGAATGGATAAAGAAACTGTGGTATATATACACATTGGAATATTACTCAGACATAAAGAAGAATAAAATTATGGCATTTGCTGGTAAGTGGACAGAGCTGGAGAATATCAAGCTAAGTGAAATAAACCAAGGCCAAATGTTTTCTCTGATAAGTGAATGATGATACATAATGAGGTGAGGTAGAGGGGGGGTAAGAGAATAATGGAGAAACTTTGGATTGTGTAAGAGGGAAATAGGGTGGAAGGAGGTGGGGGAAGGAAAAATAGTGGACTGAGAAAGACATTATTACCCTATATACACATATGATTACATGAATGGTGCGAATGTACATTGTGTACAACCACAGAAGTGAAAAGTTGTACCCCATTTGTGTACAATGAATCAAAATGCAGTCTGTAAAAATAAAAAAAAGAATACTAAAAAAAAGTTAATGAAAACAAAGATTTTTTAAAAATTTAAAAAGATGGGGCTGCTGGTGTAGCTCAGTGATATAGCACTTGTCTATCATGTATAAAGTTTGATCTACAGCACTGCAAATAAAAACAATAACAATAATAATAAATACATAAATAAAAATATGTGGCTTCCATATTAAAAATAATATGGACTCCACTTAAAAAGTCCTGATCTATTTAGAAAGTTCTGCTACTTTGGGCTTTCAGGCACGTTCATACGTATGGTATATAGCTAACAGTCAAATGTCCTTTAATCATTATAAATATATTAAGGGTTCATTCATGTATATCTTCCCTTTGGCTTTCTGCTTAATTTAAATATATCGCCGTGAAAACACACAATGCCGAAAAAGTATAAAGAAAATTACACAGTCTCTTACACAAATTAAAGAAGACTCAGAATATCTCAGAAAGTGATTTTCATGACTATTCTAAACCACTTTAAGCAATATTTAAAGAAAATAAAAACACAGTAAGGAATACTTGGATACCTGATATTAAATCTAATGAAGAGGGTGTGAGAGAAGTTATATCAATTCATCAGGCAATTATTGCTATAATGTGGGGAATTCTTACAATTAAAAATAAACAAAACAAAAAACTTAGTATGATCCTTGTTATTGAGAACTTGAGAGTCCAAAATGTAATGTAACTTATAATGTTGAGGCAGGACAGCTGACTTTTACGTATAAGCAATTTCTTATAAAATCCCATAAATAGGAATTAATAAGATTAAATATATTGAGTTTTAAAAAGCATACCTGAACAATGTTCATTTTCTTTAACAGGCATTTGGGACCATCTCAGTATTTCTCTTACTAGCTGATCACATAATCCTTGAGCATCATTTAAATTGTATCTATAGAGGTGGCAGTATAAAAGAGAGAGGTAATATCGTATCTGAAGAAAACAGCTCCTTCTTCCTCCTGAAACATGGAAAAAATTAAGATTACCTTAAAAGCAAGTTAACAAAGAACACTCTTTGTCTAGTGCTAGGCAAACAAAGTACACGACTTGTGAAAATTCATCAAGGTGCACACTTGCAATGTATATACTTTTCAGTATCTGGTTTTTGCTTTTTTTGGTTTTTGTTGTTTGTTTTTGTGTTACTGGGGATTGAACCCAGGGATGCTCTACCACTGAGCTACAACCCCTGTCCTTTTTATTTTTTATTTTGAGACCAGGCATTGCTAAATTGCTAAGACTGGCTTCAAACTTGTGATCCCCCTGCCTCAGACTCCTGAGTAGCTGGGAAGACAGGTGTGCATGGTTTCAGAGAAATACCGTTTCAGTTTCATACTGCCAATACTTCAGTTTTAAACTTTAATAAAAGATTTTTTAACAATAGGACAGCAATACTTTGACTTTTTCGGTTTTATTTTCTTTCATTAAACCCTAGAATGACTAAGATTTTATCCAAAGAGAGATGCAGATTCTCATCATCTCAGAACTCAGGTCCACAAATGACTTCTATATCAGGTACACAGAGAATGGAACAGAAGGAAACATGTCACAAAACCCCCAAAGAGCCATTCATATATCCAAGAGATGGTCAAAGAGACTTCCTAAAGGAGATAAAACAATTATCCAAAAGGCAAGAACCCCTGACAATTGCCTTCAGATACCTGAAGGGTGTTAAGAACTAAGATAGTTGGCTGCCCATCACTTACCCATTCTTCCTGAACAAAAGAATTAAGATTTTATTTGAAGTTGCGATGCACCTAGATCATAATTTCTCACTAGATACAGTGAACCAAGACAAAATAGCATGCAGAACTTCCAAAGTGTTTAGAGAAAGGTAACTCAGCCAAAAGGCAAACCCTTTACCCCCTTTCCTACCTTCCTCACCTTCCTTTTGCCTGCTGCCTAGAACATGGATGTAATGCCTAGAACTCCAGCAGCCACTTATCCCATGTAATGGTCTTAATATCACACTAAGGATGACAGAGCAGAAAAATCAAAGGAGCCTGGGTTCTTTTGTTTGTTTGTGGGGGCGGGGGGGGGGTGTTACCAGGAATTGAATCCAGTGGTGCTTTACCACTGAGTTACATCCCCAGGCCTTTTTAATTTTTTGAGACAGGATCTCACAGAGTTGCTTAGAACCTTGTTAAGTTGCTGAGGCTATCCTCAAAATTTGTGATCTTCTGGTCTCAGCCTCCTGAGCCACTGGGATTACAAGTGTGTGCCATCATGCCCAACAAGGAGCCTGTGTTCTTTTCTCTTCTTTTTTTTCTTTTTTCTGGTACCAGGGATTGAACCTGAACACTTAACCACTGAGTCATATCCCCAACCCTTTTTTTATATTTTATTTAGAGACAGGGTTTTGCTAAGTTGCTGAGGCTGTTTTTGAACTCATGATCCTCCTGCCTCAGCCTCCTGAGCTGCTGGATTATAGTGAGCCTGGGTTCTTAATGATACCTGAGAACAGCAAATCAGCCCCAATCTGCCAAGTTCTGGTCTCCTTTCATAAGAAAGTAGCCAGGCATGGAGGCACCCACTTGCAGTCCCAACTACTGAAGAGACAAGGCAGAAGTATCACTTGAGCCCAGGAGTTCAAGGCTAATATAGTGAGATTATGTTTCAACAAAAAAGAAAGAAAAATAGTTTTATGAAGCCTCTGGCACTTTCAGTCTATATTACTAGAAGCCATTTCTAATGGCTAAAAGTTATAAAAATCCCACAACAGAACTCATAATGAAAATTTTTTTCATCCAGAACTGCCCATTTCACTGAATGCCTCCCTCCTTCATTCAACTGGACAATTCCTAAATCTGAGAACTACATGAAACTTTCAAAATGTACTCAATCACAAGTCCAACTGATTAAATAATTGTGAAATGTGACCTCCATTTCACTACCTTTGACATGCTTTGGTTCATCTGACTAATTTCCCTTCTTTTAGGTAAAACTCACCTTGTTACACCATAGTCCTGCAACTAACCCTCCACAATGTATCAAAGTGGCTTTTCTAAATGGCTTAAATGGATACTCCTTGACTTACCATAACGTCACATCATGACAAAACCATCTTCAGAAATATTTGGAGTCAAAAATGTGCTTAAAAGTATAAGTGTGGTTCACTGGTAGGGCATTTGTCCAGCATGCATAAGGCCCTGGGTTCAATCCCCAGTACAAGTAAATTAATTAATTAAATAATGCACTTATACACCCAACCTATGGAACATCACAGTGTAGCAACACAGTACACCACACAGCATCAGTTGTTTACCTTTGTAATCACACAGCTGACTGCAAGCTGTGACTCACTGCAACTGCCCAGCATCAGGAAGTGTATTTTACACCATGTACTGCCAGCCCAGAATAGAGCAAAATGCAAAATCTGAAGTAAGGTTTCTACTGAAGGTGTATTACTTTAACACCATCATAAAGTTGAAAAATCTTAAGTCAAACTGTTGTAGTAGAAGATCTCCATTCATTTGAACAGGTCCCTTTCCTACCAAAAAAAAAGTCTTAACTGATCCCACTCCACGCAAGACCTTCCTCAATCAGTTCTCCACGTATCTCTCACCATGCTATCGCCAACATCACACACATGTCACACAATCTAGTCCTACTAAACTACTTATGGTTCATCAAACTGTGTTAGTTCCTAAGGTCTTTTATTTTTAGAATGCTATTTCCTCTGATAAAACAGCTCCACTGCCTTAACTGGCCAATTTCTACTCAATTTTAAATGCTAATTCCCAGGCTTTCTCCAGACTAATGTTTATGCTCCAGCCCCAGATTCCATGAAATGCTCTTTTCGCTCCAAGGCACTTACCACACGACATAAAGAGAAAAGTAAGCGTGGGTAATTTGAGGGCAAATTTGTTTTTTTATTTCAGTTATCCCTAGTACCCAATACAGTTGTGGGCACACAGCGGGCACTCAATAAATACTAATTAAGTGGTGGATGAATAAATGAGGCATACAAAGTCATAGCAGCCAGAAAATAAATATAATAATTGGCCCAGCTAGTACGGGGGGCACACACCTGTAACCCCAGTGACTGGGGAGACTGAGGCAGGAAGATTGAAAGTTCATGGCCAGCCTCAGCAACTTAGCAAGGTCCTAAGCAACTTAATGAAGCTCTGTCTCAAAATAAAAAATAATAAGTACAGGGGATGTGGCTCAGTGGTTAAGTGCCCTGGGTTCAATCCCCAGTTCCCTCTGCCAAAAAAGTAATAATTGGCCCAATCACGCAGTAGTTACAATCAGGGCTAGCTCCAGGTTTACCAGCTGAGAATGTCTGTCATCTCAGCCACACCCTGAGCCCTGTATCATAAAAGATGTCATCAGTTTCTAGAGTCTTTATAAGCATATCAAAAACCCCATGCAAATCATACTTAACCCAGCAACATATGTACCAACATATATTCTTAAATCAGTTAAGGGCAAGGAGCCTCAGCTCCAGGTTTCTCCAAGTTTATAAAAAGTTGGCAAAATATTTAATCTACATTTTCCCATTCAGACACCTGTATCTCCTCTAAACAACAAAAAATAAACATTATTTTTTTAGGTTCTAAATCTCATTGGTCTTCATTAACAATCAACCATACATTTCACCTCTAGCAACAACAAAAAAGACAAGAGATTTCCCAAGAGGTCACTGAAGGGATTCCTGGGGTCATGAATTTCAAGACTAAGAATAATTTTAAATAAGTATTACTGATAGTCAAGTTGACAACAACAGATGTTCTCCTTGGGCATTAAGATACTGTGAGCGCTGAATGCTGGAATTATTTCAGAGCTCTGCAACAAGTTAATACATACTCTTATAAATGTTATGGCCTATATCATTTTTAATTACCCCCCTACCTGTCTCTTTGGTTTCTTCTAGAGCTTTCTTCCACAGTTGAACAGACTTTTCATAAGATCCTAACAGGAAACATTCTTCACCTAGGAAGTTTTTAACCACAATTAGCCATGTTAATCATATTAATTTATAAAAATTTACTGGGTTCTAAAATTCAATAAATACATCTCAGCCAGAAAATATTTTGAACAAATAAATTGCAACCAATTAAAAAACCAAAGCTTATTCACAGAGTTAGAAATTCTTTATAAGATACTGACCATTGATTGATGTAAGTTCTAAGGTCTGATTCAAGTGGTCTCCAGCAGTCTGTAAGTTAGCCTGTATATGACATAACAAGGACTTGACAGTAGATGCTTCATTTGCTATATTTTCAACTAACTGTCTGTCATCTTCAGGAATTCTTTGACTTAATTGTGCTTGATACCATAAAGTTTTTTTGTACAATATTCTCCAGAGAGCAATCAATCTGCACATAAAATTAGTAATCATCAAAACCAAGTTTCAAATCAGTAATGAGTTTAGTCCCCTCGTATCCTATTTTTCTGCCTGTATTCTTGACTGCTGTAATAACAAATACAGATCTGATTTAAATACATTACAAAGTACGACTGAAAATGCGTAATATATATGAAAAAAATCTTCACAGTTTTATGTGCCTGTGGTCACTTTTTTAATAGTACTTAACTAAAAGTTCAAATCTTTTAACATCATGGTTTCCCAATACCTAAAAAAGGAGTGTGCTGTATAACATTTAGCATAAATCCTAAAATATTTTTTCATTGGCAAATAAAAATTGTACAAATTTATCAGGTATAACGTTTTGAAATATGTACATAAATATTTTTAAAATAACATAATTCCTTTCTGGAGTAATGAAAATATTCTGGAATTAGTACTAACAGTTTCACAATCTTATATGAAAAACCACTAAACTGTATACTTTAAAATGGTAAATTTTACAGTATGGAAAATCTAATCGTATTTTAGTAATATAGTAGGTAATTATACCTGTGACTTGGCTGTTGAACAAGATTTGTTACTTGAGGATGAATCTTGAAAGATGACTTCCAAGACCAGTTTTCCTGAGAATCACTGTCTTGAAACATTTGAAAAATAGATACCACCAATGAGTCTTGATCTGCTGTACTACTTCCATCAGCTGATGCTGAAATTACTTCAGGTTGAAGCCTATATATGCCATTTAAATTGTCAGCTACCATTCTGAGTAAATAAAAGCAGGCAAAAAGTTTCTCTGAGAACAAGTAACCTTTCTGTTGCTGAGTCAGCAAAAGCTTTATAGTATTTGAAGTCAGTTTTATCAAATGTCTCACATCTTGCCTGTATCTTATATCCCAATACTGGGTGGATAAACACTGATGAAAGAGTTGAAAGATACAAAGTACCCATGTGTTATGTTTTGGGATCTTGCTTAAAAAAAGATTAAGTTTGGGAAAAGGACATTTTACAAACTGAAGAATATAGAAAAAATGGGTGATACAAATTACTGTATAATTTAACATTAAACTTTTTTCTGTCACATTTTTTGAAATTCCTACAGTCCATGCTGCAAGTAGATTTTTCTGGATAGCATGTAGTTCTGTAATGGTTCTGTCTGTCTTCTTGGTGTCATCCTTTGCATGTATCGTATCAAACATAGATGCAAATTCCAATCTTCCCTCATTGGCACTGCTAAACAGAGGATCACTTTTTTGGTTCCATAAAGGAAATAAGGTATTTGGAAAGTATTTGCCTTCATTAGTTTCTTCTGCTTCAAAATCCTAAACATAAAGGAAAAGATTATACTTAATACCATTTAAACCTTACAAGTAGAATCACTGTGATATTCTCAAATTTCTCTTCCCTCTAACAAATGAAAAACAAAATGTGTTTCTTGGAATAAGGTCAATATGTAATTGTTCAAAGTAAATGAAACATTGCTTTAAGTACCTGAAAATCTGTTTTTTCATTTGGCTTTATTGTTTCTTCTGTTTGCAAAAATTTGGGAACAGTAGAATCAGCTGAACTTTCATTTCCTTGGTGTTTTAACAGGCTAGACCTTAGGGAATCCAGTGATCGCAAGTTCAGTCCTTTGCCTTTTGGCTATAGATGAAAAGAGAAAAGACACCCAAGTACAAAATTTTATATGTAATTCCATTATAAGCAATTCAAAATTCTCTGGTTGACTGTACATAGAGAACTTTACTGTTAGTATAGTTTTGACTTTGAAAAGAAAGCAATATTACCAATGATACCAAAAAGCACTATACCTTAGACAACATCACACTTTGGTATGTTTTCTCAAGCCTCTGGGTTGAATCAAGTAGAAGTGATCTCATGAGCACTGATGGAGACAGGTTATCAAGAAATCGAAGGGTTGTGACCATGTATCCATCAGAAATAATGAGGTAGGGTAACCGTGAGTGTGCTTTTATAGAAAACCTCTGTCTCATAGGGTCACTATCAGAAGCTGATGAATCTACAGAATTATTTGAATCTTGAAATGTAAACTGCTGTGGTCTAGCAAACAAACATTAGAATTCAAGAATCAGTAAGAGAAGATCTTTAAAAAAACTATATTATTCCAAAGAAAAAGCAAAATAACAAAAATTACATAATAAGCAGAAGAAAAACACATGAAAGTATTAAATGTACGCTTATCTGCAAAGAAAATATAACGTTAATGATTAAAAACGTAAGTTCATAAGTTTTTAATTTTTTTTCCCTGGAATGATGCCATTTACTACTTTGTTTTTAATAAAATACAATCTATTTCAGAAAAGAATTAAGGTAGTTTATTTTTATTATTAAAGAAAGTTAAATAGTTAACATTATTTTAAACCATATATTTAAATATACTGTTAGAAATATAATTAAGAATTCTCAGTATACTTGTTATTAAGGGGAAAGAAAAGGAAACTCAGATGTTTGGGAAGGATAATGGTGAGTAAAATATTTTATCAGCTTAAAATTAAATTTTGAGTGAATTTCCATTAATATACATATTTATTGTTTAATGGTATTCCTGGTTCTAATCATTTAATATCACTGCTTATTAAGTTTGAGACTTTATAAATATAAAGGCAGGAAAATAATCAAAATTAATGGTAATGTTTCTCTTGTTAGAAAACTAACCAGATTTCTTAACCAGCTTTTTTTTTTTATTAACTAAATGACCAACAATAGGATACTAGTTAACTGTAGTATGTACACACCACAGAAATCTACAGAACCACTAGAAATAATGTCTAACATGAAAAGATATGTAAGAGATGCCATCAGATAGCAAAATAATAAAGAGTATATATCATATAGTTCTTCTTGTGTTAAAAAAGAAATTAACATTGCTATTATTATAAATGTTGCATTTTTTTTAAATTAGGAGGACAACATACTAAAATATTAATTGTTCCTCAAGGAATAGAGTTACAGGAGTATATCATTTTCTATACTTTTCTAGTTTATTTTTAAATAATGAATATTTATACAGTTTAAATGGGAACTGCACTTGGTGATTTATAATTAAATAATTATATTATCTTACTGCATTTCTTCACCTTCATTTCATAAGGGGTGGGGGAAGATGCTTAAAGAACAACTGAGTAATACAACAAAGTAGAAAAACCAACATCTGAATCTTGATCTATTTGACTCCAAAGTCAAACTACTATCTCATGTCACAATTAAAATTTTAAAACAAGGCTAAAATCTAAAGTCTTTTATCCATTACCAAAAACTTTTACCCTTTGGGGAAAAAGTAGATAAATCCATATGTCAAGGCAATTTTGAGTTATTAACTTACCTATGTGCTACTCTTTCACAACAATGAAAGTCATATCACACTTTTATTATCTTTTATATCAAAAAATATATAAATTTTTACTGCTATTGAATATTTATAAATATACTCATAGTCACAATGTCAAATTTTCACCAGGATTAAGCCACAAAAAGAAATAGAAGAAAACTATAAATAAGAAACAGATATTGAGATGACAAACTCAAAGAAAGAAAAAGACAATTTGAAGATGAAATTATTTTTGAAAATACACAGTGAAAGTACTTCCAAAAGAGAAAAACTTCTGAAAATAAAACAATTCAAATGTCTCACCTGTATGTTATTAGTGGATGAAGAGGAATAAATTCTGCTGGCCCAAATTCAATAGAGCAACCAAATGTAATTAATGTTAGTAATTCGCCTTGGCAGGTCAATAACAGCATGGAACCACGTTTTAACACACAAGCAAGGAAAAGACTATCATGTGTCCAGCTGACATCACCTACCCAATAGGACCTAGAAAAAGTAAGACACAACATGTTTAGACAGGACTCTACAATGTATTCAACAATTTATACTGAGCTGTACCACGCAGGAGTGAAACATTTCAAAACACGAGGGCAAAGGAATAGATAGTAAGCAACTGTCACACAAGCATGAATTTTACGTCCTAGAAAAAAGGAGCTTGCTCATAGACATCTACTCCAACAATATTCTGATTAGAAATGTATTAAGAGTGGCTAGGGAGATAGCTCAGTTGGTAGTGTGCTTACCTAGCATGCACAAGGCCCTGGGTTTAATCCCCAGCACCACCAAAAAAAAAAAAAAAAAAAAAAAAAAAAAAAAAAAAGAAATTTATAAAGATTCCTAAGCAACTCAAAATGGAAATACTCCCTGGAGTGAGGTATATAGTCATATTTTAATCAGAATGAATTTTCTAGTAAAGTCTACAACTGAGATCTATAGACAGATTTCCAGGTTGTGCCTGTCCTGTGGCTTGCTGGAATACAGCTCAGCAGCAGACTCTTGTCTCCTCCCAAGACTGTCATTATCACCACTTCTTAACTATCTGGTAATGTTAATGTTTCACAAGAATAAAAAGCAGCTCCACCTCATGAAAATGACTGACAACTAACTCAAACAGACCACTGACCAGAGATCAGTGATACTTTTGGGAAGAAACTATTGGAGAGGGAAAGAAAATGAAGAAGAAAGACTGAGTGACCTCAAAACTCAGAAAATTCAGAAACAGCATGGGAAAGTGTTGAGAAAAGAAAGGAGCTCCAGGAAGAAATCTTCATACTCTAGAATCCTGCATAAGTCCTGTTGGTAGCTCATGTGCCATCCAAAATAGCCACCCATGTTGCTGCATCATAAGATTCCAACTGTTCAGAAGGTTATAAATACCTTAGCATCCCTCAGGGAAAAATGATCTACTCAGCCCAGACTTTTTCATTTCAGCCTCTCCAATTAAACCCAATACTGCTCTACCTACTTGTGATCCCATTCCTTCTAAGGTGACACAAAAAACAATGACAAGAGAAGAAAACATTTGTGTATCTTCTACTTCCACCAGTTATTAAGGCGTTCCTTATGTAAGTCAACTTTAAGAATTTATCAAGCAGAAATGCTGAAGGAAGGTGCAGTCCCTGGCTAAATGGTACCTAGAGAACTATTGCTAAACTTCTTAAACTGTTGGAAATGAAAATAAAAGTACTACTGAGAAAAATAATAAGAGTCTGTACCTGACAAGTGTAGCTGGAACCACAGGATTCTTATTACTACATCCTTTAAGGCTACCACAGAGAGTAACAAAATTCACTGTGTTTATAAATAATACCTGAGTTGCCTAGAAGGAAAAAAAATACCACAAAACCATTTTAATTATTTCACTATAATCATTAAATACAACTCAAGAGACATAAAGATCTTTTATCATAATATAAACCATCTAGAAGTCTTTCCAATTGATAAGACAATACTGACCTCCCACAGGTCCTTGCTCTTTTCTATTCCACCTTAAGAACAGTTATTGCTCTACTCTTCTTTCCTCCTTTACCCTAATTCTCTTTTCACTTCTGAAGAACAATTTCTGAAAATTATGGCAGCTAACTTAAATAACTACCAATCTACATGGCAAACTGAAAACACCAATTTAGGGCTAGGGGTATAACTCAGTGGAAGAGTGTTTCCCTAGCATGTGTGTGTCACTGTGTTTAATCCTGGGGGGCAGAGGAGGTGACATCAATTTAAAGAACATTAAATAATAGTAAGAAAAAAAAGAAAAACTGTCATGAAGGAAAATAAGTCTCAAAGATGGAGTAAATTCTTTTATAGAGTATTTCCCAAGACAGATTAGACTTACTAACCTTTGGGTCTGTCTGATTGAGAGTTACTGCTAGGGTGAGGCCATCTCTTGAAAATGCAGAAATCAGAGCTCCTCTTGACTTTATGGATTCACATGTGGGTATCAGACTACTCAGAAGACAGTCCTGTTGTACCCAATGAACATGGTAGGGGGATGACCTAAGAAAGTAATAAATAATTGAATACAGGAAGTATAATAACATTTATTTATTTGTTTATTTATTTATTTATTTTATTTATTTATCTGGGGGTTGGTTTGTTTGTTTTTGAGATGAATTCTCACTATACTGCCCAAGATGGCCTTAAAACCCTGTGCTCAAGAGATCCCCCTACCTCAGTATCCTGAGTAGCTGAGACTACAGACATGTGCCACATACCCAGCTTGTGTACTAATTGTGAAACTGATATATACAGTTCATTACAAAAAATTAAAGAGTCCACCTAAATTCCTAAAAACACACAACTATGCCTCTTAGAGATGGAGGAGAAAGGGATAGGCGAAGGAAGAGGAAGGAAGAGGGAATAGGGAGGAAGAGGGAGAAAGGAAGAGGGAGGAAGAGGGAGGAAGAGGGAAAAGAGGGAGGGAGAGGGAGAGAGAGGGAAAACAGAGAAGGAGAAAGAGAGTTATTTAATCCAGGGCACAAAAAAGCAGCTATCAGTCAATTAAACATGTTCAATATCAGAGTTTTGTTAGTAAAGCCAAATTTCAGAGTCAACCCCAAATATACCTACTTCGATTAAATGTTTAGATAACCATATTTTTAAATTATAGCAAATATTTTCATAAGGATTAAAGAAGTAAAAAAAGGGAATTTTTTTGGTAGTGTTAATGTTCTACATTTCGTTTGAGTAATAATTACATAGATGTATTATTTGTCAAAGTCTATATAGCTGTACACTTAAGATTTACTGATTGAGGGGCTGGGATTGTAGCTTAGTGACAGAGTGCTTGCCTAGCATGTGTAAGGCACTGAGTTCAATTCTCAGCATCACATATAAATGAATAAAATAAAGGTCCATAGACAACTAAAAAACAAATTAAAAAAGAAGATTTCCTGACTGAAAAAAAGATTTTTCATTTTACATTATGTAAACTTTATTTATGTATTAATAAAGTCTTAATAAAGAACTTTTGGCATAAAAATTTTTTAATCATATTATTTTATTAAATCTTAGACTTTATAAGCTTCTAATGTATTTTGCTGTTCTATTGAACTTTTTAGAACAAATAGAACTATTTTAATTAAAAAGCACTTGAGTCAGGTGTGGTGGCATATGACCGTAGTCTCAATAGCTCAGGAGGCCGAGGTTACAGTCATATGCTTCAGCAACTTAGCGAGGTCCTGTCTCAAAATAAAAAATAAAAAAGACTGGGATGCTGGGATGTACAGTGGTTAAGCACTCCTGGGTCCAACCCCCAGTACCAAAAAAAGCCCTTGAGCATTTAAAAAGTACAACAGTGGGCTGGGGATATAGCTCAGTTGGTAGAGTGCTTGCCTCGCAAGCACAAGGCCCTGGGTTCAATCCCCAGCGCCACAGTACGATAGTATAAGTTATTTTCTATAATACAGTTGTTTTCAAAGCTTTAAGAGAAGGAAAACCATAGCCTGCCTTATCTTTTACACGTTCTCACTTCCAAGAAGATAAACTGTGAATTTCAGTCAGAAATTAAAATTCACACTAACATTTACAAATCTTAATTACATATGAGCCAAAAGATAAGAGTATTTTAAAAGGGACAAAAAATAAGAAAGAAGCAAACATTCACCTCACCTTAAAGGGGTAAACACATTCTCGTGCCACCGAATTGCTAGAAATGTTAACTTCAGGCATTCCCCAGAATAAAATGTAAATGAACACAGGCAGCAGTCACCAAATAACTGTAGATAAATTTAAAATATCTTAGTATAAAATTAATCTGAGAGTAAATCAAGGTACAAAAAACATATTTCTCGTCATAAATAAAACAAATAAAAACTATTGGGATCCTGCTTATACTTCTCTACTTTTTTTGTACCAGGGATTGAACCTGGGGCATTTTATCACTGAGCTACATCTCTAGCACTTTTTTTTTTTTTTTGCAGTACTGGGGATCGAACTCAGGACCTTGTGCTTGCAAGGCAAGCACTCTACCAGCTGAGCTATCTCCCCAGCCCTATCTCTAGCACTTTTTATTTTTATTTTGAATCAGGGTCTTGCTAAGTTGTTTTGGGCCTCACTAAGTCACTGAGGCTGGCCTTGAACATACAATCCTCCTGTCTCAGCCTCTCAAGTCACTGGGATTACAGGTGTACTGCCATGCCTGACGATATATGTATATATTTTTTTCTGGTGCTGGGGATGGAACCCAGGGCCTTGTGCTTGTGAGGCCAGCACTCTACCAACTGAGCTATATCCCCAGCCCTATATTTTTATTCTTAACATTAAACTAAAAACTAAGTAATGTTTTTCTGAGTCAGAGGCAGATCCCAAATGGGAAATCAGGTGGCAGATTTTGGGGCTAGGGGTCAGGGAGAAGTTTGGTACTGGGGATTAAACCCAGGGTCTTGCACGTGCTAAGCATGTGCTCTACTACTGAGCAACAGCCCAGTCTCTCAGGTTGCAGTTTATCTTCTTAAGAAATTCAATAAGGAATACCAAAAAACTGCTAGAGAAGAGGAAATAGTTCTGGTTTTTCTGTAGCATATAAGGTTAATTAAAATTAAAATAGCCTATGATAGATTTCAAAATGAGAGTATGAAATGCACAACATATAAACATTATTAATTTTTGAACACATATACTTATTATTTTTATTATATAATATGTACATGTATCAAATTGCCATTGCCATAATTTATTCCCTTAAAAATGCCCAAATAGGGGCTGGGGAGATAGCTCAGTCGGTAGAGTGCTTGCCTTGCAAGCACAACGCCCTGGGTTCAATCCCCAGCACCCAAAAAAAAAAAAAAATACCCAAATAGTATCTCAATTTAAAAAAAATTAAATACTGCTGTTTATTGTGACTCTAAGTTGAAAGTTTGGTGGTTTTTTGGGGGTAGTGCTGGGGATTGAACCCAGGGTCATACATGCTCTGTAAATACTCAGAACATTCTTAAATAGCTATTTTTCTCTTTTTTACTAGTTTTATATTATTTATATTAGAGCATCACCCAAGTTAGGGGTGGCAATAAAACTTCAAAATGCAATTTCTAATAATAGATTAGATTAGATGTTGAGTCACACATGCAGAGTACCACACAGCTATATATTAAATGTTTTATATTTAATGAATCTGTTGTTTCCTGAGAATTAACTGGCTTATTTAATATCCCTAATTCTAGCTTGCTAAATTACAAAGTAAGTTATATTTTAAATTAGGGGGGAAAAGTTCTCATTTCTAATAAAGATTTTTTTAAATGTGATTCAAGAAGTATATCTTCTCCATATAATAACATGACATATATGACAATAAACAATGATTAGAGATACATAGCTATCTTATCATACCCTCCACTAAAGAGCTTCTCAGTCAGGATCTGCTCCTAGAGCCTGAGATCTCAACTCCTGCCACATCCTGTCTGCTTTGGATTTTACCTCATTTTCTACAAAAACAGCATTCACTACAGCTTCTTTATCATCAGTGGAAGGCAAAAGAACTGCTTCTTCAGGTAAGATCTGGGACCAATGACCCACCAATAAGAGGTTTTTCAAAGATACAATATTCTTTAATTCCAAATATTCCCAAAGAAATACACAGCCAGAAGGTGCTATAAGTAGAACTCGTTTTCCATTTCCAGAAACAAACAAGTGCAGTCTTGAAGAATTTCCTAATTAACAAAAAAAAAAAAAAAAAACAAAAAAAAAACATCCAATTAAACCTCTGAAGTCTGAATTCTCCCAGACTTCCTATATAGTATTAGGAACCCACTGTTACTACAGAATGTTAGGCATGCCAGACTTTTCTCACGTTTTATCTAGGTTTCATAAACACTACCAAAAAATTTAAAAAATATATGTATATACGGAAATAAATATATGCAAATGCACACAGAGGTATATTTTCAAAAGAATAGGAAAATGTTTCATCTTCTTTTCCTTTTATTTTTCCCAGTTAAATCAATTTAACAAATAAAAAGTTCCCACCTACTGAGGCTTTAATCATTTCCTTAGGCTGTTCAGTTACTTGTACAGTTTTCAAACAATCTTGATCTTTGTTCCAAAGGAAAAGTTCCCCTGTAGTGAGTACCCCAGCCAGCCAGGCATCTGTGTTCAAAAGAAATGCAATTTTTAACCTAATAATTCCCTTAATATTGCCCTAAATTATTAAAAAACACAGTAAATCTAGCCTTTTAAAAATATCTGTATTACTTAACCATTACTGGATGTTGTTAGGACAAAAACATCCTTCAACAAAGGCTGTAGACTAGGAATCTTCTTCTTTGTTCTTCCTGACAGCAAATTAATCTCATTGATGAATTTATCATCCAAAAGAAAAACAGCTTCATTTTCCTAAAAGAAAAAACATGGGAAGGACTAGGTGATTCTAGAAATTAATTCAACTTCTTGTCTAAATAAATCATCCCAGAAAGGAAAACAAAATAACACTTGGGAAAGATTGTAGTTTGTATCACAAATCAAAAACACTAAGGTTGCTATTCTATAGTAACCTAAAGATTTTTCACTCTATTTTAAAACTCTATTAGGCTGGGAGTGTAGCTCAGTGGTAGAGCTCTTGACTTGCATGCCTGAGGCCCGTGGGTTCCATCCCCAGCACTATAAAAAATGAACAAAATAGAATTACTAGGTAAGATGGCCTAACAGCTGCACTGAAATTTCTTTGAAGTTTAACATTATAGGAGTGACTTCCAATTCTGCTATCCCAAACTCCATTACGTACTACTTAATCTCTTATCAGTTTTAAAAGTAGTATTGGTAAGTTTTAATATGATTAACTAGATTAACAAGGATATGGCTTCAGAAATTTATAAATCCTTGATGCTGATCATCTGTTGATTAGAAAAAGTAAGCTGTTTTTATTATTTTAATTTTTGGTAATGGAGACTGATCCCAGAGACACTTTGCTATTGAGCTACATCCCCAGATCTTTTTATTTTTTGACACAAGGTCTTGTTAAGTTGTAGAGGCTGGTTTTGAACTTGTGATTCTCCTGCATTCATCTCCCAAGTCAGTGGGATCACAGGTATGTGCCACCATGCTCAGCAAAAGTAGGGTTGTTTTGAATGAATCTTAGTTTTGTATATCCTGGAGCAGTGGTTTCAAAATCATTTGTGAGACGGCAGCAGCAAGCAGCACCTGAGAATCTCTTAGAAATGCAAACTACATACCCCTCCAAAAAACCTACAGATTGTAGGACTCAACAATCTGTTTTAATAACCTATCCAAATGATTCTGATGTGTCATCAAGTTTGAAAATTCCTGATAATTAGTGATAAAATTTCTCACAGGAAACTTATTTTACTTATTTCATTAATCACTATATATATATATATATACACACACACATATATATATGTTTTCTCACTTTCCCTAAGATGAAGAACCTATGTATCATTTTATGAATGGTGTTCCTGGATTACTGACACATTGTGGCTCATCTCTTCTGTCCTAGCTCTGAGAAGCACACTCATGAAAACCACAGTAGTAAGAAACACTTCACTGACTGTTCCAGTACAGGAATTTCAGGAGACTAAACAATTCCTTTTAATATATACCATCTTAACCTACTTAAACATAATATAAAGAAAAAAAAATTCTGAAAGTTACAAATTTTCTTCTAGGAAGACCCCCTAACTTTCTGTAAAAGCTAACTTGTTTATTATAAAACAAAACAGGTAAAACCCTGTTCAGGAGGCATGAAATTCTCTAAAATTGCTGCTTGATTTCTTTAAATTCCTAGGATATCCTATGCCTTACAGAAAAAACACACATTTAACATATATAAACTGGTATTGTATAAACAAAGAAAACTCACCTGTCCCAACCAGGAAACTCTCGGCCAGGGTTTTTTCTGCTTGATACTTGTTGATGTCAAAACTTCTAATCTTATCTCCATGCTTGTTGAGATATCAAAGGTCAATTAAGTAAAACCAGTCATAAGATGCTGAAAATAATAGTAATAATAAATTGTCTATGGAGCATTTAAGTTTAGAATTTTCATAAAGTTTTGATGATCTTTTTAAATACATTTTTTAGTTGTCAATGGACCTTTATTTATTTATTTATTTTTTAATTTATATGCAGTACTGAGAATTGAACACAGTGCTAGGCAAGTGCTCTACCACTGAGCCACAACCCTAGCCCCTAATTACGTTTTTCAATAGCTCAAGTAAGTTAACTCTTTTTAAGGTAAAAGACTGACAAATCCTTGACTCTCTTAATAAGTTATGTCTCCGCCAATAAAGATAAATATAAACTGGGAAGGATTTTGATAAAGTTTCTACATGATTTCCTTTTCTCACTGTGGCAGACTACAGTTTGCAAAGATGGCCACAAAATCTTGCATCTCAAAAGCTTGTACTGTGACTTTGATACTGCACCCATTCGAGTGCTGGGGTCTTTGCCTCCTCCCTGATGTAGGGCCAGATTTTGTGATTATATGACCAAGAGAGTACAACGGAAGTGATGCTATGCATTTTCCAAGGCTAAATCATAGAAGTTAATACACCTTCCACCTTGCTCCCAGGAATGATCACTCATGAAGTCCCAATCACTACATAAGTCATCAAATGCCCTGAGCCCACCAAGCCCCAAAGTAGCTCATAGGAAAACAAAGCCCTGAGCAGCATTAAGTGAGAAATGACTGACTAGCCTCACACTGAGGGGAGGAGGGGGTATGGTTGTGGGAGAGGCCAGAGCAGTCTGTTAGAGCAAAGCAGGGTGCACAGGATACTCAGGGGGAGGTCCTGATAGGTAAAAACATGAAAGTACAGGCAGGTTGGGAGAGCATAATCTTGGGAGAATGGCCCATTATTAGGAGAACCTTGGGAGTATGACCACACCGTTGGACAGCCCAGCACAGTATGCTAGAGCCCAAGCAGGAAGAGGACACAGAAATCATTGTGAAAGGGAGTTTCACTGACCCAGCTGAGAATAACTGAGCATCAAAACAAATTGTAAGCCAGTGCACTACCACTTGCCTGTAGTCCCACCTATTTGGGAGGCTTAGGCAGGAGGATCACTTGAGCCCAGGAGTCCAACACCAGTCTGAGCAACAAAGCAAGATCCCATCTCTAAAAACAAACAAACAAACTATTATACTAATGGATTAAAATAGGAAACTGAATTCATAAAAATGAATAAGACATTTGATGGAAAACAGGGCACTTGCACAGTAGCAAGCAGACTCCATTTAATCCAATGATCAAAACGAACACAATCAGAAATGGGACAAATGGAAATCATGTGACACCTGAAAAGTGAAATGAGACCTCTGTGACATATGTTGTAAAGGTACACAACCTGAACCCAATCATACGGAAACATCAGGTAAGTCCAAACTAAGGGATGCTACAAAATAACTGATCTATAAGCTTCAAAGGTGTCAAGGTCATGAAAGTCAAGAAAAGGCTGAGGAAACAGACTGCAAAAGACCAGACAACTAAATGCAACGAGTAACTGCAGACTTCACCACAATATCATAAAGAAAAAAATACCGGGCAACTGGGAAAACTCAAAAATGAAGAGACTTGACGGATGGCCTTCCATCTTTAAGAACTCCAAAAATCACCTCTCGTTAGGTAGCAGTTGTTTCCGCTACATACTGCACCCCTCTCAACACTAATGCTACTAGATGGATAAAAACAAACCTCACTGAACAAATAAACTTAAGAAAAATCGATCGCACAAAATGCATTAGGAGTACTGCACAGCCTCCGGGGCGCGCCTTTCGGTAAAACATGGGCGAATGCACTTTCGAAGAACAAGCGCTGGTTTCCACCACACACGATCGCGCCCAAACCTCAGGGTTCAACTTATCACCAGCTAGGGTCACAAATGGGTTTCCCGGTGACGCCGCGGCGGCATCACCCCGAGGAACCCTCCGGGCGTCCCTCGGGGCCTACGAGGAGGCTCGGCGGCAGCCGCGAGCTGCAGCGGTGCGGGTCCGGGTCAGCCTGCGGGCGTGCAAGGGGACATCCCCGAGGAGACTGGCGGAGGAGCGGGCGGCCGCGGCGCGAAGGGACCAGGGCGGGGGGAGGGGGGAGGCCTGGCTGAGGAGGCTGGCAGAGGACAGGGAGGCCAGAGCGCGAAGGGGCCAAGGCGGGAGGCCGACCTTGCTGAGGCTGGCGGAGGACCCGGCGGCCTCGGCGCGAAGGGACCAGGGCGAGGGGTGGAGGGCGTGCGCACCTGGCTGAGGAGGCTGGCGGAAGCTAGGGAAGCCGCAGCGCGAAGGGACTAGGCCCGGGGTGGAGGGCGGACCTGGTTGAGGAGACTGGCGGAGGAACCGGCGGGCGGCCGCAGCGCGAAGAAACCAGGGCCGGGGCGGCGGCCGCGGGAGGCGGCGGGGGTGCTAGGCAGGAGATGTGCCGGGGACCGAGGACGCCCACGGCGGGCCCGGGGAGCTGCGGTAATTACCTCCGCCGGGGGGATGCTCCGCGGCTGGGCGAAGACGCGAGGCGGACGGCGCCCCGACGCGGCCTGCGTCCTGGAGACGGCGGGGCGGGGCGGGGCCGTGAGGCGCCTGCTCCGAGCGCGGCCTCCTCCCCTTCCCCCGCCTCCCCGCGCCTCCTCCGCCGGCCCCCGGTCCCGCAGCTCCTGCGCGCCCGCGAGCTGCCGGCCCCGCGGGTGGTCCCTTCTTCGGCTCGTCCCCCGGGTCAGCTGGGGCTGGTCCCACTGCATCGCTCCCCATACGCTCCTTCCTCTGACTGCTCTTCCCAGTGCCCAGGCGCTGTGCAGAGGTTTGCAGAACCGTGTAATATCCGACCACCCTAATTCACGGACTGTCTCCTCCTCAGTGGAGCCCTCCGCAGGCCCGAAAATGAAGGGGTTGCGCCCTGCCCCCGAGACCAGGTAGGCGCCTTAGAATACGCTACGAAACATTTTCCCTGATGGCTAATGGTACTAAGCATTTTTTTCATATTTATTGGCCATTCGTATTTCTTCTTCTGAGAGTGCCTATTCCAATCCTTTATCCATTAAAAAAATATGACTTACTTTGTGGTTGTTAAGTTCTTTATATGTTCTGGATATTAGCCTTCTGATGAATACCTGTAAATATGCTCTCTCATTCTGTAGGTTGTTCACTCTGGACTCCTTCCTTTGCAGAGGTAACCCTATTTGTCAGTTTTGGCTTTTGTTTCCTGTGCTTTTGGAGTCCTGTCCAGAGAAGCATTGGCTGTAATAATCGGTATTTCCCCAGTTTTCCTCTAGTCATTTCAGAGTTTCAGGTCTTACATTAAGGTCTTTGATTCATGGTAAGCTGGTTTTCGTAGAGTGTAAGAGGGGTCAGGATGCAATCTTCTGCATGCGGATGGGTATCCGGTTTTCCTGGCACCAGCTGATGAAGTTCTTTCTCCAATATGTGGCGCCTTTGCTGTACGTGCATGGGTTTTTTCTAGGTTCTCTATTCTGTCCTCTTGGTCGACATTGCTATTGTTATGCTAGTCTATGCTATTGTGGTTTCTGTGGTTTTGTAGTATATCTTCAAATCAGCTCTGAAGCCTCCAGCTTTTTTTTTTTTTTTTTCCTCCCTCTGTCAAGAATACTTTGGTTATTCAGGGTCTTTTTTTCTTCTTGAATTTGAGCATTATGTTTTCTATTCTGTGAACACTGATATTGATGTTTTGCTAGTAATTGCATTGAACCTGTACACTTTGGGTAGTGTGGAGGAAAATAACTCTGAGAAAATAAGAAATCTGGGGCAAATATGAGTGGATCATTCCCTGAGAACTCAAATTACCTAGAAAGACGTATGTTTTACTCAGCTTTTTGTTGCTGTGACCGAAAGATCTGACAAAAACAACATAGAGGAGGAAAGGTTTATTTGGGGCTCCTGGTTCAGGAGGCTCAGTCCCTGGACAGCTGACACCATCTGTTCCTAAGGTGAGGCAAGAACATCATGGTGAAAGGGCATGAGGGAGGAAGGCTGCTCAGGATATGGCAATGGGGAATCAGAGCTGACTCTGCTCAACAGGGAGAAAAGTCCACAGTGACCTACCTCCTCTAGCCATATTCCACCTGCCCACAGTTACCATCCAGTGAATCCATATAGTTGATTAATCCATTGATTAGGTTACACATCTTATAATCATTTCTCCTCTGAAAATTCATTGTCTCACACATGAGCTTTTGAGGGATATCAACATAGTTCCCTTGAAGGAAATTACTGAAGCTTTTATAAACTACAAAGAGTAGGGGAGGGAATCTCCTATGAGATTCAGATGTTGTTTTCAACAAGGCAGGGGAAATCCCCTAAAGGACAAATACCATATCATTTGCAGACTTAGACTGGGAGAGGTTAGAAGTCCATCAAGCTTAGCATGTGTTTATCCAGTGGTCCCAAAAATGCTAGGTCACACATAGAAGCTGCAAAACTATAGTCAAAAAGAACTGAAGAGAGGCCAAGGTTGTGGCTCAGTGGTAGAGTGCTTGCCTAGCATGTGTGAGGCACTGGGTTCAATTCTCAGCACCACATAAGAATAAATAAATAAAGTTTCATCCACAACCAAAACCAAAAAACACTGAAGAGCACAGTTTGGTGGTGCATGCATGCCTGTAATCCCAGTGACTCGGGAGGCTGAGGAGGAGGATCACAAGTTTGAGACCGGCCTCAGTGTCCTGCAGGGGCTCAGACCCTGGGAAACAGATTTGGGTTCCTAGCAGGTGAAAGAAGATGTGCTTTATACAGAAGTGGCAGCCACCCCTAAGTTTCTGGGTCTTTCCACTGGCTTTTTTTATATGCAGACCAGGGAAGGCACCGTGCGACAGGTTACATAAGTAAGCATATGCTTACAAGCAGATGTTTATGACCTTGAGTACATATGCTATATCAGGATTTTTATGACTGACTTCATACTAAAACATAGCTGACTGGAAGTCTCAGTGAGGGTGCCTAAATATAGCCATTTGGGCCTGCCCTACAATCCACCCCTTTAGGAATTCTTACCATAAAGTCTACATGGCTGATGTCTTCTGTAAAGACCCCTTAGCAAGGAGGGTAGAGCCCTGCAGCCACAGGCCACAACAGTATAAGCTTCAGCAACGTAAAACCAGAAGATAAGCCCCATCACCCACAATTACTAAAAACTAGTTTCATCCTAAATTGAAGTGACATCAAAAGTCTTTTTCAGACATATCCAGTTGTCATGGGAAGTAGGCTGGATTTGCCAGGGTAATCCAGCAGCAGAACTCCCAGGCACTTCACTGCATGCCCAGCAGGCAGAGGTGTTTGCTACTTTGGTGTAAGTGTGTGCCCAAGGACAATGGTGTTGGCAAGGGTACAACTACAATCAAAAGGACAGAGCAGTTACAGACACTTGTACAGGTTAATCATGTTCATATGAGAGAATGCATGCCTGTTTTAAGTTCTGGGAAAACACAGTGGCTGCCTATGGCAGCTTCCCTGAGCCATGTATCACACTCTCATAGCTTGATCCTGAACTTCAGCAGGTTCTGTGTGTACCAGCACTGAGGAACTCATAAATGGCCAAAGGGAAATGACAAAAGTGCCCTTTAAAATCTGTTTCCCATCTGTGGGACCTGACCAAGTAACACATACCCAGGGGGACCATTCACTAGTTGTCACAAGGAGAGCACATTCCAAACCTTTCCCCCATGGGGCTAATGGGCTGTCCCAACAGAAGTGGAGGTCCTATTTTGTCCAGGGCCATGTCCAATCTACAGTTTGTCCCCAGTTCAAGAGAACATTTCCTTGCTACCCAAACCCAGGCTTAAATAAAATATCCTTTGTTGTTGCCTGGACCTGTATTGGTGCTTCTATGCAAAGCCCCCACAGGAGCTGGTCCCCTCATTGGGGAAGCTCATTCAGAGCTCACACAGCTGTCCACAAACACTGTGCCCACCCCTTCTAGAAGGTGGGTTGACTGCAGTTTTGAGTCCTTGCTTAAGCAGGTCAATATATTGTTCTATCATGCCTGCAGTCTATGAGTGATATGAGACGTGCAGCCTTCATTCAATCACTGTACATCCTGACCCATGAATCGGGTGCCTTGATCACTCTGTTATGATGGGTTGGCCACACAAAGGCTTTTAACACCATCAGGGCAAAAATTGTAGTATGTTGATTCTTTGGCTACTAGGTCAGGCAAATAAAACCCTGTGGTCATATCAACTGCCATTAAGGTGAACTTGGCCCCCTCTGACTTCAGTAAAGGGCAGATGTAGTCAACCTGCCATCATGTCAAGGGGGTGTGTTCAAACTTTACCTGGCCTTCGGTAGCTCCAAATGGTAAGGGTGAGAACACTCCTGCACATCTACCAGGGTGTTCCATGTTAAAGGCAGACCCTGTTTGACTACATTGTACATGGTTTTCCCATCTGCATGCTGCAGGCGGCAATACAACCAAGTCACCAGGTTGGTGGGAAGTGCCCACTGTAATCACTTCATCCTAGCCAAAACATCTGCCTCATCATTCCCTGGGCTAGTCAAGGGAGCATGGCCACTAACATACACTACATCTTTTTCATGGCTTATGGCTAAAGGTCTTGCCATATAGCTTGACCCCAGAGGCCAATGCCCTATAGTCACGTGTTTCTGGTGGCCTGGCTCCCAGAATTCTTGCTCCTTGATATACAGCATAGATATCAGTACATATCACTATGGAGGATACTTCGTTTGCCACTACCATCCAGATGGTGTGTAGTTCAACTAATATGGCTATTTTGACCTATACTGGTATCAAACCAGATAGTATCTGTGTTTGGCTCCACAGTCACCACTGTTCAACAAAGGCAGTTGTCCATAGCCAAAGCCCTCAGTATACTAAGCCTTGGACAGTATGGGGGTCTTACCTCCAAGGTAAAAAAAGAAATAAAAAAGAATTAAGAATAAAGAAGAACCCCTATGACACATGGGACACCATTAAGTGAACAAATATTTTCAATATGAGAATTCCCGATAAGGAAAAGGGGAATGGTATTGAAAACATTTCATGCTGGGCATGGTGGTATATACCTGTAATCCCAGTGACTCAGAAGGCTGAGGCAGGAGTATCACAACTTCAAGGTCAGTATCAGTAACTTAGTGAGACCCTATCTCAAAATAAAAAAGAATTAAATAAAAGTTCTAGTGATGTAGCTCAGTGGTAGAGTGCCCCTGATTTCAATACCAAGTACCAAAAGAAAAACTATTTTTGAAATAATAGCACCAAACATTCTAAATATTCAAAGAGATACAGACATCCAGACACAAGAAGCTCCAAGGGCCCCAATTAGATTCACCTAAATCAGACCTTCACCAAGGCATATTATAGTCAAAATGTGTAAAGTATAAGACAAAGACAGAGTTCTAAAAACAGCAAAAGTTTTGTCTTGTATAAGGGAATGTTCATTAGACTTATAGCAGATTTCTTACAGAAACCTGAAAGGCTAGCAGAGAATATTAAAAATGCTGAAAGAAAAAAAGAAACTGCCAACCAATAGTACTACTATACTCAGTAAAATTGCCCTTCAAAACTGAAGAAGAAATAGTCTTTTGCAGATGAGCAGATACAGGAAATTTACCACCACCAGAACAGTCTTACAAAAATTTTTTTGAGAATCCAACACTAGAAACAAAAGGACAATAACTACTATCATGAAAAAAAATATGTAGACACATAACTCATTATAGAAACAGATAAATGAAAGAGAAAAATAAGAGAATAAAATCTAAATAGTACAAAAAACTAACAAATCACAAATATAAAAAAGAGGTGGAAAATAATATACAAAATGAGCAGAATATAATTAACAAAATAACAGAAGGAGTACATACTTATCTGTAATAATCTTGAATGTAAATGAATTAAGTTCACCAATCAAAAGACAAAGACTAGCTGAAGCGGGGGAAAAAAGACCCAACTATATGCTGCCTTCAAGAAACTCATTTCACTGGTAAAAATACATGAAGACTACAAGTGAAAGGCTGGAAAAAGATCTCATGCAAATGGAAACCACAAGCAAGAAGAGTAGCTACATGTATGTAGATCAAGCTGACTTTAAATCAAAAACTGTAAAAAGAAAGGAGGCCATTATATACTGATAAAAGGACTGATTCAGCAAGAAGCTATAATAACTGTAAATACATGTGCACCCAACATGGGGTCACCTAAATATATAAAGCAAATATTGCTAGATTTAAAGGGAAAAATAGACTATAATACCCTAATAGTGGGGGACTTCAACACTTCTGTTTCCTCAATGGACAGATAATTCAGACAGTGTCGGGGTTTCCGGGACCCCCAGCCTTGGGCATGGTCAAGATGGCGCCTGACGCTGAGCCAAAAGCGGCCAGCTATACAGTAAACAACCAGCGAATTCCAATGATTGGCTAGTTAACGATGTGATTAGAGCATGCCCCCCTCGTGTACCTATCCTATGCTTGCAGCTGTCCGCGTTTACCTCGTGTACTCTCCCCTGATTGGTTGAAGTGTATATAAGCCTGGTGGGTGGGAGAGTAGAGAGGCGGAGGCTGAAGCTGAGCTGGAAGCTGGGAGTGCGCAGAAGCTGGGAGTAAGAAGAAGCCGAGAGAAGAGAAGCTGGAAGTGCGCGGAAGCTGGGAGTAAGAAGAAGCTGAGAGAAGAGAAGCTGGGAGTGCGCGGAAGCTGGGAGTAAGAGAAGTGTAGGAGAGGGACTGTGCATAATAAACTTCCAAAGCTTCAGACATTTGTCGTGTCTCTCTCTGCGGCCAGAGGGAGCGAGATAAGACAGAAACAAAGAAACAACTGAACTTAGTGTTACTATAGAGCTATGGACTCTGGACCTAATAGACAATTACAGAACATTTCATCCAATGGCTACAGAGAGTAGCAATTGGCTACTTCTCACCATCGCCTGAAATATCCTCCAGGACAGTTCATATGTTAGGCTACACATCAAGATTTCATTAAATTTTTAAAAAACTGAAACTATATTATATGTCTTCTCAGATCACAATGGAATAAATAAATCAAGAAGTACAGAAGTTATACAAATACATGAAAATTGAGTAACATGCTCCTAAATGATTAATTAGTGATTGAAGAAATTTAAAGGGAATTAAAAAACATCTAGCAACAACTGAAAATGTTAACACAACAAACCAAAATCTGTGGGATCAAGCAAAGGCAGTACTGAGAGAGAAGTTTATATCAATAAATACATACAGTAGAAAAACAGAAAGATCTCTAATAAACAACCTAACAATGCATCTAAAGACCTTAGAAAAGCAAGAACAAATCAAACCAAAATTAGTAGAAGGAAAGAAATAATAAAGATAAAAGCATAAATAAGCAAAATCAAAAGTAAAGTATAAAAGTTGAATGAAACAGAGTTGAATTTTTGCAAGGATAAACAGTACGGACAAACCTTTAACTAAAATAACCAAGAAAAAGAGAAGGTCCAAATAAAATCAGAGATGAAAAGGAGATGTTGCAACTAATACCAGAGAAATGCAAAAGATGATAAAAACTACTATGAACAATTAAATGCTAAAAGCTGGAAAACACAAAAGAAATGGATAAATTCCTGAACATGTATAAGTTACCAAAATTGAATCTAGAATAAATAGAAAAACCTAAACAGACATAATAAGGAATGAGATTAAAGTGGTAATTAAAAGTCTCCCATTTTAAAAAGTTCAAAACCTTAATGACTTTACTGCTGAATTTTACAATCATTTAAAGAACTAATTCCAACTATCTTTAAACTATTCAAAAAAATTGAAATGGAAGGAACTCTATCAAACTTTTTATGAAGCCTGATACCAAAACCAGACAAAGATACAATAACCCATATCTTTGAACACAGATGAAGAAATTCCCAATCATATACTAGCAAACTGAATTCAACAGCATATCAAAAATATCATACATCATAATCAAGTGGGATTCCTCCCAGGGTTGTAAGGATGGTTCAACATATGCAAATTGATAAAAGTGATACAACACACTAACAGACCAAAGGACAAAAACCATATGATAATTTGAATAGATGTAGAAAAAGCAGTTGGTAAGATTCAACATCCCTTCATTTTAAAAACTCAATTAATTTGGTATAGGAGGAACATAACTCAAAACACTAAAGGCTATATATGAAAAATCACAGCCAATATCATACAGAATGGGGAAAAGCTGAAAGACTCCTCTAAGATCAGAAACAGGATATCTGGTTTTTTGGGATTGGCTTATTTGAACTGGATATCCACTTTTACTACACTAATTTCACATGGTGCTGGAAGTCTTAGCAAGGGTAATTAGGCAAGAGAAAGAAATTGAGGACATCTAAATTGGAAAGGAAGAAGTTAAAATTATCCATGGTCACAGATGACTATTTTCATAGAGAAATCTAAATTCTTCATTAAAAAGCTGATAGAGGGTGCACATGGAGGCCCACATCTGTAATCCCAGAAACCTGGGAGTTGAAGCAGAGGTACTGCAAGTTCCAGGCTAGTCTCAGCAATTTAGCAAAGCCCTAAGTAATTTAGGGAGACCCTGTTTCAAAATGAAAATAAAAAGGGTTGGGGATGTCACTCAGTGGTAAAGCACCCCTGGGTTCCATCCCCAGTTTAAAAACAAAAAACTACTGTTTTCATCCCTTCTAAGATGCATTTCCCCCTCCCTCCTGTTTTAACCTTCCAAAGGAGAACATTGTACAACAGCTGTTAGGTGACAGTGATTGCCTGTGTATGTGCATCAAAACCTGTAGAATGGCCATCAGCCGTAGAACACCCTTAAGAAATGCCTCATCCTAACATTTTTTTTTTTTTTTTAATACCAGGGACGGAACCCAGGGGTGCTTTACCACTGAACAACATCCCCAGCCCTTTTTTAAGTTTTGAGACAGGGTCTTGCTAAGTTGCTGAGGCTGGCCTTGAACTTGTGGTCCCCCTGTCTCGGCCTTCTGAGTCACTGGGATTACAGGCATGCTGACTGGCAGAGGTTGTTAACTGTTAGGGCCTGGAAAGACTCTGGGATTTTACCATTTTTGCCAGCTAATGAGCTGTCCTTTTTTTTTTTTTTTTTTTTCCTCCAGCAGTGCTAGGTTGAACCCGGGGTCTTGCACAATTGTGCTTCTACCACTGATCTACCCTCCCAACTCCCAACAAACTACTATGAGTCATGGATGGTGGCAGAAAACACAAGTCTCCTGTGGTTGGAGAAAAAGGACAATTATTTCTTAAAGCAAAAGCAGTAGGCAGTGACAACTACGATGTTCCTAAGGTTCTTCATGTCTCCCAGTTTCCACTGGGGCAGTTACCTAGATGGATAAAGCAGATTGTGTAACAGGAGACAGTAAGCTGGGAAATTTACTGTTCTTTTTTTTCCTCCAATTATTTTAATGTTCTTTTTCGTTATACATGATAGTAGAATGTATTTTGACATATTATACATACATGGAGTATAACTTACTATTCTTGTGGTTGTACATGATACGGAGTTACACTGGTCATGTATTCATATATGAACTTAGGTAAGTGAGGTCCGATTCATTCTATTGTCTCTCCTAGTTCTATCCCTCTCCCTTCCCTTCCTTCCCCTTTATCTAATCCAATGAACTTCTGTTCCCTACTGCCACTCTTATTGTGAGTTAGCATCTGCATATCAGAAGGAACATTTGGCCTTTGGTTCTTTGGGATTGGCTTATTTCACTTAGCATGATAGCCTCCAGTTCCATCCATTTACCAGCAAATGCCATATTTTCATTCTTTATGGCTAAGTAATATTCTGTTATATATATGTACTGAATTTTCTTTATCCATTCATCTCTTGAGCTGCTATAAACATTGATGTGACCACATCACTGTAGTATGCTGATTTTAAGTCCTTTGAGTATAGGCCAAGGAGTGGGATAGTTGGGTCAAATGGTGGATCCATTCCAAGTTTTCTGAGGAATCTCATACTGCTTTCCATAGTGGTTGCACCAATTTTCAGTCCCACCAGCAATATATGAGTGTACCTTTTCCCTTACATCCTCACCAACATTTGTTGTTACTTGTCTCAATAATTGCCATTCTGACTGGAGTGAGATGAAATTTCAGTGCAGTTTTAATTTGCATTTCTCTAATTGCTAAAGATGTTGAACATTGTTTCATACATTTGTTGACTGATCGTATTTCTTCTGTGAAGTGTCTGTTCAGTTCTTTTGTCCACTTATTGATTGGGTTAATTTTTTTGTTGTTGTTGTTATTTATATATCCTGGAGATTACTGCTCTATCTCACTCAGGTGCAGGTGGCAAATATTTTCTCTCATTCTGTAGACTTTCTCTTCATGTTATTGATTGTTTCCTTTGCGGAGATGAAACTTTTTAATTTGAATCCATCCCATTTATTGATTCTTGATTTTAGTCTTATTGAAGAATTTAGTTCCTAAGCTGACATGATGGAGATTTGGGCCTATTTTTCTTCTATTAGGCACAGGGTCTTTGTTCTAGTGCCTCTAGTGCCTGTGTTCTTGCTCCACTTTGAGTTGAGTGAGAGAGGGGCTTAATTTCATTTTGTTACATATGGATTTCCAGTTTTCCCAGCACCATTTGTTGAAGAGGATGTGTTTTTGTCAATGTATATCTATAGCACCTTTGTCTAGTATGAGATAACTGCATTTATGTGGGTTTGTTTCTGTGTCTTCTATTCTGTACCATTGGTCTTTGTCTATTTTGGTGCCAGTACCATGCCATTTTTGTTACTATAGCTCTGTAGTATAACTTAAGGTCTCGTATTGTGATGCCTCCTGCTTTTCTCGCTGAGGATTGTTTTGGCTATTTTGGGCCTCTTATTTTTCCAAATGAATTTCATGACTGCTTTTACTAGTTCTATGAAGAATGTCATTGGAATTTTAATAGGAATTGCATTAAATCTGTATAATGTGACTGGGGATATAGCTCAGTTGGTAGAGTCCCTGCCTTGCATGCACAAGGCCGGGGTTCACTCCCCAGCACCACACACACACACACACACACACACACACACACACACACGATTATGGCAGTATGGCCGTTTTGACATATGAATTCTGCCTATCCAAGAACATGGGGAGATCTTTCCATCTCCTAAATTCCTCAGTTTCTTTCTTTAGTGTTCTATAGTTTTCATTGTAGAGTTCTTTTGGCTCTTTTGTTAGATTGATTCCCAAATATTTTATTTTCTTTTAGGCTATTGTGAATGGGATAGTTTTGCTAATTTCTCCTTCAGTTGATTCATCACTGATATATAGGAATGCAATTGATTTATGGCTGTTATTTTTATATCCTGCTACTTTGCTGAATTCATTTATGAGTTCCAGAAATTTTCTGGTGGGATTTTTTGGGTCTTCTAAATATAGAATCATGTTATCAGCAAATAAGGATAGTTTGAGTTCTTCTTTGGATTTAGTGTTCTTATAATAAGAGGCAAATAGCCAGGCTCATTGTTTGAGACACTACCTAAGCAAACACAACCCTTGGAAATGGCCCAGGGAAAGAATGGTCAGTGTTCTGCATTCTTGGCATACCCTGTCACAGTGGGACACTCAGGGTCATGCTGATTGCCTTTCCCAAGAATACTGTGTTGAAAATCAGACATCAATATCTGAGACTAGAAATCATCAGAAGAGTTGAACTATCAATTTAAAATTGTCTTGGGAATATCTTAAACAATTTATTTGGCTTCTTTTTAATGCTAAATGCATAAAAATGATATAAAAATCTGTCCAACCTGTTGGTCAATTTAGCAAATCTCTGTCTAAAAATAGAAAGGAATGGGGATGTAGCTCAGTGATAGAGTGCTTTGTTTAGCATGTGAAAGTTCCTGGGTTCAATTCCAAGTAGCACGAGATGGGGTCTTGCTGTTGCCCAGGATGGTCTGGAATCTTGGGCTGAAGCCATCTTTTTTGTTTTTTGGTATTGGAGATTAATGCAGGGGTTCTTTACTGGTAAGCTATGTTCCCAGCCCCCCTTTTTTATTTTTTGTTTTGAAACAGGGTCTTAGTAAGTTACTTAGGGCCTCAAAAGGTGCTGAGACTGGCCTTGAACTTGCAAATCTCATGCCTCCCAAATTGCTGGGATTACAGGCATGCGCCACAGTGCCGGATTTATGCTTCAGCCTCCTGAGAGACTAGAATTACAGAAGTGCACCACTATGCCAGGCATTGTAAAAATTTTGAATACTTATTGCTAAAATATAGAAATCCAACTCACTTTGGTACATTGGCCTTATATCCTATGACCTTTGCTAAACTTAGTTCTAGTAATTTTGTTTACTGGCTCTAGTATTTTCTCTGTACTCTGTAAATTCTCCTACAGATAACTATGTCATTTGCAAATAAAGACATTTACTTCAGCACTTCTGAAGAAAACATTTAGTCTTTTACCACCATGTTTGTTTCTCACAGAGATCCTTTATCAGACTGTTTCTTTTTATTCCTAGTTTGCTTAGAATTTGATTATGGTGTGCCTTGGAATGGGCTTGTAGATCCTGCTCTGGGTCAAGCTTCTTGGTCAGGCCTGGCTTTTTTATATTTTTCATCAAATCACAGAAAGTGAATATTAAGTAATGCAAGTGGACAGACATAGTGGACTCATGTGTCCACCATCCAATTCTTCAGGGAAGCACTTCTTTCCTGTTCCATGATGATCCTGTACCCCCATCTTCCCCTGACACTGAATCCAATACTAAAGGCTGATCAATCAGAGCCCATCTTAGGTCTTTTCTGTTAATTGCACTTCTGGCTTAGAGTTAACAGGACAACACTACCCCATGTTCTCCCAGGAGTAACAGAGCAAACTGTCTGCAAAAGCAGACAGTGAACATAAAAAGAAGGGCAGGGCTGAGCTAAAGAAAGCCCTGAAGATAGTGGGCTCTGGATCTAGCCATGTGGAAATAGCTCTGTGCTTGGACATTTTAATTTTGAGACCAATAAGTTCTTCTTGTGATAAAACTAACTTGAAATTTTTATTATTTTAATTTTTATTCGCCTGCAATGGAGTTCTTATATGTCATCCTATGAATATGTAACCTGTTTAAATACCTTAATTTATCTTTATGTGGTGCTGAGAATTGTACCTGGGGCCTCACATGTGCTAGGCAAGTGCCCTACCACAGAGCTACAACTCCAGCCCATAAGTAACTTCTGAGGGAAAAGGTGGGGAAATAATATATTAAATTTACATTTTTAAAAGACAGTTCTCTTGGCTGGGCACACTGGCACATGCCTGTAATCCCAGCAGCTTGGGAGGCTGAGGCAGGAGGATTGTGAGTTCAAAGCCAGCCTCAGCAAAAAGTTAGGTGCTAAGCAACCCAGTGAGACCCTGTCTCTAAATACAAAATAGGGCTAGGGATGTGGTTCAGTGGTTGAGTACCTTCTCCCCCACAAAAAAAGACAGACCACTCAGATATATTGCAGACATCCAAGTGAAATGGTAAACTCTAAAAAGCTAAACTAATAAGACAATGGACAAATGTGGATCATACAAGAAAGAGACATGATTAGATATTGTTAAAGGATTTGGAGGAAGAAGGAAGAATTTAGAAACTTGTGTAATTAGACAATAAAGACTGATGTAGAAAATAAAGAAGGAACAAGTGTAGAGAGGGGGCAGGGAGAGAGGGATGAGCTTAGACTTATGCTTTGATGGAGGTGCTTCAGAAGGTCATTCAGGTGTGGGGTAGACACACGATATGTGGGACATGATATCCCACAGGATAAACAGATAAATTTCAAAAAGTTCCAAAGTTTGTTGAGAGAAACTGCCAAAAGTATAAAATGCATGAGATAGTTTTAAAATAAATTTTAACTTCAAACATGCTGTAATAATGTAGAAATGTTTATTTCAAATAAAAATAAAATAGTATTGTAACTAGTATTTAAGTAGAACAAAATAAAAAATAGCCACAGTTCTTACAAAATTAGATTTAAGTCTTAGCTTCAACTTTCTCATTTATATATGAGGAAAATAAAACTTAAAAAATTTAAAAAGATGTACTAGAGGACTCACAAATATTCTGAAGAAATGAAGATATTTATAGAGAATAAAAGGAAATTATAAACTCTTTCAAAACCTTTAGATTTGATGTTTCAGTGCCTCATTTCCATGATGTGACTGGATTATTATCATAATTTTTCTTCCATGAATAAGAGAAAAAATATGGAGATAAAGCATCCTGAGAATGAATAATCTGTGAAAAAGTTGAGATGAAATTAGTTACTAAAATCATGTTTTTAAAAAAATTTTTAGTTGTTGATGATCCTTTATTTTATTCATTTCTTTATATGCAGTGCTGAGAATAGAAACCAATGCTTCACACATGTGAGGCAAGTGCTCTACCACTGAGCCACAACCTCAGGCCCTAAAGTGATCTTTAAAAAAAACAAATTCATCACAACCAAGACCTTCAATGACTCCTGACTACCCATAATGAACACACTGTTTCATAACATATATTCCACCAAGGACTCACTGCCTATGTGTTTGTGCTGATCAAACACCACATACAAAGTGTATTTATGCATTGAATGAATGTGCTATTTCAGTGCTACTGCAAGTGTGATCACTGAACTGCCAGGATCAATATCCCATTAGGGGTGGAAGTCAAGAATCTGATTTCATAGGCTACCCAGATGATTCTTCTGAATGCTAGTTTTAGGAACACTGTTCTAGAGGATTAAAAACGAGAGGAATTAATTTCCTCTCCTTTAGGGACCTTACCTCCAGAAGGTATTGCAAACATCTGCAGAGGGCTGGAATTCTTAAACCTTCTCAGTGTGCTATGTGAATAAATGGGGCAAGGTTCAGATTTTTGACTCTTACAGACCAGACAGACGTAGTAGTCTAGAGCCCTTCAAAAAATGTACTCGGACACACCCAGTTTTGTGAGTTGAGCACATACATTCAAAACATATATTAATGTGTTTATATGTAAATGTGCTTAAAACAAAACTGAAGTTATAAATATGTCATTTTAGCAGAAATGGAGTCAAATCTAAATTACATTTTAAGACCTTCATCATTTTTAAGTAGATATGACAATTTTAAATTTACAAAACTGATAATACATAGTATACATCCATTTTACATATTCAAAAAAGCTAAACTTAAGGAAATAAAAAGCTAAAAAATGAGAGGTAGTGAAATCCTGTGAGTGCTATTTTGACATTCTATAAATATTATGTAATTGAAGACTAGAGAAGAAAGGGGAGCTAAATTCTAAGAGAAAAAATGTGGAAAAGGGAACCCCTATGATCTTAGGGAAAGCTAAAAGTAGAAGTAAAATTATATTCAAAATGTACTTAAAAATTGTTAGACATGCACTAGTGACAGGAAATAGAAGGTAATTAATTACTTTGGCATAAAAGGAGAATGGAAAAGGTCAGTATTTTTGCTTTTTTATTAACTCTAGTTATTCTCACTCTTTTTCTTCTTGTTGCCATGACTCTGTTAAGACTTAGTTTAGTTATTGCAATTTGCTAAAGACAAATTAAAAATTACATTACTAACAATTCTGCCTTTACACATTGTATGTCTTGGGCAAAACTCATTTGTTATGGTTACTGATAAGGAAAGGAGGTGAAGGAATCAGGTAACCCAATCCATAAACTAAGGAAAGCAGTAGTATTTGCTGATGGAATGGCTTTCAAACTTGACATGCACCTGAATCCCCAGGACAGTTTGTTAAAACAGAAAGCTGGGTGTCACCCCCAAAGATTTTGATTCAGTAGTCTGAGAGGGACCCAGGAATCTGAATTTCTAGCAAATTCCCAAGTGATGTTGCTGCTGCTGGTTTGAAGCACACACTTTGAGAACCATGGCTCTAGTGGAAACAGTAATTACAAAACCAAAGAGGAGCCAGGTGGACACTTAAAGGAAATGGTATCTCCCATGTAGGTTTAGAGGACACAGAACATTAGTTGTAAGTTTATCACCTGCTCAGATGACTAAGTATGTATTTCAAACTCCAAGGGCTGTACCTGATAAAATTACTAGTTACAGAAATTTCTTTCTAAAAATGAACTTTAAAAACAAAAGAGTCATTTACCTATTCAAGGACTATTGTTTGAAATTTTGGCATAGATATCCTACTTGAAAAAGAATAATATAAACTCAAAATTTCTGCCTGAAGTAAAATTCAAAACAAGAACTTTTTAAAAATCCTTGTGTTAAATTCAAATATAATCTAATTTATTATTTCTTAAACCAATTACCATTATTATTGTTATTTTTGGTGCAGGGGAATTGAACTCAGGGCACCACAAAAAGCCCTCTACCACTGAACTACAACCCCAGCCCACGCCAATTATTTTGTTTAATTATTTATTTAGTTCCAAACCCATTATTAAAAACCAAAATGTAGTCATATAAAAGAATTCATTTGGCAAATGTGCTATTTGTATATATTAGCCACTTATTAAAAACACATTTCTATTAAAATTGCATCTAAATTCTTAGATTTAGAACACTTGATACCTGGACCCAGCTGAGCTTTTATTTTACAGATCAAAATGCATGAATGAAAATACATTACAATCATCAGTGAAGTCGTTCTAACTTTGCTTGAAGAGATTTAAAATTCCCAGTGATGGTTTGTACTGCTACTGAAGAGCTCATAGACTGGAGCTCAACCAGGTAACCACAAACAGCATCCAGGCAGAGATTTGTAAATCTTCTCCTGTAAAGGAAATAACATCTGATCAACAATCTATACATTTAGAAACATTACCTCCTATGGGGTTTCTTCTCTCCAAAGTCTGCTAATCTTACTTACAGTCCCATAGAAAAGCAAGGATCACATTAAGTGGCAAATACTTGAAAACTGTGGACACCTAATGGGGATGTCAATTACCAAATAACCACAATTTTCCTTTTGAAGAATATTATAATGAGAAGTCAGTAAGGGATGATTCCTGCTAATATATCCTTTTGGCTTTATCAAAAGAATAATATTGAAGTTATGTTATTTGCAGAAAATGGATGAAACTTGAGAACATCATATTACATGAAATAAGGCAAACTCAGAAAGTCAAGAGTTGCTCATTTTCTTTCATATGTGGAAGGTGGAGAAGAAAAAGGAAAGAAAGTGGGAGCAGGGAATATCTCACAAAAACTGAAGGGAGGTCTGGGGAGATAGTTCAGTTGGTAAAGTGCTTGCCTTTCAAGCACAGGGCCCTCCCTGGGTTCAATCCCTAGCATCAAAAAAAAAAAAAAAAAAGAAAGGACAGTAGAAAGGACAGTAGAGGAAAGGAACCAGGGGGAAAGGGAAGAGGAAAAGGGGAAATATTGGGGAAGGATACTGACCAAATTATATTATTATATTGTGTGCATCTGTGATTATTATCTCATCATTATAATGTATGATTATAATGGACCAATAAAAAAATGGGGAAAAGTTAAAAGAAATTTTAAAAAGAATACTATTCCTGAAAATGGCCAACCATATCACAAAGACATAATTGAAATGTCTTAGTCCTGGGTCTTTAATTTAAAGCCAAGAAAGTTTATAAGTCATTCATTAAGTGATACATATTCACCTGTAGAAAGGACTTAGGATAATGGTTAAAAAACTAAAAGGTTCCTACTTTTTATAAATGCTGAAAGCATTCAAATAGTTATTGCTAGTATATACAGAACGTAATCTCTAATCCCCATATTTTCCCACATTTTCTCCAAAATTTGTTACCCGGGTATTAGAAGCATTTAAAAGCTTTTGCTAGAATATGATATTTAATCATAGTTACCTCTCACAATTTGAAACTTGGCTAGGATTTGCAACATATTTAAATAATAGTACATGGATACAATCCAAAAGGTGTAGTGGCTTCTTCATTCTGTTCCAGAATGGATCCTATAAAGAAATATATATATATAAAATTAATTATAAGGTGAACTATGCTCAATATTCTGAATATTAAAAACCAAACTGAAATATCTTTTAGGAGGATTGATGTACTGATGTACTTTTTAGAGCATGTGAATGTCCTGCTTAGGAATGTGATATTAAAAAGAAATTTATCCATAGGTTGTTATACCATTTTTACTTTGAACTTATGCAGTCTTAGAATCTTAATTCTAGTTCTGCTTTTAACAGTTGCTAGTCATGTGACTTGAGAAGGTTAGTTAATGTCTCTGCCCTTGTCTTTTTGCAACAGATAATGGAGATACGACTATTTGTTCATTTCCACCATAGGTGTACTGTGAGGTTCAAATAAGAAAGATGTAGAAGATGTCTTGAAAAGCACTGTGTGATGCTACTATAAAAAAAAAAAAAAAACATACAAACAAAAAAACCTGGTTCAACAAGGTTTTATTTGGATCTTTTATTGTTAGTATAAAAATCACAATTACTTTCATAAGGTTCCATGTGGGTGAGAATAATCACTAAGCACTGATAGTTTTGATTATGTTACACTGAATAAATACACTGTGATTTTATTCTTTCAAAATAACTGGGCTGGGGATGTAGTTCAATGATACAGTACAGTACTTGACTAGTATGTGCAAGGCCCTGGATTTGATCCCCAGTACCACCAAAAAGAAATAACTGACAATTCTTAAATGTTTGGTGCATACCCTGGCTTAGCCCATTCCACTAAGTATATATAATTATGTTTATTAATATTAAAAACATTAACATTTCTTTTTAATCATGATATGTAGCAAAGCATCTCTCAGCAGTTTTAAAAGTCTTCAGTATAGTTTCCAATAGTCAATGGTGTGAATTTCTGCTGTAACTCTATTAGACTAAGTGATATGACAGTTGAAATCAAAATGTCCCACTCTATATCTAGAAAAATTACGATAATATTAAATAATTTGTCTTAATGTTTTTACTTACTCTTGATTTGAATAGTTGATCATAAACTTCTAATAGTCTAGGTAATGACACTCCAATTTCATTCATGGTCTGAATTACAAAGCCTACGTCCCAATTCAAAGTACATACTTGCTGCTCTAAAAACTGTACAATAAAATCTGGGGAGAGAAAAAGATCAGAAATTGGGAGTTTTCAACTCTTGATACTAAAAGTTATGTCTTACTCATAGCTGAGTAGTTGTGAGGGGGAAATCTTCTGAAAACCAATGAAAAATATGTAGGGTGATGGGGATATATAGCTTGGTGTTAGAGTGAATGCTTAGTTTGTAGTACGTACAATTAAGAATCACTGGATTCAATACCTAGCACCGAAAACAAAAAAAAAAAAAAAAGAAAAAGAAAGAAAAAAGAAAATCTCTCTATAAATTTATTTTAGAATTCTAAAAACTCCAAACTTTGATAAACACACTCATGTACCACAACAGGCAAATATGGAGACAGAAAGTAGGGCTGGAGGGTGGGGAGGAATGGGAAGTGACAACTAATGAATATGAGGTTTTTCTTCTTTCCTTCCTTCAGTACTAGGGATTAAACCCAGGGGTGCTTTACCGTTGAGCCACAACCTCAGGCCTTTCTGTTTTTTGACATAGGGTCTTGCTAAGTTGCTAAGGCTGGTCTTGCACTTGCAGTCCTCCTGTCTTAGCCTCCTTAGTTGCTAGAATGACAGGATTGGTAGTATAGGGTTTCTTTTTGGGATGATGCAAATGTCCTAAAACTAGACTCTGATAAAGGCTGCACAACTCTGTGAATATGCATCTTAAACCATTAAGTTATATACTTTAAAGATACTTAAAAAAAAAAAAAACTAAGGAACTCAGAAAATTTGAAAAGATACAAGAAGAACATAGAGACTATTCATAATCCCACTAGTGGAGAGTATCTTATAGTTTAAAAAAAAATCTATATTTTAAAAAATCTTTATCTCCAATTTAATAGCTTTTCAGAAAGGGCTACTGCATTCTGATTTTAAAATATTAAGAAAATTTAGTGCCCTATTCCTTAGGTTTGTATTATTTTGATGGTTCTAATTCTGATGTTCTAATCTACTTTTTATTACCTGACTTCTCATAAATAAGATCTTGAGCCGGGCATGGTGGTGTTTGCCTGTAATCCCAGTGACTCTGGAGGATGAGACAGGAGGATCATGAGTTCAAAGCCAGTGTCAGCAAAAGTGAGGTGGTGCTAAGCAACTCAGTGAGACCCTGTCTCTATATAAAATACAAAATAGGACTGGGGATGTGGCTCAGTGGTTGAGAGCCCCTGAGTTCAATCCCCGATACCTCTGCCCACCTCAAAAAAAAAAAAAAAAAAAAAAAAAGGATCTTGACAGTTACAGTTGTCAAATTTAATTCTAATACCTAAAGTTAGAAATTAAAATGTAAGTATCCATGGGTAAGAGCAATCACTGAAAGAACTACCACTGAACCTGTGTGTACTATAGAATTTACCATTCAGAGACTTAGGGAAATAATAAGAATTCTAAAAACTTCTAACTTTGATCCAGTTCGAAGTCCCTTGATGTTTGCTTGCTACTGAGAAACTGACTGAAAAAGGAAGGTCTCTTCCACTCTAAAATTCATAGGGTTCAAAAATTAATACCCTAGGGCAAAGCATAAATACCATCAAAGGAACTGTGTACAACATGGTCTTTAAAAAAACTATTAGGGCTGGGGGTATAGCTCAGTTGATAAGTGCCTGCCTCGCAAGCACAAGGCCCTGGGTTCAATCCCCAGCACCACCAAAAAAGAAAAAAAAAGTATTAGTTTCACATATTTATAAACATTTATTTTAAAAAATGTACATGATAAAAAATATCAGCATACAAAACTCAACAGGCTTTCCTAGACACCAAAAGTCAATCTGCAGAGGAAAAAAATCAGGAAAACAATCCTAATCACAATAGTTTCAAAAAACTAAACAAAACTCAGGAACAAATCTAACCAAGAAGGTGAAAGACATTTACAACGAATACTACAGAATACTGAAGAAAGAAATTGGAGAAGACATCAGAAGACGGAAAGACATCCCACGTCCTTGAACAGGCAGAATTAATATTGTTTAAAATGGTCATACTACAAAAAATGTTATCCAGATTCCATGCAATTCCCATCAAAACACCAAGGACATATTCATAAAACTAGAAAAAAAAAAAAAAAAAAAAAAAAGGCCCTGAAGTTCATTTGGAAGAATAAAAGACCCATAATAGCCAAAATAATTTCAAGGGGGAAAAAAAAAACAAAACCAGAACTGGAGGCATCACAATACCTGACTTCAAGTTATATGAAAGAGCCATAGGAACAAAAATTGCAAGGTACTTGCATAAAAACAAACACAGACCAATGGAACAGAATAGAAGACACAGAGACACACCCACACAGATACAGTTACCTAATCCTTGACAAAAGCAAAACATTTGTTGGAGAAAAAACAGTTATCCAGATGTAGAATAAAATTAGACTCTTCTCTTTCACCCTACACAAGTCAACTCAAAATGGATCAAGGACCCTGGAATTAGACCAGAAACTTTCCGACTTATAGAAGAAACATAAGGTCAACATTCTAATATGTAGGCTCAGGCAACAACTTCCTCAACAGGACTCCTCAAGCTAAGGAATTAATATCAAGAACAAAGGGGATCAGGGCTGGGGTTGTGGCTCATGGCACAGTGCTTGCCTAACACGTGTGAGGCACTGGGTTCGAGTCTCAGCACCACATAAATAAATAGAGGCACTGAGTCCATCTACAACTAAAAATATTAAAAAAAAAAAAAAGAATAAAGGGGATCAAATTAAAAAGCTTCTGAACAGCAAACAACATGAAGAGAGAACCTACAGATGGAAAGTAAATCTTTGCTAGCTACTCTTTGAAACAGAATTAATATCCAGAATATACAAAGAACTCAAAAAACTTAACACCAAAAATCCCTAAATCACCCAAACAATAAATGGGCAAATGAACTAGACAGACACTTAAAAAAAAAAAAAATATATATATATATATATATATCTATCTATCGATGGCCAACAAATATATGAAAAAATGTCCAACATCTATAGCAACTAGGGAGATGCAAATCAAAACTACACTGAGATTTTATTTCATTAAGAATGGCGGTAATCAAGAATATAATATGTGCTAGAGAGGATGGAGGGAGGAACACTTTACCCTGTTGGCTGGACTATAAATTGGTACACTACTATGGAAATCACTATGAAGTTTCCTAAAAGACTAGGAATGGAACCACCATATTACCCAGTTATACCACTCCTTGGTATTTAGCCAAAAAAAATTAAAAGTCATCATACTAAAGTGATACATGCATGCCCATGTTTATAACAAACAGCACGATTCAAAATAGCCAAATTATAGAACCAGCTGAGTTGTGTCAAAAGTGAATGGATAAAGAAAATGTGGCATGTATACACAATGGAGTTTTAGTCAATCATAATGAAGAATGAAATTCTGTCATTTACAGAAAAATGGATACTATCAAGTGATAGTATTCTTTAATCAAAATAAACCACTCAGAAAGCCAAAGGTTGTTAGGTTTTTCTCTCATATGTGGTAGCCAGAAAGTGATGGTAGGGGGAACTATGGGGGATCTCATGAAAATTGAAGGGAGACCAGTAAAGGAAGATCAGGTGGGAGGCAGGAAGGGAGGAAAAGGGGAAATATTAGGGAACAATACTAACCAAAATATATTGTTATCTCATGTGCACAAAGGAATATATAACAATGAATCCTATTAATATGTATAATTCTAATGTACCAATATTAAATATGAAAAAATACATATATATGTCTGCTCTTTCATTTGTTTTTTGCAGTACACTGGGGATTGAATCTAAGGATTTTCTACCACAGAGCTACATTCCAAGCCCTTTTTTTTTTAAATTTAAAAATAATTTTAAAAATTTCTTAGTGCATTATAGTTATACATAATATTGAGACCTGCCTCACACTCTGAGTAGTTGGGATTATATCCATGCATCATTGCACCTAGCTTATATCTGCTTATTTATTTTTTAAGATGCTAGGGATTGAACCCAGGGCCTTATACATGCTAGGCAAGTGCTCTACCACTGAGCTATATCCCTAGCCCTTGCTTTTTTATTTTCTTTATTTCTATATCAGTGAAATGGCACAGTATAGTCTTAATACTATACCTACAAGAAATAAGGGTATTACTTCTGACTATGTTCAAGGAGTAGATGCTAACCATCTGAGGTGGTCTATAAACACATTTGAAAAGAAAAAGAAAAATTAAGGGGGGATGGGAAAAGGAAAGACTGGAATGAATCTGAAATAACTTTCCTATGTACATATATGAATATATCACATTGAATCTCACCATTGTGTACATTCACAAGAAATTAATTAAAAATAAAAAAAAAAACCACTATGGTAAATGGCAGAAAAACCAATAGAGGGAAAGGAGCCAGGGGGTGGATAGAGGAAAGAGGGAATAAGAGCTACTGGGGTCTGAATTAGAACAAGATATATTCCACGTTTTTATAATTATGTCAAAATGGATTCTACTGTCATGTATAACTAAAAAGAACCAATTGTTAAGAAAATTTAGAGCTGGAGGTATAGCTCAGTGATAGAGTACTTGCCTAGTATGACCCTGGGCTCCATCTCCAGCACTATATGTAAATAAATGTATGAATAAAGGTAAAGAAATAATGCTATATTATGAGCATTTTCATGTTTCTAAATAGTTTTCAATAACATAAAGGTGCTTAGTATTCTACTTCATGGATGTAGTTTTAGTGCTTCTATTGTTTTAAAACTGAGGAAAACCTACAGGTTGGCAAGTATCTCACAACAGCTGCCTACAATAACAATTGTAGTCAGCATATTTGGTTAGGAAAGGGGTTCAAATAATTAAAATTGTAACATAACCATTTGCTACTTTAAAGAAAAATATGTTCTGTATAACAGAAAGTTGTTAAATCAATCACAGAACATCAGCAATCTTCCATCCCTCTTCACAACCTTGTACTGAGTTACCAACAATATAATCTGCATAATCCCAAAATAGATATATCAACTTGGAAAGTTGGTGTTTCATATTCAACTATTCATGAACAAATTCTGATATCTTCTGAGGTCCTTTTTTTTGGGAGGCAGAATTAAACTGCTGAGCTCAATAGCAATAAAGATACTCTCTATTTTACTCTAAAGATGATTACTTCTCAATGAAGAAAAAAGTCATCAAGTGAAGAAAATCATCAGAAAATAGAACATGACAGCACCTAAGGTTACTGCTTACCTAAAGGGAAGAAGCGAGGTGTGCCAGCATAAATTTTGCCAAGGAGCACGATCTTCAGACTAAGAGCATGCATTCTATCTGTGGAGCTCAATGTTACACTATCATTCAATTCTGTAAGAAAGAGACATGTCAGTAGAAACCCAAATTATTTTTAGTGTAAAATGTTTATATTGGCTATTTAATTGTTTCAGGGTTCAAAATACTTTAGAATTGATATTCACATTAATATAATTAGCAGATTTTGTGTTTCTGTTACTAATGATAAATGCTCTCATCTTACAAGATTATGAGATCTGAGCAAAGTGTCTCAACATTCCTTTTTTGGCGTGTGTTTATGTGGTGCTGGGGATTAAACCCAGGGCCTTGTGCATGCGAGGCACACACTCTACCAACTGATCTATATCCCCAGCCCAATATCCCGTATTGCGTAGCATAAATCCTAGAAATGACACTGTTTCCACTAAGGGGATCCCCAAATATTTAGTGGGATCACTGTATGATCACCCTCCACTATATGCAGATGCCCCCACTTTCTCTCTTCTTAGGTATACCTCTTTCCTTAGTCCTAGGAATACTAGCTACTAGAAGTTTGCATTCCTCTACTATATCACTAAATAATGTATGTTAGTTTACTATAATTGAACACTTACCTTTCTCTATGATATCTTGCCAAAGGGTCTGCACCAATATGGGGTCTGAATAACCCGCACAATGAATTATTCCAAGTTTACACTCTGCAAGTTTAAATGGGTCAGCAAATTCCCCATAAAGCTGTGGGAGAAAAATCCCAAAATTAAACAATCAACCAGAGATTAATATTGGAGCATTTCTTCAAAATTAAAAATAATCAAGGATTTTATCAAATGTATCTAAACCATGATACAGGGTAAATATCCATTATCCAAAATGCTTAGGAATAAAAGTGTTTCAGATTTTTGGAATATGTAAATATATGCCATGATATATTTTAGGGATGGAAACCAGGTCTAAACATGAAATTCATTAATGTTTCTTACATGCTTTATGTACAAAATAAAGATTTTGCCTGATCAAAATCTTTTATAATATTTCTAATAATTTTGTGTGTTTTGACTATGACACATCACAAGGTCAGGCATGGAATTTTCTACTTATGGTGTCAGGTTTGTGCTCAAAGCTTCAGATTTTGGAGCACTGTGGATTAGAAATGCTCAACCTGTATGTATAAAGATGTCTGTAACTCCTGATTAAAAATGATGAATGCAAGATAAATACATTCAAGTAGACTTTAATATGTATCCCTTTCTTTCTTGGCCAGGACAGAGATGCTGTAATGACACTTCTTTTAGAATTAGTGTTATTTAAACCAGATGTTCAGAATTAAGGGAATACTGATAAATCTTGGGAATGTTTCAGGGTACTTGGAACCATGTCTAAGAATAACTGAGGAAGGAACTTTTAAGAAAGTACGATTGAGGGAAGCATGGAGAGTTAAGCAAATGTAAGTTACTTCTTCCAAGACAAGAAACAAGGTCATAAATTAGCTGATTTTAACACAGCCCCCAGGTGAAGCTAATGTGTTCTTCTCAGCTACAAGTCTGGCGGGGAAGCTCAGCCTTTTCTAGGAGTCAGATGCCATAGCTGGCATCTACCCATCCATTGACAAGTATCAAGGATGGCTTTTCTTATTTTGAAGAGATAGAATCATATTTCTCAGGAAACGAAAGGCAAAATATGAAACAAATAAGGAATTCCTAAAAATAAGATGACTATTACAGGAATTTTACTCGCTTTTTTATTACCTTAGTTATGTCCATTAACTCAGAATCCAACTGAGAAACTGCATCCTGTACAGAAGAATGATGAGAATACTGTCTTTGTAGTGTTTCTTGTATTTGAAGTTGAATCCTAGCAACCTATTTTGGACAGAAAATAATGTTTTAATCTCTTTATGATAAGTCAACAGGTACGTGAAAGAGTGACTCCCAATAACATTTGCTAAAATAAAAATAATATTATAAAGACCTCTATTATAATAGAGTAACATCATTGTTAAGACACTTCATTTCAACATAACAGGTGTCACAGGATGTGTACTACAGCAGAAAGCCTTTGCTGCCCACCAATACTAGCACCTCCCATGAATGGAGCCAGACACATAACTAAACCAGCCTTTCCAGTCAACTATGCAAGGGGTATGGCCACAAGAGTGAGTTCTCTTCATAGAATGAGAGCAGAAATGAAGTATGTCACTTCAGGGCCATGTTTTTTTCCAAATATAAATGTGCTTCTTACACATTCTTTCTTTCTCTTCCTCTGTCAGGTAAAGCCAAGGCCCTAGGAATGGCAGTGTCAGAAAATAGAACTTGGGTCCCTAAATCAACCATGTGGAGGAAAGTCACCTGCCAATCAGAAACAACCACTCAATTTTTGTGAATAGGAAATAAGCTTTTGCACTTAGACAACTGTTAAGTTTTTTAGTCTTTTAGTTAAGGCAATGTAGTTTACTCAGTATGTTTACTTATTTGTTTACAGAATCAATGGTGAATATAATGTAACAAACTTCCTGTTTCAACCACTTGGGAAAAAAACTACAGAAATGTCAGTTAAAATTTATAAGTTTAATTACAGCAATGCATGTATATTACAAGTTCTGGTACACTTAAAATCGCTTTGATTTATACCCAAACGAGAAAATAAATACATAAAAGCAGAAGAGACTAGAATTATTAATAATCACTTCCACAGACCTACTATTTACCAGGGGAAGAAGGGAAAGTGGAGTAACTGTGGCTACTACTCTTATGAGGGTACAGCGTAAGTATCTTTAGTACTTACTTCCATTTTTTCTTCTAATTCATGAAGGAATTCACCATCAGCAGCTATTGATGAAATCGCAGTGGAACTTTTGGCACTAAGAATGGCTCGGGCAATGTACTCTAGCCGTTGCTGAAGTGAAATTTCAGTGCTAGGAGGCAAAACCCTTTATTTTTAGTTGTATGATTTCCAGATTTCTGAAGGACTGAAGATACAAATATGCCAAGTAGGAGGTACTATTTTAAACCAAATGAACATAAGAGGCCATTTGAAACATGAAAAAATTAATATACATTTTTCCTAATAAATCTATTTTAGATTTTTAATGAGAGATTCACAATTTTAGACAACAAATTCTATGACTATATCTAAAAAGTAACTTCCTATTTTAAAACTTCAGTATATTAAAGCTTAGATTCTAGCTGCGTGCAGTGGTGTGAGCCTATAGATTCAGCTATTTTACAGTTTGAGGCAAAAGGATTGCTTGAGCCCCAGAGTTTGTAAACAGCTTGAGCAACACAGGGAGACCTCACCTCAAAAAAACCCAAATTGAACAAAGAAAATGAAGATAACACCACCAAAAAACTTAAGATTCTTCTAAAATTAAGGAAAATCATTTTTTTTTAATTCTTCCTCATATTCTTCATGACTCTATTAAGGCAGAAACCTATATTACATTTAATTTTCCATATAGCACCCAGAATGACCACTTAAAATAAATTCAGACTATGACATGTATTCTCTTAAGACCCTTTAATCACCTTCCCCTAACTTTCCCCAACTTCATCTCCTTCTAGTCACTTCTTTGTTCACTATCTCCAATATCAGCTTTCTTTTTTGTGCCCCAAACACAACAAACTTGTATTCTGCAGTACTTCTGTACAGACTCGTCACTGTGCTTTGACTAGTTCTGTTTCTATGCAGTTGCCTACTTTGTTGCCCTTGTAGTCTCAATTTGAATTTGAATGAGGTCTTTTTTTTTTTTTTTAATTCTTAGCCAGGCACTTGCTACTGTGTTATCCATTTTTATTATATTTATAGAACCTGAATTTATTTATTTATTTATGGTATTTGCCTACTAGAATGTGAGAAAAGGGTTATTGCCTGTCTTGTTCAGGACTGCTTTGTGTATGCCTTGAACACTGGCACTCAAAACACATTTGTTTGCTGACCTATTGAAAGGTATCAGAAAGTCTCACAGTGGCCAGCTTTAGTCCTTTATATTCCTCTAATTTGACATCATAAATTAATGTGTCATTAAAAGCAAACCAATTCTTTACCTGTAGGGAACCTCTCATTTCAATCTGCATTAAATTTATCTTTGGAGACCAATTTATTCCAATTAGTATCAGGAAAAAATTGGCTTTCTTTACTCTCAAGAAGGCTTTACTTAAACTGTCCTTCTGTATAGTTATGATTCTTTTTCTTCAAACAAAAAGATACCAAATTTAAAAAGAACTGTCTCTCTCTCTCTTGTTTTTCAAAGCAGAACTGTGTATGTATGGCAATTAATTAGCACTGACCAGCCCTTAAGGCTAAATATAAAGTGCTCTGTACATTTAGGGGCCCAATTACTAAATGATCTTTATTCCCCCACCTCCAACTCTAACCTCCTTCCAACTGAACATTTAAAAAGCAAGTAACATTTTCTACGGCTGCCAATTAATTTGGTGCAGCCCATATATACAAGAAGAACGTAGTGAGGAAGAGAGCAACAAGTAATGCAATAGTTGGAAAAATATTCTTATTGTGGAAAATGACTAAGTGAGAACTAAGGTGAATGGACAGGGCATCTCAAATGAGGAGGAAATTAGGTTGTGTGTGTGTATAATTAATGTTCTTAAAAGGGAGTTTTCAAATCCAAGAATATGATTTTTGTAACAAGAGACAAGATCTTAAGTTTTCATTTTATTTTGTTTCTGTGGTACTGAGGATGGAACCTCACACTTCACACATGCTAGGCAAGCATCCTACCAATGAGCAACATCTCCTAGCTCTTCATTAAAATTTTATTTTGAGAAAGGGTCTCACTAGCTGGGTGCAGTGGTGCATGTCTTTAATCCCAGCAGCTTAGGAGGCTAAGGCAGGAGGATCTCAAGTTCAAAGCCAGCCTCAGCAAAAGTGAGGTACCCAGCAACTCAGTGAGACCCTGTCTCTAAATAAAACATAAAATAGGGCTGGGGATGTGGCTCAGTAGTTGAGTGTCCCTGAGTTCAAACCCAGGTACCCTCACCACCAAAAAAAAAAAAAAAAATTAAAAAGAAGTAAAGGTCTCACTACATTCAAGCTGTCCAGGCTTTAAATCTGCAATCCTTCTGCTTCAGCTGCCCAAGTAGCTAGGATTATGGTGTGTGCCAACATACATGGCTAAAGATGTTAGTTTTAAAGCAATATAGCACAATAAAAATGGCATAGAGAGATCCATATGGTAATGGTATCTAGGACTACATAAGAATGGTAAGAGTAATCTATTAGAAATGAAATACTAAAAGTCTGGATTAGGGCACAGACCATATGTTACTCTATTAAAAGTATAGCATGTAACAGGTAGTCAAACATGAGATTACATAACTTTAAGATATGTAGCTACAATTAAAGTTTAATAATGCTAATTCTTAATTATAAAAATTATAAATTAACCAAGGCCTTTACTGGAAATTGTCTTTTAGGAATTTAAAGTCATTTCATCTTTTGCATGTGAAGGGAACATCAAAAAATTCACATAACTATTATGACTAAGGAAGGAGAGAAAACCAAGAAAGCTTTGGATCCACATGTACAAAATAATATGTATTTGTGAATCAACACATGCACAATCACACTTCCTATTAACCATAACTGGATTTTTTCTTTTGGTGCTAGAAATCGAACACAGGTTTTTGTACATATTAAACTTGTGTTCTACCAGTAAGTTACACCCTTGGGTCCACACCTGCGCCCTGATTCTTATAAGATAAGATTTCACCATGATGCTCCGGTTGGCCTTGAACTCCTGGACTTAAGTGATCCTCCTGCCTCCTCTCCCTGAGTTGCTGGGATTATAGATTTGTGCCAAACATCTAGATCCATAAATGAGCTCTTTAAGCAACAATTCTCATCAATGTGATTTGATAGCAGCTCTGTCTTGATACCTTCTTTTGCTAAATCAACCAATCCCCAGTTTTTAGAAATAGCACTTATATTATTACATATGAAAATAGGTTAAATTAAAGATCGCCCAATATTATATCAAGTTGTCTTTTGACATGCTAATATAATTTAAATCTCCATGATTATCTTAATGAAATTCTTAATCCTTAATATATAAGCCCTAAGACATTTTCAATAATTTAAACCAACAAAAGAACAGAGGAAAGTTCCTCAGAATTAGCAAAGCATTTAAAATTATAAAGGCTATGAGGAATAGTTTTTGATCTTTAGTTAAGAATAGTAATTAACTATTGTTATTAGGAAAGAGTCTAAAGACATACTCTAAGGGAAAAAATTTAATATAGTTTTAATAAAGAGGGTCTAATGAGGATTATTTTATTACCTACCATACATTATTGAAAAAAAGAAAAAAAGAGAATTATAAACTATAGGTAAATCCAAGTAAAAGCAGAAAAATTCAACTTAAGTATAACCTGAATAGATTTCACTTCATCTGTGAAATCTGGATATAACTACATATAACTCAGTATTCAAACATTATTCACAGTGAAAATATTATGCCATACCTATGCATGTCAGCTAATTTGGACAGGACACGAGCGGCATTACTAAAACTTCTGTTCTTCTCATAATACCTCCAGAGTAAATCCATGTAACGAACTTTGTTTTGATCCACTTTGGCCATTCGAACTAGATGTGGCTCCAGAAATGGAGAAGCAACCTAGAAATGATATGGTGACTCAGAAAAATGTTCTGAACACCTGTTGTTTTAAGTCAAAAATGCAGTATTTCTAAAACAACTACAATTTTGCTTTGTTGCATGAAATAAGCAAAATTAGAATCCAACATTAATAGATAAAAGAACAGGCAAGTTTTATCATTAGAAATGATTCTTGTTTTACCAGCTCATGAGTTTCTTTAACAATTCAATTAGGTTGATAAAAATAAAATTACAGGGTCTGGGATTATGGCTTAGTGGTAGAGTACTCGGCCCACATGTGTGAGGCACTGGGTTTGATACTCAGCACCACATAAAAATAAATAAATGTACTGTGTCTGTTTACAACTAAAAAAATTAAAATAAATAAATAATAAAATTACAAATCTTTTAATAAGCTTTGAAACCACGGTTAGTAATTATAGGCTCTGAACTCAAAGATGCCCTTGAAATTAATGTCATGGGCTGGGGATATAGCTCAGTTGGTAGAGTGCTTGCCTCGCAAGCACAAAGCCCTGGGTTCAAATCCCCAGCACCACAAAAAAAAAAAAAAAAAAAAAAAAAAAAAAAAAAAAAGAAATTAATGTCAGGTAGTCATTTTATAGACAAAGTAATATTGAGAGTGTAGTAAAAGGACATGTCTAAAGTCACACAATGCCTTAACTGCAGAGATAAGATGAAGCTCATAATTCATAATCTAATGACTTCTACTCCACAATATACATCATCCTTAAACAACTTCTAAACAAGAAGAAAGTTAAAGCAACAGTCTACTTGGCCTCTTAGGAAAAGATATTACATACTTAGGTTTATATAACAACTGATGGTAGGTATAGGATGATAAACGGAATTTCCTACAACTACATATCTGCTTAAATTATTGAGTTATATTACTTAAAAATATAAATTAACAATACTGCAATAATAAACATTTTTTACCTGTAGTAGCTTATCTGCAAGGTCAGCTTGTATTAACCAATTATAAAGAGCAATACTAAAGAGCTCATCCTTGGATCGCTGAGCCAATTTGAGCATTTGTTCAAACTAAAATAAATAAAACAGCAAAAATTAGCATAGTTAAAGGCTTTGTTGTTGGGCATCACAACACTTTAGCTCTAAACCCTGAGTAAGAAATCAAGAATCCTTGAACAGTAACTTCTAAAAGCTATTCCCTTTCCCCAAGTGATTATGCCACCACTACCTTGCAGAACTTCTAAAACACAGTGTACTCTCATAATGAAAATACGCTATGTCCCTTACGTGGTGTCCTGCTTCTTCATTGCTCAGCATATTGGGATCAGATGACAGCACTGGAGGACCAGGTTTTTTGGGTACACTAGGAGACTGAGGAGCAGCCTTACTTTGATTTACGAGTTCTTGAAGGGTGTCTGTAATACACTTGTAGCTGTTTAATCTGAAATAGAATGGAAAAGGGAACATGTTATTTAACTAGAAAGCAATTGATTTACTTTATAAAATTTAAATATATAAAAGAAAATAGTATACACAGGAATTTGAAGTCTACTTTGAATAAGACAATATGTATTTAGTATTAAAAATAAATCAAGGGGCTGCAATTGTGGCTCAGCAATAAGAGTGCTTGCCTAGCATGTGTGAGGCACTGGGTTTGATCCTCAGCATCACATAAAAATAAATAAAGGTATTGTGTCCTTCTACAACTAAAGGAAAAAAATAAAAAAAATCAAGCCAGGTGTGGTGGCACATGCCTGTAATCCCAGCACTTGGGAGACTGAAGTTGGACGATCACTTAAACCCACGAGTTTGAGACCAGTGTGGGCAATATAACAAGACCCTGTCTCAAAAACAGACAACAAAATAAAAATAATACAAATCATATACTTTTTCTGTAAGTATGAGAAATGCTTGGTTAAACGCAGAAGGGTAAAGTCATAAAAATAAATGTATTAACCAAAAAATGTGTTTTAAACAGGTTATATATTTTCTTTGTAAACACATACTTTTTTTTTTTTTTTTTTGCGGTGCTGGGGATCGAACCCAGGGTCATGTGTATGCAAGGCAAGCACTCTACCGACTGAGCTATCTCCCTAGCCCTAACGCATACTTCTTAACTGTCTCAAAAAATTTATGAACACTTAAAACTTCGCTTTCAAAATAAAATATTTATATTTATCCTGAATGAAAATCCCATTTTTGTTTTCAAATGTTTTCCCCTTTAGGGCTGGGGAGATGGCTCAGTTGGTAAAGTGTTCGCTCTCGCAAGCACAAGGCCCTAGGTTCGATCCCCAGCACCACAAAAAAAAAAAAAAAAAAAAATGTTTTCCCCTTTAAAAAAATCAATAAAGGGCTGGGGATATAGCTCAATTGGTAGACTGCTTGCCTTGCAAGCACAAGGCCCTGGGTTCAATCCCAGCACCGCAAAAAAAAAAAAAAAAAAATCAAGAAAGTCTCAAAAACCCCAAAAAACTCCTTCCAAAACACCCAAACAAAAACAAAAAGAAAGAAAAACCCACAGATATAGGTCCAAAAACATAACTTCTGAAGAATATTCTTCAAACTAAAATTTTATCTCTGGGCTAAAAATTTTAATGCTGATGCAAGTCTTTCTAAAACCATCAAGTGAAGGCAAAATTAAATTTTATAAGGGTTGTACCTGGAATTTTATTTCCCTAATACTATCAATCAAAACTTTACACAAAGAAAAACCTGTATCTGAAAGCTGATAATTGGCTAAGGTAATAGCATTCACCTTTCTTGGAAAGCCTGAAGTCCAACCATGTCTTCTTCTGGCTCTCCATGTTTATAGAAATGAAGTCCAAGACCCTGAGGATCTTTCTTCTCTGCAGCAGTAAGAGAAAGTTCCACCACACCCTCATAAAAACGCACTAATGGGAAAGAAAGGATGAAGACTTAGGCCTATTAAGCTGAATGTAATTTTCCTTAGTTGCATATAAAACTAATCATAAAAGCTATACCCCTATGATATATTAGTCTCCCTGGTGATAATATAGAATGTTTCTGGTAAGCCTGTCAAAGGAAAAGGTCCTAACATGCTTTTCAGGCAGATAGTCAAAAAGTCTTTTTTCATATTTAAAATAACAGAAATTAGAATTTCAGTTCTTTGTTGGGAGAAAAAAAGCTTGGGATACAAAATAGTAACTGTACTAATGGCAACAGCCTTTACATTAGGTTAGATCTGATTTAAAGTAATTTCAAAGAAAGGAGGCATGCTTTATTTTGGCAACTAGTAAAAAAAATTTAAGCATCTAAAAAACAAATATTACAATAGTTCAACTAGAGAAGAACTGAAACTCCAATGTTAAAAGTTACAAATTTCAGGCTGAGGGTGTATGTCAGTGGTAGAGCCCTGGCCTAGCAAACTCAAGGTCCTGAGTTCAACCCCCAGAAAATAAAAGTTACATATTTCAAGTTATCACTTAGGCCACTGACAATGAAGGAAGATTTGCCTCTAGGAAGAGCTCTTCATCATCTTGCTTCATTCACATACTGTCATCTATCCTCTGAGTTAAGTGAAAGATAAGCTGAACAGTTGATTTCTTACCTTGTCTATACTGAGTGCAAACATTGGAAAGATCCACTTGATTGCTGATCTTTTGATACTCCTTTAATGATTCCCTTAACATTCTTTCCTTTTCAGACTTACTTTGAACTTGTCGGGAACGCTGGAGCAGCTCATTCGCCTAGAAGAGATGATAAGAACTTAAAAATATATACAATCAAGTGGATGATGCTGTCAACAAAAGTTTAAGTCTATGTCTAAATTTATATGTGCTTTACCACCATTAAAAATAAAAACAACTCTACAAACTTACTTCTTCTTAATTTTAGGCAGAAAAGTTTTTGATCAAAAATATCCTAGCTATTCTTAATTCCTCTCACAAATATGTTAAGACAGTTTTGTCAGGTAATTCTCTTGCCTAGTCAATACATTATTGTTCAGCAGGCAGTCCATGTGACACTGATTTATTTATTTTTTCAACCTGTAGGAAAGGATCAATAAAAATTGTTCCATTAACTCTAATTCATAACAGATTTACTTAAAGTTTTAGTGATTTTCCTTAATTTCTAAGGAGAAAAATTCCCTTATTACTAAATTTAGTGTTTTTCCTTACTTTCTAAACTTTTTATTTCTTAGCAAGACCTAAAAATATTATCAAATGTTATTTATATGACAAATACAAGCATACACAGATTAAAGAAAAGCATGTAATCCAACCCCTTTCTTAAGACAACTGAGGCCAGGACATATTAAGAGATTCCCTGGAGATCACACATTAAGTAAAACAAAACAGTTCCTGATTCCCAATCTGGTGTGCTTTTCATCATATCATGAAATTTCCTGTAAAAAAAACAAAACAAAACACTGAAATAGGTAATAAAGCATCATACCTTAGAACAAACTGCATCATCAGTGCTATACAGAAGTGGGCAGATGTCCTGTAAATGTAAACTAATGCCATCAACAGCAGCATTATCTCTGATATAGCAGTTGATAAGAGAAGCAATTAATGCTCCTGTGAGTTCTTTGTCCCTGATTACCAGATCTTTGAAAGTGGTGATCTTCAGCTGCTCTTGAAATTCCTAGGAGGATAAGAGAAAAATCCTTCTATCAAATTACAGAAACATTGTATTTCCACACAGAGTGAAATTAACAGACTCTTAGTGGTATAGTTATTGCCTAGGATGTGTAAGGACCCGGGTTTGATTCCCTGAACGGGCGGGGGGGGGGGGAATGAAAAGAAAATATGCTACAGGAACAAATTATTGCATAAAATCATATAGAGCTGGAAAACACCCCATAGTAGGTCTAGTTTCAATTGTTTACTTACAATTGAGAAAGTGAAGCCCAGGTAGAGCTAAAATTAGGGCCACGGCAACTGACTTCAGTTATAACCAGTAAAGAACATTTAAAACATAATGAGCTTACAGCTTATTTTTCCTAAATAATGTTAAAATTCTGTTATTTGAGGTCTTATAACATTGGAATTTGTTCTACATTTTGAACAGATCTGCTTGTGAAAATGGAATTCAAAAGTATGAAAGTGATCTATATTATAGTAAAATGCTGTTTAGTGATATGACTATTTCCTTTTTCTAAATATCAACAAAATGTCCAAACTGCATTCAGATTTTTGCCCAAATATTTAATCTCTTTCCTTGAGCACACAGTTGGTGACGCAAGAAAGCAGTTTTGAAGATGATCACAAATAAGCCAAAAAACTACCTACATTATGTTTATCACCCCTAACAAAACTTAAAATCATTATTCTACCTTGCATGAAAAATAAAGTTTTCATAACTAAATATAGTAGGTGGAATTTTTAATAAGGAAAAAAAAAAAGTATGTGCTGATAAAACTATCAACCAAAAACTCTTCACTGGACACTAGTAAAAGGAACTAGAATCACCTAACTTTGAAAAATGGTAATTAAGAATCAAGAATCGGGGGGCATGGGATGTTGCTCAGTTGGTAGAGTGCTTGCCTAGCATGCAACAAGGCCCTGGGTTCAATCCCCAGTGCCACCACCAAAAAAAAAAAAAAAAAAAAAAAAAGTCAAGAATCAGGCATTTCAGGGTAATAGTCCTAGAGAACAAGGAAAAGTTATTTTTTATGGAATTGCAGTTAATAACTGTGGAAGGAATCAGTTTAGAAAATTATGATTTGCAATCCTAAATGAAATAACCAAATCAGACAATGAGTGGCGATGGGCCTAATTAAAGTCTCATGGAAAATTTTACAATGGTAAAACTAAACTTAACACTTGAATCCAGCAACCAATCTTAGTTCCACTAAAAAGTAGGAAAACCAAAATTTTTGTGTCTTGTTAGTCTGATGAACAAACCAACACCTACAAAAAATTTCTATTCTTCACCAAAATAAATGAACCTGAACCTAATCAAGCCTATATATACTTAACTTTCATTTTACAGAAAACGTAGGTGATATAACAAGTTCACTCTAAGGAAGGTAAAAAAAAAAACGAAAACATGAGAATGTTGGACATTCTTTCTATAGGACTGATGATCTGATTTCCACATGGCAATAGCAAGGAAAAAAAAAATATATCCCTCCCCACTAAAATGAAGGTAAGATGTGCTCTAGATTGAGAGAGATTTATAAGAAACAACAAAAAAATTCAAAGAGTAAACTAAACCAACTGGATTTCTATGAGGGTGGGGAGAAACAGCTTTTATCACATTCCTAAAGGGATATGTAGCACAAATAAAAGTCATTGTTATAAAAAATATATTTTTGGTAAACCAAGATTTCATTTACATCCCAGATATGAAGTTCCCATATACTAAACAACTTGTGGTTTGACAAAATGGTTCTCTCAAGTTACCACATTTGCCTACAATCATCCTATAACATTGTAACTTTATCATAATGTAATGCTTCCCAAACACAAGAGGTAAGATTAAAACTTATGCAAAAGAGCCAGGCTTCATGGTGCACACCTGTAATCCCAACTGCTTGGGAGGCTGAGGCAGGAGGATCATAAGTTCAAAGCCAGACTCAGCAAAAGTGAGGCACTAAGCAACTCAGTGAGATCCTGTCTCTAAATAAAATATAAAACAGGGCTGGAGATGTGGCTCAGTGTAGAGTGCCTCTGTGTTCAATCCCAGGTACCCCCACCCAAAAATTTCTTTCTGCAAAAGAAAACAAACTTGGTATTAACACCGATTTTTAAACAAAAAACTCACAAACCTTACCTTCTGAAGTTCTCCTACAATGACAGTAAACTGGTGTTCACAAAGAAGTTTCCATAAAGCCAGGGCCTGGTATGATTTTCGAACCAACTGCTGAATTGCCTGAAGTGACACCTTTTCACTCAGTTGAGCCTCTAGTAACAAAATACAACTATTGGAGTTTTATAAAATGACAAAGATTGAACTGTTTACTTCAAGTAAAACTATAGATAAGATTTAAATGCCATTATTCTCACTGCTCCATCAAAGGCAACTAATCATCAGCTGCTGTATTTATGTTTTGGGGGGTTATTTTAAAGGGTGCCTAACCACTGAGTTACATCCCCAGCCCTTTTTATTTTTCATTTTGAGACAAGTCTTGCTAAGTTGCTTAAGGTCTCACTAAATTGAGGCTGGCTTCAAGCTTGCAATCCTCCTGCCTCAGCCTCCAAAGTCACTAGGATTATAGGCATGTGCCATCACATCCAGCTGTATTTATGTTTTTATCTTCTTGCTATAAATATGTGCATTATAAGTACATATAAAAAATAAAAGTGTTGCTCTGTTTTTAACAATCACACCATTATTTTCTCAGCCCAGTTTTATGTTCACAGGTTATCCATGGTGATAAATGCAACTATATTTATTTTTATCACTAAGTGTTTCAGCTACTCTAGTTTGGCCCATTTTCCACCTGAAGGACATTTAGATTGCTTCCAGTGTTTTGCTACTAAATGATTATAATAAATATTTTTAATGAAGGTTTCCTGGAAAGCACAGTCAAGTTTCTCCAGTATTGTGTTTTTCAACCCTGGATTAATACATGTTGGTGGGTCATGAAATCAGTTCAGTCCATCATAATACACACTCAGCCCTTAAATAGGAAATAGAATAAAATGAAAAAAGAACTAGAGTATGAAACAGGTAAGAAATTTTGTTTCAATTATGTATGTGTGTATGATTTTAAACATCTGCATTGGGCTCAGGTTGTTGCTCAGTGGTAGTGTTTGCTTAGCATGTGTCATGTCCTGGGTTTGATCCCCATTACTGCGGGACGGACAAATCATAAACATACTTGTAATCCCAGCGGCTCGGGAGGCCAAGGCAGGAGGATCATGAATATAAAGCCAGCCTCAGGAACTTAGTGAGGCCATAAGCAAGAGACTCTGTCTCTAAATAAAAAATAAAAGGGCTGGGGATGTGGTGGCTCAGTGGTTAAGCACCCCTAGATTCAATCCCTGGTACAAAAAAATAAAAAATAAAAATCTGAGTTATAATGTAAAATGCATATCTTACTACAGGGGAAAAATGTTTGATCAAACCTAGTCTAGGATATATACTTAGAAGTAACACTGTTGGTTCTAAGAGTTTACATTCTCAGCTCTCACTAGATCTGACCAAATTGTTTTTCAATGTGGTTCAAAGTATAAACTGTCAACAATTCAAATGCTCCCATTGGTAAAAATCCTCATCAATGCTTGTTAATAAACTTAACATCCTAATGAAGTATCATGAGCTGTTCTGAAAAAATTTACAAAATGGTGAATAGAAATCTAGGTCCATCAGAAAGGGAAGAAAGTAGGTTGGGGCTGAAGTAAATGGCTGGGTCTTAATTAAGATAGTTCTATCAGCCAGAAACAATAGAAGGCAATAACAATACCGATAGAAGGCAAAGGAACGGAGAAAAAATTGAAAGGCAGGGAAACTTTCTGGAAACATCTATTATTCCAATTCACACCTGAAATAATTGACGATTATAAGAACTTCTCGGTTCTTTTGCTCTTTCTTGTTAGTACTTCTAATGGACACAAAGCATAATCAAGTAATTCATGTTTTTAGTTCTGTGAAAAGACATATTATAGCTAGGTATGGTGGCACATGCCTATAATTCCAGCTACTTGGGAGACTGAGGCAGAATGATTACAAGTTCAAGGTTAGCCTCAGCAACCTAGTAAGACCTCCATCTCAAGAAAAATAAAAAGTATCAATAACTACAAAGGTATATCATTAACCAGTGGGAAAATGAAAATCAAACTCAAAATGGGATATCACTTCATATCCACTACAATGGCACACAATGTTAAAAACAGAAGATGACAAATGTGAGCAAAGATGCTGAGACACTAGAACCTTGTGAACTGCTAGTGGGAGTGTACAAATGGCACAGCTACCAGGGAGAGCAATATGGCAGTTCCACAAAAAATTAAAAATAAGCCAGGTGTGGTGGTGCATAACTGAAGTCCCAGTTACTTAAGAGGATAAGGATGGAGGACTGCTGGAGCTCATAAGATGAGACCAGCCTGAACAACAAAATGAGGCCTGGTCTTTAAAAAAAAAAAAAAAAGAAGAAGTGCTATTTCTTTTGTAGTGGATATGATGGAAGCAACTCACTGACAATGAACAGTGGTATAAACACCTGTAGATAAACAAAACGGTATATGACAGATTATTATTCAGATTTAAAAAGAGAGAAAATTCCTAAATACAGTATTGTAAGTAAATAAAAAGGTAATAAAATGAAAATTACTACATTAATCTGTTTACAGAAGGTGCTTGTGAGTAGTCAAATTCACAGAAATAAAAAGTACAATGGTGGCTGCTGGGGTCTGGACACAGGAAAAATAGGAAGTTATTGTTTCATGGGTAAAGGATTTCACTTTAGAAAGATAAAAACGTTCTGGAGATGGATGTTGGTGATGTTGTTAACTGTTGTACTATAATGTGAGTATGTGAATGCCATTTCAATGCCAGGTGTGGTGGTGCATGCCTACAATCCAGATACTTGAGAGGCTAACAGAAAGATCTCAAGTTCAAGGCCAGCCTGGGCAACCTAGTGAGACTCTGGTCTCAAAAAGGCTGAGGGTGTAGTTCAGTGACAGAACACTTGCTTAGCATGTGCAAGGCCCTGGGGTTCAATCCCTAGTACTGCCAAAAAAAAGTGAAAAATGTGTGTGTGTGTTTATACATATATAGTGATATATATGACAATTACAAAATCATAAAAAATGTGTGTATCATGTTTACCGGTGGAGGAAAGAACAAAAATTTGTGGGCTAAAAGAGTTATGGAAACAAAAAATTTCTATATGGTCCCATTTTCCCAAACATATTGATACTTGAATAAACATTTGTGTTTTCAAACTAGATCTTACTAAGAGAAGTTCATTGTTTACTATTCAAGTAATAAAATTCTTTAGTGGGATCATGTACATGTAATGGGTCAAAAGCAGTAATTTGGGCTGGGGCTGTAGCTCAGTGGCAGAGTACCTGCCTAGCATGTATGAGGCACTGGGTTTGATCCTTAGTCCTACATAATAAACAAACAAACAAAGGCATTCTGTCCATCTACAGCTACAAAATAAATAAATAAAAGCAACAATTTACCATGAAACTTCCTCTGTAACTCCTGTTGCATTTGCTGAGTATTTCCATTTTCAGGACGCATGAATCCCATCAGCCTCTGCTGCACTTTGGCAGTAGCACTGAAACAAATTACAGAACATGTCTGTGTGTACATAATAATTTTTTTCAGATGTAACTTAGATATAATACCATTAACCACTTAAAATGTACTACTGCAGATTTTAAAATGTTATCTATGGGATTGTGCAGCCAACACAAGCACTGGTTGCAATGAAAAATGAAAAAGTGTTCAAATAAGAAAGAGTTCATAATTAAATAAAATTGATGACAAGGAAGAAAATTTATCAGAGACTGAACAGATGCTACTGAAAATGACTGAGGTTAAATCAATTAAATGACTGAAAATATCAACTAGAAATTTTCCTAACCTGGAGGAAAAAATATCAAAGAGAAGATAAAGGAAGGAAATGATGTAATAGAAGAAACTGAGACTAGATTCAGGAGAGTCAATATGATTCTCCAAAGAGAATAGGATAAGACGTAGGACAAAGAGAATATTAAAGAAGTTAAGAATGTACTAATACATGCTGCAACATAAATCTCAAACATAAACCTCAAAAACATGCCAAGTGCTGGACAAGGTGGCATGTGCCTATAGCAACTTGGGAAGCTGAGGCAGGAGGATCCCAAGTTTGAGGCCAGCTTGGGCAACTTAGAGAACCTGTCTCAAAAAGAAAAAGTAAGAAAGGACTGGGGATGTAGCACAGTGGTAAAGCATCCCTGGGTGTAATCCCCAGTACCAATTAATCAACCAACCAACCAACCAATCAAGCAACAAAGAAACCCATAAACTACAACAAAAAATTCTAAGTGAAAGAAGTCAGTCTCCAAAATTGCACAGTGTATGATTCCATTCCTATGCAATGTTAAGACTAAATAGATCTATAAAGATGGAGTAGATTGCTAATTGGGGCTGGAGAGTGGAGCAATTAATACTGCAAATGAACAGAAGCTATCATCTCAGTGACAAAAATGTTCAAAAACTGGTCAGATGTGATGTTCTACTCTGTCATCCCAGCAACTGGGAGGTGGCAGCAGGAGGATCATATGTTCAAGGCCAGCCGCAGCAACTTAGAGAGACCCTGTCTCAAATAAAAAATAAAAAGGGCTAGGAATGTGGCTCAGTTGTAAAGCACTCCTGGGTTTAATCTCAGGTACAAAAATAAAACAAAATAAAAAAGAAAAGTTCTAAAACTCGATTGTGGTGGTGATAGTTACATACTTCTATATACTGAGGAAAAGTTACTGATCTGAACAGTAAAATGAGTGAAATTTATGTAAACTAGATCTCAAAACACTGCTAAAAAAGATTTCCATACTGAATGAAACTAAAGTTGCATACGATAGGGCTGGTTGAATTAGTACTTTTTTTTTTAATAATAATTTCTCAGGGCTGGGGTTGTAGCTCAGTGGTAGAGCGCTTGCCTGGCATGTGTGAGGCACTGGGTTCGATTCTCAGCATATAAAAATAAATGAGTAAAATAAAGGTCCATCAACATCTAAAAAAAAAAAAACTTAAAAAAAATAACAATAATTTCTTAGATGTTGATGGACCTTTATTTTATTTGTTTATTTATATGTGGTGCTGAGAATCAAACCCAGTGCCTCACACATGCTAGGCAAGTGCTCTGCCACTGAGTCAGAACTCCAGCCCCAAGTACATGCTTTAATATAATTCTATATCAAAGGTCAGAAAAAAATTATATATCTATAAAATGCAAGAAAGGAATTTAACAAACCTTAATACTCATATACAAATACTCAATGAAATAGAAATGGATGGATACTTTCTTATCATTATACTAAGGGGGAAAAAGTCAGATATAGAGGGTCATAATGCATATTTCCATTTCCATAATATATCGAGAACAGGTAGGTTCAGGGGCTGTGGTTGTAGCTCAGTGGCAAAGTACTCACATATGACTAGCATATGTGAGGCACTGGGTTCAATCCTCAGCACCATATAAAAATAAATAAACAAAGTAAAGGATAGTGTTCACCTACAACTAAAAAAATTAAAAATAAATAAAAAAGAATGGGTTGGTTCATTGTGAAAGAAAGTAGATTAGTTGCTAAGTATTGGGAGAGAGAAAATGGGGAGCAACTGTTAATGGGCACAGGGTTTCATTATGGCATGATGAGTGCTCTGGATTGAAATAGTGGTGATTGCATAACCTTGTGAATACACTAAAAACTACTGAACTTATGCTTTAAAAAGTATGACTTTTATGATAGGTGACTTATATCTCAACAAAAAAATACAATGAAAAGAAAAAAGTGAAAAAAAAAAAAAAAGAAAGAAAAAAGTGAAGAAATAAATAAACCCTATTTATCCTTACTTTGGATTTCCTAATGGTCCTCCTGCAAATTGGGAATTTCTGTCTAGAAATTCCTGCAAACCTTTTAATTCTTGTAGCACTGACTCCAGAAGTTGGCAGGGAACACTACTTTCAATCTGTAAGAACCAAAGAATTTTCAAAAGTTAAATACTAGAAAAGTGTGTATACATAAAAAGTATAAATTCTATATAGCTATAACTATATATGTACAATTTTAATTTTGCAGTGTCCTATTTTTGCAAATAGTACAGCTGTTTCTTATATCAATTCACTGCTTGATGACCAGGATATAGTGCAATGAAGGACACTAGTGTCTCTCCCCTCCTGCTCTGGGTAAGACTGATGTATAATTTAGGTAGAATAAAACACAAACATTGGGCTGGGGAGATAGTTCAGCTGATAGAGTGCTTGCCTCACAAGCACAAGGCCCTGGGTTCGATCCCCAGTACCGCAAAAAAACAAAACAAAAAAAAAACAAAAAAAAAAAAAAAACCCCACAAACATTAAGTAAATATCTTGATTACTTTTTACATTTTGTGGTTGCCATCCAGACCACAGTACAGAACATTTCCAACACCCCATGAAGTTTCCTAATGTTCTTTACTGGCTCTTTGACATCCCACCTCCAAAGTAACCTCTCTTATTTTTATCATACACATTAGTTTTACTTGTTCTTAAACTTCATGTACATGAGATAAATGAACTCTTATTCTTACAAATGTGGGCTTTAAGAGAATATCACAGTTAAAAAGGCATTTTGTACCTTTCTGTTTTATGAGTTTTTTTTTTTTTTTTTTTTTTTTTGGGTGCTGGGGATCGAACCCAGGGCCTTATGTTTACAAGGCAAGCACTCTACCCACTGAGCTATCTCCCCAGCCCCTACCTTTCTGTTTTAAAAAGAATAACTTAAAACATCTGCATTTCAGATTCTTTTTTTTTTTTTTTTTTTTTTTTTTTGGTACCAGGGTTTGAACACAGGGTACTTAACCACTTAGCACTTAGTCACATCTCCAGTCCTCCTGCCTCAACCTCCAGAGTTGCTGGGATTACAGACATGTGCCATCACATTTCAGATTCTTTAAAGAAAATTTTCCTATCCAAATCTGTGATAGTATAATGATGCCCTTCAGTTGATGAATGGATAAAGAAACTGTGGCATATTTATACTATGGAATATTACTCCGCAATGAAGAATGATAAAATTATGGCATTTGTAGGCAAATGGACGAAATTGGAGAATATCATGCTAAGTGAGATAAGCCAATCTCAAAAAACTAAAGGACGAATGATCTCGCTGATAAGCGGATGAGGACATATAATGGGGGTTGAGAGGGGTTAGCATTAGGTTTAGGGTTAGGTTTAGAGTTAGGCTAAGGAGAGCGGTAAGAATGAAGGAAAGAAGGACTGTATAGAGGGAAAAGAGGGGTGGGAGGGGTGGAGGGGAAGGGAAAAAAAAATAAACATCATTACCCTATGTAAACGTTAAAAATAAATAAACAAAAAAAAAATAAAAAATAAATGCTTCTTGTAACTTCAAAAAAAAAAAAAAAAATTTTTTTCTATCCAAATCTGTGATAGTATAAAATTTTAAAAGATGTTTTCTTAAAACAGTCTGGGAAGTATTTCATGCATGGAAATTAGTGCTGGGTCCTTGGAGGTACTGGGCATATAAACCAAAGTATAAAATAATAAATTCAGACAGATTTAACATAATAGCACTGACTCTATTTACTCCTTATAACAACCATATAAGGAAGATGTATTATTCTTCTCTTTTTACAGTGAGGCATTGGTCTCTGAAATGTTAAGAAATTCACCCATGATCAGACAGTTAATAAATGGTAACGTTAAGCTGGGTGCAATGGTAGATGCCTATAATCCCAGCAGCTCAGTAGAGGCTGAGGCAGGAGGATGGCGAGTTCAAAGTCAGCCTCAGCAAAAATGAGGCGCTAAGCAACTCAGTGAGACCCTGTCTCTAAATAAAATACAAAATAGTGCACCTGAGTTCAATCTCTGGTACTACCCCCACCACTGCCCAAAAAAAGATAAAGATGAGATTTAAACCAGGGGGTGAATGGTTTATTAGACATGAACACAAAAACCTACAGAAAAGAATGATCTTATTTACAACATCAAGAAATATGAAACAGAGCTTGGGTTGTGGCTCATTGGCAGAGCGCTTGCCTAGCATATGTGAAGACTGGGTTTGATTCTCAGCACTGCATATAAATAAAATAAAGGTTCACTGACAAATAAAAGATATTTTAAAAAGAAAGAAAAATGTGAAACAATTTAATAATCATTATTGCTATCAACTGGTTATATACAAAGAACAGGATGATAGTGCATACACTTACTGCCATGATCTCTCTGTTACCACTCTTGAATACCCTCTCCACAACCAAGCTAGCATCCCAAATATTTCTGAAACCAAAAAATATTTTAACAATTGTGCTGTTAATGAATAAGAACAATTACAATATGTAATAAATTTCTTTCTGTAGTAATGTAATGGCTTTATTCAGTTTTTAAAACAATATTTAACATTTACTAACTGAGCTAAAAGAAAATAGAAAATGGGAAATTTTCAAAACCAAATATACCCATTATTTCAGATAATGAAATTCTTCTGAAGAATAATCAAAAGGCTCTGGGTAATTAATTGTAAACAGGGAATTTATATTTAAAAAAATTATAAAGGAATTCTATATTGTTTTCACATTTTTAAGCAAATGATATGAATGAAAGCATATATTTCAAATCTATGAAAAATATGTACTAGATTTGATAGCTAATTAGATGATATGGTAGACTGATTGCAAAAATAGTGGAAATTCTTACCCTATTCCTATTCCATACAGAGTATGACTTTAATACCTCTCCTCTGAGGAGCTGTAGTCTATTTCCCAACTTCTCTATCTGGATTTGCTAGATCTGGCCCTCTGGCCCAGGGAATGAGGCAGAAAAATGAATGATGGGCTGGTTCTGAGCCTAGGCATCGGGAGGTTTGACAATTTTCTACTCTTTCTCAAGGACCCTGCCACCAACAAGTGAATGGCCTCTTGAAGGATGAGAGACCATGTGGAGAACAACCATGCTATCTCAACTGAGGACATTCTGGTCATGCCCCTAAATGTTTGAGTCTTTCCAAGATAAAAAAATTCTCACAGCTGAATGCATGTGCATGTGTGAGCCAAACAAATCCAGAACTACCCAGCTGACATCTAGACACTTCTCACTGAATTATGGGGTGGTCTGTAATGTATATTATTAATATGTATATATTCTGATGCTAAGCACACACAAATAAAAACATAGTACTTAACAGACATATAATAAAAAGGCTTAGACACTAATTTTATCAAAGGATAAATGAGTTAAAAGTAAAATTTAATAGGAATAAATGATGTCCCAAATTTAATTAAAAATATTTCACTATTCAAAATAGGAAAAATACCCCAGCTACTCTGGAGGCTGCAGTAGGAAAACTGCAAGTTCAAGGCCAGCTTTGGCAACGTAAACTTAGCAAGGTACTATCTCAAAAAGACAGTAGTAGAATGCCCCTGCATTCAATTCCTTATATCATAATGAAAAAAACAAAAGGACAAATGAGCAATAGTTAAGTATTCCTTGAAAACTTACCCCATTATCCGAGAAAAATAAATGCAAATACCATTGTGTTTTCCAGAGTATACAATCTCTGGGCCAGTCATACAACTCATACTTGTGGCCTGAGCTGCTGGGTTTCCCATGGAACACACAGGAGTTGACATAGCAGGAGGCTGTATACCTATAAATGAATAAAAACAAATCTGTTAAATATTCAGAATTCTCAAAAACTCAGGTTTTTTGTTTCTAGACACAAAGGGAGGAATACTTATAAAAATAATTGAATAAATAGATACTTGATTTTTCCTGCCAAGAAGAGTGACAGATTTGGATGGATTCTCCCAGTTAAGACTTACAAGTGTTGAAAATGCAGAATGAAAAGGCAAGAAAACTTGCAATCATAGTTCCTAATACTACAAATGAAACAAAACTATTTACACTAATTTCAGGGCCCACTTAAATCCTAATACCCAATAAGGGGATATCTAGGCACAATATTTGAGGAACTCATAAATAAAGTCATTCATGGCCAAATGCCTGTACTTGCTTAGATGTCAAGCAATAAAATGACATCTATTAAATGACATTTTTTTCCAAGAGAACAGGGCAAGTTAATGTTTTTCACACTAAAAATTAAAACCATGTTAGCTCTTCAAAAAGAAGAGCAGGGCTGGGGAGATAACTCAGTAGGTAGAGTGCTTGCCTTGAAACATGAGGCCCTGGGTTCAATCCCCAGCATCACAAAAAAAAAAAAAAAAAAAAAAAAAAAAAAGGAAGAGCAATAGTGATCCAAAACAAAGAAAAGTGGTACCTTGAGATGGTGTTCCCAAAAAGGATGGATTTGGATATGGACTACCACTGGGAACAGGAGAACCTAAAAAAGAATACAAATAGTTATAAAATAACCTGCCAATCATTTGAATCTAATCAAAATGAGGTACAGAAGCTATTTGTTAAGTGTGAATGAAGAACAGAACCACCCATGATATATTTGAAAATTACTCATTTCATTCTAGTAAATTCTTAAAATCCCTACTTTGGAAAACACTGATAATATGAAGTTCTTGTTATTGAATCATTCATTTCTTTTCCATTCAATAAATACCAAATGAGATCCGTAAATACTATTGGTTATATCTTCTTTTGCTTCATAAAATAAGGATTCATAGTAATAGCATCACTTCACATGTCACAAACTATAGACTTATCCATTAATAATACGGTAGTAATAAAACAAGATGTAAAGCTTTACTGATTAAAATATCACAGTTTCTAAAATTCATGCTATTATAAAGTTTCATTTCAATATTTAATACTCACTAGCATAAACGGGAGATCCCAAGATGGGACCAACATTACTCGGAGTGGGAAGAGTAGCTGGAAATCTCATCTGTGCTTCACCACCGTACCTATTTGTATGATAACAGAGGCTGAATTTATTCAGTAAAGTTATCTATCTTAAAAGCTGGAATTGTTCCTACTCCTGTTTAGCTTCCAAATAAATGCTACAGACTTAATGTATGATGCTGACAGTGAAATATATTCCTAGGATACATAACAAGTACTTACTTAGTAAAGGTTGACTTAAAACCGTTACCAGGGACTCCAATAACTTCTAAAATATCATTGGCAACACAGAGTTTTTTTAGGGAGGAAATGGCACTGTTATTTTCCTAATAGATTCTGACTAATTTTTTTTTTTTTTTAAATCTCTTTGAGGGCTGGCGTATGGAGTATAGCTCAGCAATAGAGCACTTGCCTAGCATATATGAGGCTCTGGGTTTAATCCCCGGTACTTCAAAAGTTAATAATAAAATCTCCTTTATTTGCAGGGTACTGGAGAATTGAACCCAGGGGTACTTTACCACTGAGTTACATTCTACTCATTTTTATCTTTTTGAGGGTCTTGCTTGGTGGCTTAGGACCTTGCTAAGTTGCTGAGGCTGGCATCAAACTTGCAATTCTCTTGCCTTAGTCTCTCAAGTCACTGGGATAACAGGTGAATGCCACCACATCTGGCTAATACAATCTCTTTGACACCAAGTTTCCTTAATGTGATTCAGAATCCCTCAGAAACAATGACACACAGACAGCAGAACTGGTAATGTCTGAGGAAGTAAAAAAAGGTGAGAGAGTAAATGAGACAGAAGTGTGAACAGACTAGACAGAAAATGTTAGAGAACAAACTTCATAAATTAGGCAAATCTATTTCATCAGCATCATAAGCTTTCCAGAATTGTACCTTTTGCAAATGAATTTTAGTAATTTCCCTATGTGGTTATTCAGTTGTTTGGCGAGGCCTTAAACTATCACACTAGCAAAGCAACCATTTAAAAAAGTGGCCCTGTAGAAAAAAACCTGACACCTGAAGAAAGCCCGCGTTGCCCAAGCAGATACTTCTCTGTCACAGGCAGCAGTGGAGCAAGCTAGGATAAGGCAAGTTGCACAAGCCTGGTCTTCCTGTAGAAAAAAAAAAAAAAAAAAAAAAAAAAAAAATATATATATATATATATATGTGTGTGTGTATATTAAATGTAAACATTCTAAAAGAAATTTTGTTTAAATCTGTCCTTAGCACAAAGCAGGTGCTCTGTAAATAATGGCTAACTGAATGAAATTAGCTGGTAGTAAAAGAGAAGCAAACACTACTCTTTTATTTTCTATTGTTTTTGTTTTAGTACTGAGGATTAAACCCAGAAGAGCACTAACAGTCATATCCTCAGGCCTTTTTCAGTTTCTATTTTGCAACAGAGTCTTGCTAAATTGCCAAGACTGGCCTTGAACTTGTGATTTTTCTGCCTCAGTCTCCTGAGTCACTAAGATTATAGGCATGTGCCATGGCACCCAGCTAAGAGCTAACATTTATTGAGTATGCATCATGTGCCAGGCACTATTTTAAGAGTCTGGCATATGTTATCCCTTATACCACATATTGATAATAATGCATATTTTACATTTAAAAAAAATTGAACCCTAGAGAATTAAAGTAACTTACCCAGTGGTGGAACTAAGATTTTTAATAGTTGGTTTGTATGTAGGATCTATACATTTAGTTGTTTTTTGATACAAGGGATTTAACCCAGGGGTACTTTACCACAGAGACATATCCCTAACCCTTTTCATTTGTGTCAGGGTCTGACTAAGTTGCTTAAGCCCTTGCTAAGTTGCTATGGCTAGCCTTAAACTTGTGATCCTCCTGTCAGCCTCCAAAGTCATTGGGATTACAGGCGGGCACCACTGCACCCAGATATACACTTAATTTTGATCTGTTCTTGATTTTAAGCTAAGCACTACCAGTTTTAACCTCATCAATTCTAGGTGTACCTTTGAAATACTAATGCCCCCCACATTATCCCCTCAAATTTCTTCCTCAGATCATTAAGAGTGAGCACATGTGTATACAAGAACATACCAGCCCATAAATGTAATGTCTCAGGCTTCTCATAAAGATTAATTTAGGACTGGGGATGTAGCTCATTGGGTAGAGTGCTTGCCTAGCAAAACAAGGCCGTAGGTGAATCCCCAGCACAGCCAAAAAAAAAAAAAAAAAAATTAATTTATTGTCTAACCTGAGTATCAGACTTTTTAAGAGTACACTTTAATAAGAATTTATCTAAATCAGAGAATAAAAATCTGAAAGAAGTCTTGTTCTACTTTCAAAAGTCAATATTCATATAGTGACTCAGGTAAAGAAAGGAAGACTTTATTATCTGTTTATTACATTTTAGTCCCATTTTATGTCAAAATTTGACTAGTACTCCATTATTTCACTGTTTAAAATATCATCAACCTTAAAAAAGTATATCAACAATTACCTGATGCAACTTAAAGAATCTTTCAATCTCTTCTCCATCTCCACCCACGTTGCTCACAAGTAAGTGCCTCAGTTGATCTACAGGTCTAAGTTTATGAAACATAAGACTACCCTAAGAAATTAAAAAGAAACAATATGAATAACAGATTTAACAAACTTGGCTGGTAGCAACTGACAACGTACCTTATTAAATCAAATAAATCAAACAACAACAAAATAACTTCAAGAATACAAAATAAACTGGTCAAAAAGACTGTCTACATTTCAACTTCCAACCTACACAAGATCTATATATCTACAGAGAAAAATTAGATAAAAATATACTGCCCTACTCATGCTGCCCCTCAAACCAGAGGATTAAAGACAGATTATTCATTAATTATGTTAGCACTACGGAGACCCATTTGAATAAAAATGAAGCTGGATCCATACTCATACTTTTTACTGGGATAAATTCCAAACATATAAAAGATTTAAAGGATAAAATAAAACCACACTAATACTAGAAGAAAATCAGAAGCAACTACAGGTGAATTCTCTTATAAGTCTCAGAGTAAGGAAGCAAAATATGACATAAATTCCTAAAGATCATCATTTTGACCACTTAATAATCTTAATAAAGCCAAATGACAAATCAGGAAAAATATGAGGCTAAAATCACAAAAACATCCCTGATTCATAAATTTCAATTCTCTTTTACAGTTCAAAAGGACAACTCAATAGAAGTATAATTGTCCCCCCTTATCCTCACTAGATACATTCGAAGACCCCCCCTACTGGATGCCTAAAACTATGAATTGTACCAAAACAAGCACTATAAAACCATAACATTTGATATATTAACAAAGATAGCTACTGAGTGACTAACAGGAAGGTAGTACATACAGCGTGGATACACTGGTTACAGGAAAAATTCATATCCCGAGTGGATTGAAGCCAGAAGGCACAAAATTTCATCCTGCTATTCTGAACATGCAATTTAAAATTTGTGAATTATTTCTGGAATTTTCTACCAATTTTCAAATTCCATTTGCCTAAAGGGGCAACTGAAACCTTAGAAAGTGAAAATCAGATCAGGGCACTACTGTATATAGTAGGAACAGAGTGTTCAAAGAATTATAAAAAGACAGTAAATCTCACTCTTTTTTTTTAATTTACTTTTTAGTTGTATATATCAACACAATACCTTTATTTTACTTAAGAATTTTATGTGATGCTGAGGATCAAACCCAGTGCCTCCTGAGTGCTAGGCAAGCACTCTACCACTAAGCCACAACCCCAACTCAAATTCATTTTTAATGAGAGAGTGTAATATTATGGGGGTGGGGGTGGGAAATAGGCATTCACAAATACCATTAGCAAATGTACACAGGGAAACCTGGTAATTATTGAAATTATAAATACACATCCTCTTTGACCAAGAAGATACAATCCTACAGCTTTACTCACACATATACAAAATGACTTATGCACACAACACTGTAGCATTACTTTTGTTTTTTTTTAAATAACTTTATTTAGGGCTGAGGTTGTGGCTCAGTGGTAGAGCGCTTGCCTAGCATGTGTGAGGCACTGGGTTTGATTCTCAGCACCACATAAAAAAAATAAAAATAAATAAAGGCACTGTGTCCGTCTACAACAAAAAAAATGTTTTTAAAAAAATGACTTTATTTAGTTTTGTATGGGGTGCTGAGGATCAAACCCGGTGCCTCATGCATGCTAAGCAAGTACTCTACCACTGAGCCACAATCTCAGCCCCTGTAGCATTACTTTTAAGGGCAAAAGATAATCCATTAATAGGGGATTGGAATATCCCCACAAATAACTTTCAAATATAAAACAAAGTATTTTATATATGTATAAATATATAAATAGTGTTAAATATGTGGAAAGATCTCCATGATGTATTTTTGAAATATAAAAAGCAAGGCACAGAATGGTGTATATATTATATGTTACCAAGTGTTTAGAAATACATTTGCATTGTTTGTATATTCAAAATATATTCCCAGAAGTATACTTAGATACTGACAACAAAGATGTCTAGAGGGAAGGGCTCTGGACTAGGAGCAGGAGTTTATTGTATATATTTTCTGTGCTATACCACTTGAATTCTCAATGAATTGATTAAAAAGTTAAAATATTAAGAAATATTTTTTAATTAAGTGAGAACTATAAGAAATATTTCTTGGTTGTTTTTCAAAATAAAACTTAGCTTGAATAATACTGGCCAAATTATATTGTTAGATTGTGTGCATGCATGAATATGTAACAATCCCACCATTATATACAACTATATAATGCACCAATAAAAAATGTGAAAAAAAGAAATAAGCCGGGCCCAGTGGTGCGCACCTGTAATCCCAGCAGCTCGGGAGGCTGAGGTAGGATTGTGAGTTCAAAGCTAACCTCAGCAACAGTAAGGTGCTAAGCAACTCAGTGAGACCCTGTCTCTAAATAAAATACAAAATAGGGACAGGGATGTGGCTCAGTGGTTGAGTGCCCCTGAGTTCAATACCTGGAAAACAAAAACAAAAACAAAAACAAAAAAAGGAAATAAAACTTAGCTTATAGTACATGCTACGTTGCTGAACACCAGTTAAAGAAGGAATACTTTAGAAGTGTAACTGTTAAAAGAGTTAGTTCTTTTGTGGCATATTTGGTATTTACAAACATTCTTTAAAATATAAGAATAACCATTCCAAAGGGTTTAAGACAATGACTCCACTAAGTGACTACTTCAGAATATTTGACAAAAACATTAAATATCATTTCTCTTTTTGCCTCTACCACAAGAGAATATGTGCATACCTGTGCTGAGAGGAGAACAAATTTCTTTGGAGGTAACATGTGTTGCTGTACAACAACTGGAGAGTCAGTTATCGGAATATGATCCTTATTTAAAGGTGTAATTATCTTATCTACTTTCAATTCATCTATTGCAGAAAGAGCCCATGAATGACCATCAACGCGGGTTGTCATCTATATAAAACAAACACACTTTTTACAATCATACTGAAGTTACACAAAGCAAAAGCTTCTGAAAATAAAATGCACACTTAATCTCTATGAAATGTCCTCAAAAGTATGTATTTAACTCTTTATTCTCCTATTCTTTTAATCAACAATCTTTTATACAAATTATCTTTTCATAATAAAGGACAAATGCAAAGTTTTCTGAAAATGAACTGTAAATTCTATTTACTAGAATTATAATTCTCTCAAAACCAAAGAATGATTATCTTTTACCAAATCTTCAGGATAGATTAATCTACACTAGTACATTCAGTGCTTAGTTTTTGCTGACATGTGGATTCTGTTGTCTTCTGAAGTTCTATTTGTTGCTTTCTAAGGTGTTTTATTTTTTATTTAAAAATCTTTCATTTTTACAGACTGCATTTTGATTCATTGTACACAAATGGAGTACAACTTTCCATTTCTATGGTTGTACATGATGTTAAAAGTGTTTTAATCTTCTCAAATGTTTATAATACATTTCAGGCATCCAAAAATGTTGGAAATAAAGGGAATGAATGCCTATGTGCTCAGTTCTAAGTTCCAACAATTATTACCATTTTGCCTTATCTACTTTTTCTCTTCTGCATCTTTTTCTTTATTGAACCATTGGAAAGTTATAGACATCATGTCACTCCTAAATACTTTTCATACACCTCCCCAAAATAAGGATGTTTTCTTACATAACTATGATGCCATTATAACATTTAAGTTTATTAAAAATTCTCTAATATAATCCAATGCTCAGTCAATATAAAATCCCTTGTTTTCCCAATCTCTCTCTTTTTTTTTTTTTGGTACTGGAGATTGAATCCAGTGGTACTCTACCACTGAGCCACATCAGAACCAGGTCAGAAACTTGGTAGAGCTAATTCAAACAATGCTCCCATTCTTGGGAGTTGGGTATTTCCTTCTCCTACTTACATACAATTTCCCACTCCTCCCAAATTAAAAGGATCACATTTAAGAATCACCAGGACATAGCTAGTGATAGCTAGAACTGAAAAGTCTATAAAGAGATGGCCTTAAAAGTGAACTATTACACCCCAGTAGGTTTTTATTTATTTATTTATTTTTAATTTTTACTTTTTGCGGTTCTAGGGATAGAAACCAGGGTCTTGTGCATGCTAGGCAAGTGCTCTACCACTGAGTTAAACCCCAGCACCCCAATGGGGTTTTTAATCTGGTTTGATCAACAGGGCTGGTCAGAGGGCTTTGCAGAGGTAACTAGGACAAATAGGGCTGGGCAGAGGACACCACAAGAAGGGGAAGAGATGGTACACCTCAGCTCATTAGGGACAAGAGACTAGGATGGTAGGATTAGCAGGCCCCTCACCCAGGATGACTACATCAACTTCATGGAAAATGTGGTTGTATATGTATTTAAGACAGCTATACATTGGTATGTATAAGTTTGTATATGAAGAAAACAGAGGTAATAAAATAAGAAAAATGTTAATTCTCTCTTGTGGGGTCTAATTTGGCATTTGAGTTTCTATAATTTATAATTTATAAATTATAGAAATTTAAATTTATAATTTAAAAATTTGGGCAAAACTTCCAAGATAAAACTCTAAGTCATAACTCTAATGGACGTCCTCATAGCTAAATAACTAAAAACACAACATATTTAAATGGGACAAGGATAATTTCAGAAGAGATACAATCATTTATTTTTAGGTACATTTCTTTTCAATATGATTTCTAATCATTAATATTACCAGAAGCAAAAAACAACAAATTAGAAGACAACGTTCCTTAACATATTATTCTTAACTTTAAATACATATATGCATACACACCCAAGTATAGTTTCTTTAGAATTCTGTGGATACCTTACCTGGGTTTCCATCATTGGCTTTTGGAAAGGAAACGTATCATGGTTGATGCACCATAAAACATCATTATCCTCATTTTCTGAGGCTGCCATCAATAGGATACCTACAAGTTTAATATACAAAATTTTTTCATATCAAATAAAATGCACCCACAATAACTTAATAATAACAATCACTAACTTTAATATATATTAATCTTTATAAGCAAACAAGTTACAAAATAAGCAAAAAACAAATTTCTTGAAAGCAGGTGGACTGGGTGGAGTGACAGAGCCTGTAATCCCAGTGACTTGGGAGGCTGAGGAAGAAGGATCACAAGTTCAAGGTCAGCCTTAACACCTTAGTGAGATCCTGCCTCAAAATAAAAAATAAAAAGGGTTGGGTTTGTAGCTCAGTGGTAGAGTACCCCTGGGTTCAATTCCCAGAACCATGAAAAAATAAAATAAGAAAAGCAGGGTAGAACTGTTAAGTAATCTCAAGCTTACGCTGTATTTCGTTCAGTTCAAAATTTACTTTTTTTCATGTTTTAACATCTCTGAAGTAAAATACAGTTTGCAATTGGTGCTTTTGTCAATTTAATTATTAACTTTATAAAAACTTAAGACATAAAAAATGTGCCTACAATCAATGGTATCTAACACACAATGAAATAATTTATGTATTGGTGAATTCAAACATACCATGAATAAAAGTGATGAATGTGCTAGTGCAAGGTCAGAGATAAATGTACTCTAAAAGCAGTATCCCAGCAAAGCTAGCTAATATTACAGTTTGATTTTAAAATATATTCTCCTATGCTCAATTCCAGACTTTCCTGCTAATTAGTTCCTTTTACACTGATTTTGGTGCTGTCAGTCTTGAGTTCACTGAATGGTTTTAGGCGAGAGATTACAATTCATTTGTAAAACGTAATTGGAGAGGTAAAGCATATAATTAAGATGTAACATGAGGCTGGGGTTGTAGCTCAGTGGTAGAGTGCTTGCCTAGCACATGTGAGGCACTGGCTTCCATCCTCAACAACACATAAAAAATTAATAAATAAAAAGTATGGTGCCCATCTATACCTAATTTAAAAAAAAAAAAAGATGCAACATGTTCTAAACTGATCTATAAACTATCAAAATTCCACCTGCCTGATTTACAGAAATTGACAAAGTGATCCTAAAATTCATATGAAAATACAAGAAATAGAGAAAAGTCAAAACAATCTTAAGAAAAAAATCAAAAGTTGCAAGAATGACACCTAGAAAAAAACCTAAAACATTCCAAATTTCACTGAAAATTGCATTAATGTTATTTTCAAATGCCTCAAAATGCCTTATAATTTTAACAGTTTTAAGAACTCCATCTTAAATCTGATAGTACTTCAGAGCTTACCTTTACTATAAAGAGCCTTATGTACTTTTGAAGGCTTTTCCACTGTTGAAGATGCTGAGAATCCAGGAGGTAAGCGAACGTGAACCAGAGTCAGTGTGTTAGGCCGTGCTAATGGCTGTCTAAATGGACAAGTGCTGAAATATAACCTGATACCTAATGATGGGGTAAAGTATGCATCAGTAACAGAAAATAAAAGGACCTAAAGTACATGTGTATTAAAGCAATTCCACATAGAAACAGAACTGGTAAAACCACAAATCACTTTCCTCATTGAACTTAAATTATTACTTGGCCTACCAGTTGAAACAGATTTCTAAGAAACTATCACTCAGAATTGACAAATTAATCAACACATTTCGGTTGAAAGAACAAGCCCGGGGGACTGTGTTCCATTTTAGGCTATCACCAAGTATTAGCCACTTAACATTTTCAGATCTGGTTATACTTCTATAAAATGAAGAGACAGAATCAGAAGAAACTTCCATTTTAAAAAAATTCTTAATTTTATGAATTATTAATACGACTTAAAAAACATTTCTAATCATAAATTTCCAAATCTAAAAATTATCAAACTAATAGCAATAGCAGATACAGAAATTTAAAAACCTACCTGCATGTGTGACAGCCAATAACTGACAGTCCAATGATTCAGAATTTTCAATCACTGCTATCTGAACAATTGGCTTAAAAACAGAACGATCAATGGTCCTAAAAGAGGAAGAAAAAAAAAAAAGTGTATTTCAAAACTGTGTTTAATTTATAAGATATATTTTCCATCATTATATTCACGTGTCTAAACATGCTAAACTAACATAAATTAACCCCTTAGAAAATACAACAGAAGCAGAAACTCAACCATGCAATATTTAAGTTAATACTGTTAAGACTAATTCTCTTTTCAAAGATTAAAAAAAAAAAAAAGGACTGAGACAGACATCCTTATATACATGTGTAATTACATGAATGGTGTGAATCTACATTGTGTACAACCACAGAAATGAAAAGTTGTATCCCATTTGTGTATAATGAATCAAAATGCAGTCTGTAAAATAAAAAATAAAAAAAAATTATTAAAAAAAAATAAAACAAAAACAAAAACAGGATAACACCACTGGGTAAAAGGTTTGTGGGGAACAAAGGGTTCTCAGAGCAACAAATTACCATTGTTGTAAAAGGGAAAAATGAATTTTTGTAATGAAGAGATTTGTGGGGTTTTTTTTGTTTGTTTTTGAACCAAAGGAAGCTCTCTCTACCACTGAGTTATGTCCCTGGTTCTGTTTTCTTTCTTTCTTTCTTTCTTTTTTTTTCCAAATTTTTAGACAGGGTCTAAATTGGCCAGGCTGGCCTTAAACTTGAAATCTTCCTGCTTCCACTTACTGGATCGCTGGGAATACAGGTATGTGCTACCATGCCCAGATGTAATGAAGAAATTTGTAAGTTCATATCACCTATGTAATAATTATCTAAAAAATTATTACTGAAAATCTAATCTACTGTAGGGAAAAAAGAAAATCAGAAATTGGTATATGCCATAAAGAATTCCTGTCTCTCCCTCCCAAATGTCAACATTTATGAAAGACAAAAGGGGGGTGCTCTATATTAAAAACACTAATAACCCATGCAATTCATAAATTCCAATTGCAGAATTTGAAAAGAAAAACAGCTATAGAAGTTTTGGGGGTTTGGGGAAATTTTGATATAAACCATATGATTATAGTTATAATTGCAAGTATTATAAAATTACTGTTAATTTTCTTAGGTGTGGTAATTGTACTGATGGTTAAATATGAGGCCTACATAGAAGCTGGAAGTTAAGGTATTATGTCTCGAATCTACTTGCTAATGGTTCCTTAATAAAGAGTGAACAAATGAGGCAAAATGTTAACAACTAGTGAATTTAAGGCAGTGGGTTTATCAGTATTTACCATATTTTTTTTTAGGGGTAGGGGAATAAACAGGAAACCCTGTTTTATTGTCAGAACTTTTGTCACTGAAAAGCAGCAACAACAAAAACAAAAAAGTTGATTTTTTACTATGATGTCTGATCACTGCAATTACCCAAGTACAAAGACAATGAGGCCTTTATCATGTAAAGAGAATATCTGCAGCTGACCAAGGTAGGTGGAAAATAAGTGAAAGATAGTACAAGTTTCCAATATAGAATTCCTTGGCTTCTAGCACTTATTTAAGAGTGAGAGCTCAGGCAAATCATAACATCCTTTACTTTGTTCACATACACTAGGAGGATATTAATGACTGTGGAATTCTACTTCCTGTCTGTATATCTCTATACAATCAGACCAACTAGTGACATGAGGAAGACTTACAATATCCTAGTTACAAGATCTATGATGCTTATAACAGATGATCTAAAGCTTAAAGTTAAAAAGAAAAAGAAAAAAAAGAAAAAAAGGTTGGGGATGTGACTTAGTGGTACAGTGCTTGCCTACCACTCAACCAGCCCCAATCCCCAACACTGCAAAAAACAGAAGTTAAAAAAAAAAAAAAAAAAAAGACACAATTAAGCTGTACTTTACACAATAAAGTACAGTTTTACTATTGCTTCCAAATCCTTTATCACCTGATGATGTTGTAAACATCCTAGTTTGTGTAAGTATAGTCTATGATAATAGCATAACAAAAATGCCTAACAAGGCATCTGTCAGAACACGTCCCCATGATGAAGCAAATCATGACTAAAAATTTGGTTATATGAACACTTTTTTTCAGGATTACTAACATATTTAAAGTTAGTTAAAAACTAACTTACCATTTCCAGCACTGGGGATTGCCCTATGTCAAGATAAAATAAGGCTCTAATAGTTCTATTACAAACATAACCCGGAGTATCATCTCTTTCAATTCTTTTTTTTTTTTCCTCCAGGTCTCGGCATTGAACCTAGGGGCTCTACTACTGAACCCTTTTATATTTTGAGATAGGGTCTCAAAGTTGGCCTTAAACTCATGATCCTCCTGCATAATCTTCCTGAGTTGCTGGGATTATAGGCATGTACCACTGTACCCAGCTTCCTTCAATATTGATCTTTTGGAGATATTTTGAGGGGATAATTTAATTTTAGTATACTACTACACATAAATAGTGTAATTATATCTGCAAATGAAATGTCTGCCAACAAATTACATATTACCTTGCAATGTTTCCAGCAGCAGAGACAATTGCATTCTGTGAAACTGAGGCAACTCTACTCATTCCCTGTCCATCTTGGCCCAAATCATAAACCTATGAATAAAAATATTACTCTTAGTTAACATGATTATATACTTATCTATTTTGTTAGCTATACTTTTCCTTTTAGGGCCCCTCCAATTTTTTTTTTACTTAATACAAGTACAGAAATGTTCAGAGACTTTAAAACTCATAAAAAGAGATCCTAAGAAGTAGTTGTAGATTTTTTTTTTTTAAATCAGTGAAATGCAAATCAAAACTACACTAAGATTTCATCTCACTCCAATGAGAATGGCAATTATGAAGAATACAAACAATAATAAGTGCTATAGAGGATTTGGGGGAAAAAGTACACTCAAATGTTGCTAGTAGGACTGCAGACTAGCACCACCACTATGGAAAGCAGTATGGAGATTTCTCAAAAAAGTAGAAATGGAACCTACCATATGACCCAGTTATCCCACTTCTTGCTATTTATCCAAAAGAATTAAAATCACCATACTTCAGAAACCTCAATGTTTATAGCAGCACAATTCCACTATTTTGGAATCAACCCAGATGCCCATCAATGGATAAAAGGGTTAAGAAATTGTGGTATTATGTATACAATGGTGTTTTACTCAGCCATAAAGAAGAATGAAATTATGGCATTTACTGGTTAACAGATGGAAACAGAGAACATCATGCTAAGTGAAATATTCTGGTCTCAGAAAATCAAGGGTCCAATGTTTTTTCTCATATGTGGAAGTCAGAGCAAAATAAAGGAAAGGAAGGGAGGACTGGATAGCAAGAAGATATAGGGAAGATCAGTAGAGTACAAGGAGTTGGGAGGGGGAGAGGAGGGAAAAGGGGAGGAAATGCAGAATGAATTTTAAAAATCAAGCTATGTGCATATGTAAATATACCACAAGGAATTTCATCTTTATGTAGAAGTAGAAAGACCAATCATAAATACATAAATAGATGAGTAAAAGTAACATCATAGAGGAAAGGAAGAAGAAGGGGGAAAGGGAGGAGTGGAAGGAAGTTGGAGAACATGAACCAAAATAAAATTCCATGCAAGTACAAATTTGTCCAGATGTATGCAACTACTATGTATAACTATAATGCTCTAATAAAACATACACACAGTTAACAGAAAAAGTTAAAGTGACTAAATTTTACTTATTTAAACAGGGATGATTTTCTACTCTTAAACAGTAGTATCACATGAATTCTTACCTGTATTACTCCTTTCTCTGATCGTGTATATAAAATATTTCTTGAATTATCAATTGCAATTTGAACAATAGGATCTAAAGGCAGAAAAAAAAAAAAAAAGAAAGAAAAACCCCAACAATTAACCAAGTGAACACAGTAGCTATGTACAACAAATTAAGATTGCTAAATTAGAACTCTCCATTCATGGGGCTTTCTTTTCTTTTGGTTGGGAGTTAAATCCAGGACATGTAAATCCATAAGGACCAAGTCAGGAAGCATTTAGATCAGACAACAGAGGTCAAATACTACAACAGGGTAAGAGCATCAAGGATAACCTACTGTGAATTTTTTTTTTTTTTTTTTGTACTGGGGATGGAACCCAGGTGCACTTTACCATTAAGCTAATATCCCCAGTCCTTTATATTCTGAGGTTAGGTCTCACTAAGTTGATGAGGCTAGATTTGAACTTGCAATTGTCTGCCTCAGCCCCCTGAGCAACTAGGGTTATAGGGCCATGTCACTGTGCCTGTTTCTAAATGAATTTTAAAGAAAATAAAATTCAAGTTCTAGAATATTTCTTCGATCAACAATATTTATTATATGCTGAAAACACATAAAATTTTTTTTTTCAGGAAACTTCCAGTTTAATAATTCATTGTGTGAAGGAGAATAAATTATATAGTCATGTACTTTATTAGGACACTTTAGTCAACAATGGGTACTATATGCACAATATGATCCCATAAGATTATTATCACCTCATGATGTTGTAGGCATCTTAGTTTGTATAAATACAATCTATGATGTTAGCACAATACAAAATTACCTAACAAGGTATCTTTCAGAACACATCCCCAACATTAAGCAAACCATAACTAAAAAATTCAGTCATTTAAGGTATATTTGTCTTATTTACCAAAGTATTTAAAATAATTTCCCCTGTTTAAACTCCTCGGTCTATTAAAGATTTAGATACATATTTTTTGTACTGGGAATTTATTCTAGACTGAAAACCATATTAGATGTATGAATCAATTTATCAATCTCTCTCACACATACACCCCTCCCCACCCCCCGTATTTTAGTTTAAATATGCAGAGCTGTTTTGGACACATTTTTCATGATTCAACATGTATAAGAAATAACTAACTTGAAAATAAAACCCACTTTTCTCTACATTTTGTAATCCCTTTATCTTTTAAGAGATCTTATGAACATAACATTTTGTATTCCCTTTATCTTTTAAGAGATCTTATGAACTTAAAATGACAAAGTATTTTAATTAAGAAGGAGGAGCTGGGGTTGTGGCTTAGTGGCAGAGCACTTGCCTCGCACATGAGAGACAGACACTGGGTTCAATCATCAGCACCACATAAAAATAAATAAAGGTATTATGTCCATCTATAACTAAAAAATATATTTAAAAAGAATGAGAATGTCTGAAGAAAATGTTAAGTCAACAATGTAGTAAAAATTTGTTTCATTTGCCAAACTTGTTTCCTACTTACCATCTTCTGAGAATGTAAATTGTAGCAAGGAAGGAACAAGGAAAGAAAGTGAGCTCTTTGAGTGGTTTATCTTCCTACATCTTTGACTAAACCAACCTGCTTCTGCCTTAAAACAAAAGAAAGAAGACTTGTAAAGGTATGTAACTTACAACAACTACTGAATACTCCTATTTATTAAAAATCCTCATCTTCATGAAATACCAAGGATTGCAAATAAGTGAGATCATTCGAAATTAACTATTGACTTAAGTCCTATAATT